>NC_080174.1:44021539-44378188 GCF_950295315.1 Erinaceus europaeus | reverse complement strand
ATCAGATATAATTTTCCAGGGCTCCCCCTAGAGCCAAAGAATAACAGTGATGAGAATGACCAATGCACTCGTTTACATACTGAATATTCTTCAAGGGATGTAGCCTTTATTATCCCTGCTTTACAGGGGAAGTAACCAAAAAAGACCCAGAGAAGGTAGGTCACTGAACCAAGCCACACATTAAAAGAATAGCTGAGCTGAGACCTTCACTCAACTACATCCACACAGGCCTAATCACAGAGTCCTTGCCAGCCTGCTGGAGACTCTAGGTCAATAAGATTTTAGTCCCAGCGAGGCAGGAAGTGAAAAGTAGGAGTCAAAAAAGATGGACACCCACCAGGGAGATCGCCTACTCAGTAGTGTACACACTTTGCTATGTGTGAGGACCTGGGTTTGAATCCCTGTCACCACAGAGGAGCACCACACAAGGCACCGGGGGAAGTTCCATGAATGGAGAAGTGGCACTGTGGCGTCTCTTTTCTTCTCTCTGTCTCTCTCCCACTCTGTGTCTCTCTAAAGTGAAAAGGGGGAATAACTGCTCACTGGGAGCAAACAAGAGGTCGCAGAATGGGAAAAAGAAAAAAGGAACATTGTACATAACTCCTTCCCAGAACAAGCCCAGGGCTGGGAAGAGACTGACAGTTACCATGCAGGGTCCTGTGCTGGAGACCTCTTATCCTCTGCATGTTTGTGGGGGAAAGTAGTACCATGTATGCATGTCACAGATGAGGCCTCCAGAACTCAGAGAAGGTCATACAGTTGGGGAGTAGAGTTCCTCAGCCTTCCCTGGCTGCCCCAACCTTCTGAGGATACCTAGAGGCTCTGCACCTCCCTCCCGAGGTGTAAGCAGAGGCCCTGAGTCTAACTGTCTAGCTCCCTCTCATCGGGTTGATGCACAGTTGTCACCCAGCCCACATGCAGTTCAGAGGGTCCAGAGCTCATCGTACAGTGCCTTGCTCCAAGGATCTTACTACCTGTGAGCAAAGAGGGGCTTCGTTTCCACTGAGTCCCTGTGATGCTTGGGCAATTTATACCTTTTTAAAATTGTCTTTATTTATTTATGGGATAGAGACAGCCAGAAATTGAAAGGGAAAAGTGTGAGAGAGAGAGAGAGAGAGAGAGAGACACCTGCAGCACTGCTTCACCACTCACAAAGCTTCCTCCTGCAGGTGGGGGCTGGGAGTTCAAACCTGGTCCTTGCACACTGTAACGTGTGTACTCAACCAGATGTGCCACCCACCCAGCCCCACAATTTGTATCTTTTAGCATTTATTCATTTATTTTAAATATTTTATTTATTAATGAGAAGAATAGGAGGAGAAAGAACCAGACATCACTCTGGTACATGTGCTTCTGGGGATTGGACCTCATGCCTGAGAGTCCAATGCTTTATCCACTGTGCCACCTCTCTGACTCCAGCATTTATTTATTTTTAAATTTTATTGGGGAGGGGGTTAATGGTTTATAGTATAGATTATATTATTATTATAGGGGAAGTTGATGGCTTACAGTAAATATAATTATGGGTATATATGTAAAATTTCTCAGTTTTCTAGAAAACACAATCACCCCCAGGCCAGGTCCTCTTCTGTACACCATCATGTACTAGACTTGAAAGCCCCCACCGGGATCCTTGCGCTGGTCTTTGCGCTTTGTGCCATGTGTGTTTAACCCGCTGTGCTATTGCCTGACCCCTACAGTATAGTCTTTAGCATTTTATTTATTTATTTATTTACTTATTCTCTTTTGTTGCCCTTTACAGTAGTCTTTGACATATAGGATCAACCTCTCATCTCCCCTTGATTGGTGTCTATGAGATATAACAGGATCTCAATGTCTCTTCATCCTGCCTTTTTCCCTCCTTCCCCAGAGTCCTTTGCCTTGATGCAAAATGCCACACTCAGTCCAAGTTCCACCTAATGTTCTCTCTTACTGTTCTTTCTTCTTAAGTTCCATCTTTTAGCATTTGATCCAATACAAAGCACACTGGTGGGTGAATAGTGATGCTGAATGAGTAAATATATTCATTCACTTGGAAAAATCCATTAAGCACCTACATATATGTCATTGTCTTCTAGGTGCTAGGTATACAGTAGTGAAAAGATGAGCACAACCCCCTGCCCTCATGAGGCGTACATGAGTAAAAGAACAAACATACTCACATCAGGTAGGTATTATTTTCATTTTCAGATATGAAACTGAGAAGCAAAGAGCCACCCAGCTGCAAGAAGCACCCCACCCTACTCCATAACCTCCCTTTACACCTCCCAATGGCCTGAGAGTCACAGAACAGGCACTGGACTTGAGCCTGAAGACTTGTGACACTCATTAGCCCAACGAGTGTACTCACCAGAAGTAGTATCATGGTCACAGCCAGTCAGGGAGAAGTCATGGAGCCATCATCATCATAGTACATGGAAGCAAAAGACAGCAGTGAGACACAGACACAGCCAACAAACAACTCTTTTTAAAAATACATATATATTTTTTTATTTATAGAAGGGAGGCAGCATAACAGTTGTGCAGACACACTCTCATACCTGATGTTCCTGAGTTCCCAGACTCAATCCCCTGCACTACCATAAACCAGAGCTGAGCAGTGCTCTGGTGTTTAAAAAAAAAAAAAACTATTTATGAATGAATTTAAACATTTTAAAAATATTTTTATTTATTTATTTATTGGATAGAGACAGAGAGAAACTGAGAGGGTAGGGGGAGATAGCAAGGAAGAAAGACAGAGTCGCCTGTAGCCCTGCTTCACCACTCGTGAAGCTTTCCACCTGCAAGTGGGGACCAAGGGCTTGAACCTGGGTCTTTGCACACTGTAATATGAGCACTTAACTAGGTGTACCACCACATGGCCCCTTTGAGTTAAACATTTTATAAACTAAACTGTGGCACACAACTCATTAGGGCTTCTCCACTGCCTAGGTCTGAGCCAGGCAAGAAACCCTGCCCTCCTTCTGTTTCCAGGGCTCTTTGGGGCAAACGCTCTATTAATCAGCAGTCTGATAAATCATTCACCCTGTGCATGTAAGGACTCACAGGGCCCACAGGATCCACAGGACCCACTGGAGGCAACAGGATCCCTGAGTACCATCATTAACTGGGCATCTACATTGTGCCAAGTATGGGGAATACAATGTCAAGAAGACCGACTGATCCTTGTCCCAGTGAGGTCTTCAGTGTTGTTAGCAATCATATTCAAACCCTGGTTCTAACATTGCTAGCTTTACGATACTGGGCCCGTTTCTTAATTTGTCTTTTTCCTACCCACCTCCAGAATTGTTGTGAAGACTGAGTCAGTGAGTCTATGTAAAACATACTGAATAATGCTTGGCATGCAGTGAACTGTTCCTAGAGATGCAGCAACTGTTGCTAGTTACTTTTATTACAGGGAGCTATCAACATGGGTTGCAGAGCCACCTAGTGTGGTCTAAGTCATCAGCAGCTACCTGACAATGTAGGCATTAAATAAGATCACCAGAGGCTAGTGCCTGATGCAAGGCAAGAATACAATAAGGTGGGTTAAGCGCACATGGCGCAAAGTGCAAGGACCAGCATCAGGATCCCGGTTCAAGTCCCTGGCTCCCCACTTGCAGGGGAGTCATTTCACAGGCGGTGAAGCAGGTCTGCAGGTGTCTATCTTTCCCTCCCTCTCTCTGTCTTCCCCTCCTCTCTCAATTTCTCTCCGTCCTATCCAACAACAACAGCAATAACAACAGTGACGATAAACAACAAGGGCAACAAAAGGGGAAAAAATGAATAAAGTTAAAAAAAAAAAAATACAGTGGTCCAGGAGGTGGCGCAGTGGATAAAACACTGGATTCTCAAGCATGAGGTCCTGAGTTCAGTCCCTGGCAGCACATGTACCAGAGTGATGTCTGGTTCTTTCCCTCTCTCCTTCTTTCTCATTAATAAATAAATAAAATAAATAACTAAATAAAAAGAATACAATAAAGTGTGGTTGTATTTTTAGGACTAATCTCCAGCATGTACCCAGAGTGAAGCATCTCAACAGAAAATCTTCAGGGTCCTCTCTGAATATACACCCAGAATAGCAGCTTTAGACTGAAATAAATAAACAAATAATCGGCAAACATACTATCACCTGATTTTACAAATGCCTTGCCTTCTTTGACCTTCATACTAACTCAGGAAGTAGGCAAAGGTGAATCAGTATTACTCCCATTCTAGGCACGGGGACAGTGAACTGAAGGGACTTCTGCCTGTGTATTCTTTACATCTCCAAGTCTAGTTAAGATTCCAATTGTCTGCCTAGATTTTGTTCTCTAGATCTCCCCCTCCTTTTATTTATTTTATTTTATTTTATCTAAATGAAGAGAGACTGAGAAGAGGCAGAAAGGGAAAGAGACAGCACTATTCTACCATTCATGGAGCTCACCCTGGTGCCATGCATGATGCTCACACAAGGTGCCAGGAGCTTGAACCCAGGTCCTTGAGCATGGCAAAGTGTGGGATTTATCGGCTGTGCTATCTCCTGGTCCTTCCCTGACCTTTCTCCCTCTATCTCTGCAATACTAACTTTATATTCTCGACAAGTCTTTGCAACTCTTCAGCCTCAGCTCTTTCATCTGAAATAACTGTCAGTCAACCTAGGATTCAAGCTGTTCCAACTCCAATTCTTCATCCTTAGGCTCACCCACTGCTCTCCATACACCCTTCACCCCATCATTGACCTCAGCCACTAACCCACTCAGCTACCAAAATCCATGTTTTATAATTAGAGAAATTGAGGTCCCAAGTTGGCCACATACTCAAAGTGCTTTTTTCTTTCCTTTTTTTTTTTTAATTACTTTTTTATTTTACCAGAGCACTGCTCAGCTCTGGCTTATGGTCATGCAGGGGATTGAACCTGGGGCCTTGGGGGCCAGGTGGTGACACAACTGGTTAAGCATGCATATTACAGTGAGCAAGGTTCTAGGTTCAAGCCCCTGGTCCCCACCTACAGGTGGAAAGTCTCATGAGTGGTGAAGCAGGGCTGCAGGTGTCTCTCTATTTCCCCCTCCCATCTCAATTTCTCTGTCTCTATCCAATAATAAATAAATAAAAATATTAAGAGAGAGAGAAAACCTGGGATCTTGTAGCCTCAGACATGAGAGTCTGTTTGCATAACCATTATGTTATCTGCCCCTGTCCCACACTATTGTTTCAATACCCAGTTCTTGCACCTGCCCTGGATTCAAATGGAGTAGCTGCTCCTGGGGGGTGGGGACGGTTGTTCCTTTCCCTTTGCAACTTTCCTCCACACTGAGCCCAATGGACACCAGTATGCCCTGGCTCCAGCCAGAAAAGACTGGACTCCACACTTGCCCGGCATGAGTCAGGCAGACTTTATAGGTAAGAAACAGGCAGTGTGGGGGCCTCAGCAGTGGGGCAGAGGCACTTCTTCACTCAGCACTAGGAAGTCAAACCTAGGTTTTTTTTGTTTGTTTTTTAAATATTATTTATAAAAAGGGAACACTAAAACAACAAGGGCAACGAAAGGGAATAAATAAATAAATATTAAAAAAAAAAAAGGAAACAGTGACCAAAAACATAGGATAAGAGGGGTACAACTCCACACAATTCCCACCATCAGACTCCCTATCCCATCCCCTCCCCTGATAGCTTTCCTATTCTTTATTCCTCTGGGAGCATGGACCCAGGGTCATTATGGGCTGCAGAGGGTGGAAGGTCTGGCTTCTGTAATTGCTTCCCTGCTGAACATGGGCGTTGACTGGTGGATCCCAGCCTGTCTCTTTCCCTAGTGGGCGGGGCTCTGGGGAGCAGGGCTCCAGGACACACTGGTGGGGCAAGTCTAGGTTTTAACCACAGCCCTGCCATTTCCTAGCTGTGTGACCTTGGAACAAAGATATACATTCTCCCTCATAAGGCTGCTATGATTATATTAGTTCACACTACATATTAAAGCCTCAACACAATAGCTCACCTGTAACCCAGGTTCAAGCCCCAGGTGCCCTACATGGAAATACTAATGTACCAAAGCAGTTTTGGTACCGTGTGTTGTTCCTTGTGCTCTTTGTCTAAATAAAGTCAGCTGGAGAGATGAAGCCTCACAGATGATAGATAAATAAATAAATAAATAAATAAATAAATAAATGTCAAAAAAGGTAACTCATCAGGGAGGGTGTCTACTTTGTCCCATTCAAGACCTAGGCTCAAGCCCAACTCCCAGTGTACAAGGGGAAGGTTCAGAGCTGTGATGATACTCTCTTTCTTTGTGTGTCTTTCTCACTGGGGGGGAAGGGGGAGCCAAAACCAGCCCAGAGCAGTAAAACCCCAGGACAATAGGAAAAGAAAAGGAAGAATTAGCATAGAGTAGGGAGATAGGATAATGGTTATGAAAAGGATTTCCATGCCTGAGGCTCTAAGGTTCCAGGTTCACTCCCAGGCACTACCTTAAACCAGAGTTAAGCAGTAACGTGATTAAAAAACAAAACCAACAACAAACAAAAACTCAAAACTTAGCACAGAGTGCTATATCATAAAGCGGTAACTCTAATAATTTTAGAGAATATAGGCCATGGTCCAGGAGGTGGTACAGTGAATAAAGTATTGAACTCTCAAGCATGAGGTTCCAAGTTCAATCCCCAACAGCACAAGTACCAGAGTGATGTCTAGTTCTTTCTCTCTCTCTACCTATCATTTCTTTTTTTAATGTATATATACCAGAGCACTGATCAGTACTGGCTTATGGTAGTGTGGGGGATTGAACTTGGGGCTGTGGAACCTCAGGGATGATGAGAGTCTCTTCACATAATCATTATGCTATCTACCCCCACCCTCCACTTATCATTCTCCATGAATAAATAAATAAATAGGTCCAGGCGGTGGCACATCTAGTTAAGTGCTCAAATTACAATGTGCAAGGACCTGGGTTCAAGTCCCTAGTCCCCACCTGCAGGGAGAAAGCTTCACGAGTGGGAGTCGGGCGGTAGAACAGCAGGTTAAGCGCAGGTGGCAAAAGTGCGAGGACGGGTGGCGTAAGGATACCGGTTTGAGCCGCCAGCTCCCACCTGCAGGGGAGTCGCTTCACAAGTTGTGAAGCAGGTCTGCAGGTGACTATCTTTCTCTCCCCCTCTGTCTTCCTCTCCTCTCTCCATTTCTCTCTGTCCTATCTAACAATGACAATATCAACAACAACAATAATTACAACAACTGAACAACAAGGGCAACAAAAAGGAATAAATAAAAATTTTTTTAAAAAAAGAAAGCTTCACGCGTGGTAAAGCAGGGCTACAGGTATCTCTCTGTTTCTCTTCCCTCTTTACTTCCCCCTCCCCTCTCAATTTCTATCTCTATCTGATAATAAACTTATTTTAAAAAATAAAATATTTTTAAAAAGAGAGAAAGAGAATATAGGCCAAATAGCCAAGAACATAAGTTCAGTAGGACTTGGGAGCCCATCACACTCAGCCTTGTCCTTACTTTATCCTCTCCTCCCCCTGTGGACTAAATCCCACACCAGGTCCTAGAGACTATAGTAAGAAATGTTGGGACTTTAGTGGTGGGTGCAGTGTGGAACTATATCCTAATATCTTACAATCTGGTAACCCACTATTAATCACAAATATAAATAAATAAATAAATAAATACTGTTCTAGTTCTTTAACAACAACAACAACAACAAAAAACAGGTGTTGGGGGAGTCCAGAGGTAGTGTAGCGGGTTAAGCGCATTGGATCGACCTTCTCGTGGTGCATCCCGTGAGTACCCATTCATTGGGGAAACTGACGATCCTTCCTAGCCTACTGAATCCACATGGATCCCAGTCACTTTCAAAGCTAGCAACAAGCAGCTCCTGACAGCTTTCAACCTGACGCTGTTGACTGGCTATGGAAGAAGGGCAAACGCTAGAAGAAGAAGAAGCGCACTTGACACAAAGCGCAAGGACCGGCGTAAGGATTTTAGTTTGAGCCCCCAGCCCACCTGCAGGGGAGTCACTTCACAGGCAGTGAAGCAGGTCTGCAGGTGTCTGTCTTTCTCTCTCCCTCTGTCTTCCCCTCCTCTCTCCATTTCTCTCTGTCCTATCCAACAACAACAAAATCAATAACAACAATAATAACTATAACAACAATAAAAAACAAGGGCAACAAAAGGGAAAATAATAAATAAATATATTTTAAAAATTTAAATTAAACAAAAAAACAGGTGTTGGAAGGCCCTTACAGACTCTAGGCTCACCTCCCCTATAAGTGAGTGAAATCCTGCTCCCCTTAGTTAACAGTAGAATTTTGGGCCTGGGGAAATCCTAAATGTACACCACCACCACCACCACTCCCATACTATATCATAAAGAACCACTCTGCAAATCCCTTAAGCCACCCTGATCTCTGGAGTCAGCCTTTTATGGCTATAGAGCTTCTGTGGCTGGAAAACCTGAACATGGTGCATAGTAGGTGCTTGTGGAAGGTTCAGGGAATAAATACATAAAGTTCCTTTGCTCAGGCTTCCTTCCCAGGGGTCTCTGCATGTTCTTTTCCAAACTTCCACCAAGTCCCCTCAACGGGGCTAACTCCAGCCAGTAGAGACATGGGCCTCCAGAAGCCTGAACAGTGTCAGCATCTCCCACGCCAGGCTGGGATATTCCTGCCCAGCACTGTCAGCCAGGCTCCTGGCCAGGGTCCACTCTGCAGAGGGGGAGGCAGCCCAGCCCTGCCAGGGGCCCTAGCCCCGACTAACAACAGGGGTGGGGTAACCTGGGAGCTCCTGTTGGCATGTGGGGCAACAGAAGCAAAGCCAGCCTGGTCTAGGCAGTGCAGAAATGGGCTAATCACAAGAAGGCCAGGGTGTGGGGCCTCTGCCTCTGAGTATCATCCACACACCCAAAGCACTCCACCCGCTCCCACACTGGTAGGACCTGACAGGCCCTGCCTGCCGCTCCAGTATATAGAGAAAACCCGCAGGCCTTCCCCCACTCCATTCCTGTCTTAAAACAACCCCTACTCCCCACCCTGACACTCCATTGATCTGCTCCTAGACCAGCTACCATTCTGCCACTAAGAACCCATTTGCCTCCTTTACTTCTGCTAATGCCTGTCAGGCCTGGGTTATTGACTAAGGAGGAACCTGGGTCTCAGAAGATGAAGTGACTGACTCATCCAAGGTCACACAGTAAGGAAGTGGCAGGGCCAGGATTCAAACCCAGTTCTGCAGACAAACACGACAGGGAGTCAAAAAGTCCCCTTCTCTCTCCTCTGCTCCCTGTTAGATCTGGATCCCTTCTGCTCCTTCTACTCAAGCCTCTCTTCCCCCATTCTTATAATTAACAATTCCCACCTCCAGGCTGCTCTAACACCTTGTTTACAGCCCCTCCTCCACCACACACACACATCCCACCACCAGCAGCAGCACAGCACAGGAGTTAACTTCTGAGGGCCTGTCTCTCTGACATGCAAAATGGCCTTGGAGGCAGGAGGTGACCCCAGTAAGTAAATGTTCCTTAGCCCTGACTGTTACTGCTGCCTCCACGTTCCCCCTTGCAAAAATCCTCTGGCCTCTTCTGGGTAATCTCCTCACCCACCTCCCTTCCTGGGAAGATCAGATTCCATGCCTGTTAGTGGGGTGAAGGTGGGGAGTTTGCTGAAAGCTCGGGGCTCTGTGCCAATACTCTGGGACTCTCTCTGTGGCAGATGTGACCCTGATGTGACACCAGGCACTTGTCAGACACTCCCAACCACCTTAAGCACCAGGAGAAACCAGCTCCAGAAATAGAGCAGGGGCCACCTTCCACCCTAGTCCAGGGAACTTGGGGGGGGCACATTCGGCCACTCCTCCCCACTGAAAACTGTGGACCAAGGTTATGGATCAGTTTCCCCAAGCCCTTGGGGTCATTGGGGCCACCTTGGCAGTTTAGGCGAGGGTCTGTCTGGAAAAATTCCCACCCCCAATTTGCTAGAGGGTATAAGCAAGTCCACCTACGGCCCACCCACCCCCAAGAGGTGGTGGGGTCTTCCGGAAACTGGGGGTGAAGGTGAGAAAACTCTCGGGGAAAGAGAGGACAGAGGCCGGGAGAGACTAGAACACGGGGGCCAGGGATGAAACACTGGTAGGAGGACAGGCACAGGAACCTGAGCCCGACAGAGATCCGGGAGACCACAGACAGGGAAGTCCCCTACCCCGTGCCTGGAGCGAGTGTGGGGACAGGGCGGCGACGAGGGCAGAGCCGCCCCCATCTCGCAGGTCCCGGGGTGCAGAAACTCAAAGTCAGTTACGTAAGGCCCGAGCGGGGCGCGGGGCTCCGGTCCCGGGCGCCCCCTCCCGCTGCGCCCTCCGGCCCGCGGTGCGCTGCGCTGCGGCGGAGCCTGCGGGTCAGGGCGGGGCCGGGCCCGCGGGCTGCACCCTCCGCACAGACCCGCCCGCCCGCGGAACCTACCGGGGACCACTGGCCCTGCAGGCCCGATACCGGATGGGACCGACAGCTGCCAGCGCCCAGCTCGGGACCGGGACTCTGGACCCGCTCTCCTGCCGCCCATGCCCTTCCTGCACCCCAAACTTGGAGACGCCTGGGTCCCTCTGGATCCCTAGTTTGGACCTTGGAGTCTTGGTCCCGCAGTCCTCTCCCCAGACCCTTGGAGCCTGTCCTCGCTCCTCCCGGGACCGCCCGCGCCCTTGGGAGTAAAGCCATCTGTCCCTCGCCCCGTCCTTCCCGGGTGCCCGGAGTCGCCCCCCGAGAGGTCCAAGCTCACCTGGGCTGGACGGGGCGGGGGGCCGGCCTGGCTGCGTCCTCACTGCCCTCGCCCTCGCCCTTTAAGAGGTTCCTGCCACTTTGCCCCGCCGGGGGCCTCCACCTGCACTGACAGGGCAACTCTGGCGTGAGGCCCCGCCCCTGACCGGGAGCTCTTCTGATTGGTGCAAGCACCTGCCAATCAGCGGGGCGGCGGGAGGACAGGGCGGAGGAGTGAGAGTGTCGCACCGGGAAGGGGCGGGGGCTGCAGGTGCTGTCTGCTGGGACCCCGCTAGCTCTGGGCAGCACCCCCCCCCCCCCCGGGATGACCCTAGGGGGCCAGGGGAGTGTTGGGTATGGAGTTCCTGTATTGGCTGGTGTGGCCTCTGACGTCATATGGTAAAAGTGTGATGCAATATGTCACGCGGCGCTGCCCCCAGGGGCTTGAAGGGAATAAGGAAAGGAGTTGATTTTAGGAAACAGGGAAGTGACCCAGTCCACATTCAAGAGCAAGTTACTTCTCTGAGTCTTGAGTTTCAATTACCAACCAAAAAATGTTTTCTTGAAAATTTATGATGTTTGTAAAGTGCCAAGTATAAATCCAGCACACCTTAGGCGACATTCAGTGAATATAGATTCTAGTTCTTCTCATCTCTTTCCACACTCAGTAACTTCCCCTCTTGGTGGTCCATCTCATTAGCGCTGGACAGGGCTTATCTGATCACTGGTCCCAATCCTTATTAGTCCCTTATTTCATTTTAGACATTCTATCATTTTATTACATACCTTCAGTAACTGTAAGCTCACCACCTCAAAGGCTGGCTTTTGTCATTTAAAAAGCATATGCAGGGGCGGTGGGTAGATAGCATAATGGTTATGCAAAGGAACTCTCATGCCTGAGAATCTGAAGTCCTAGGTTCAATCCCTCCACCACCATCACCACCATTAGTCAGAGTTGAACAGTGCTCTAGGAAAAAAAAAACAAAAAAAACTAAAACTAAAAAGCGGGGGCTGGGCAGTAGCGCAGCGGGTTAAGCGCACATGGTGCAAAGCGCAAGTGCAAGGACCTGCATAAGGATCCCAGTTAGAGCCCCAGGCTCCCCACCTGCAGGGAGTCGCTTCACAAGCGGTAAAGCAAGTCAGCGGGTGTCTATCCCTCTCTCCTCTGTGTCTTCCCTTTCTCTCTCGATTTCTCTGTCCTATCCAACAACAGCTATGACAACAATACAATAAGCGCAACAAGGGCAACAAAATGGGAAAAATAGCCTCCAAGAGTAGTGGATTCGTAGTGCATGCACTGAGCCCCCAGCATTAACCCTTGAGGCAAAAGACAAAACAAACAAACAAAAAAACTAAAAAGCTTGTCCTGGATGATCGGGTGATAGTGTATTCTGAGGTACAACGGATTCCTTGCATGTGGAATGTTCAATCCTGTATATACCAGACTAGCAATGTTCTGCTAGCCACTCTCTCTAAAATAAATAAGCAAATAAGTACATTAAAAAAAAAAACTGTCTTAAGACTTCAAAAGTTCTAAAAAAAAAAAAAAAGACTTCAAAAGTTATTCCTAGGGATTAAGCTCAAATTTTCCCACTAGAATCCTTCTTCCACTGCCATGTAACATAGGATCACAGGACATTTCAGGTTGGAGAACCATGGAGAGCTCAGAGTTAAGTAGATTCTGAAGTCAGAATGCCTGCGTCTCAATTCCCAACACTGCCACTTACCAGCTATGTCTCCCTTTAGGAAAACTACTACTCCCCTCCAACCCAATTTCCTCTTCTGTAAAATGAAGCTAATAAAAATAATTTTCCTCAGGGTTATTGTGAGAAACTAATGAAATAACCCAGGTATGGTATTAAGAATAGTGCAAGGGCCAGGTGGTGGTGCAACTCAGATGAATGTACAAGTTATCCTGTTTTTATAAGGGCCCAGGGTTTGAGCCTTCATCCCCACTTACAGGAGAGAAACTTTGCTAGCAATGAAGCAAGCCTGTAGGTGTCCCTCTTTCTCTTCCTCTTCCTCTTCTCCAACTCTCTCAATTTCACTCTGTCCTCTCTAATTAAAAAAAAAAAGAAGAAGAAGAAGAAAGAAAAAGGGAGGTTGGGTGGTAGTGCAGTGGGTTAAGCACACATGGCGCAAAGCTCAAGGACCGGCAGAAGGATCCCGGTTTGAGCCCCCGGCTTCTCACCTGCAGGGGGGTTGCTTCACAAGCGGTGAAGCAGGTCTGCAGGTGTCTATTTTTCTCTCTCCCTCTCTGTCTTCCCCTCCTTTCTCCATTTCTCTCTGTCCTATCCAACAACAATGACATCAATAACAACAATAATAATAACCACAACAATGATAAAACAATAAGGGTAACAAAGTGGGGGGAAGCCTCCAGGAGCAGTGGATTCGTGGTGCTGCAGGCACTGAGCCCCAGTGATAACCCTGGAGGCAAAAAAAAAAAAAAGGAAAAAGTAGTCTCAAGATAATGATTCAATATATTAGTATTTACTATAATTAATGCTCTTAATAATCATAGAAAAGCTGTTAATTACAGCAAGGTTAAGCGCACATGGCCCAAAGCTCAAGGACCGGGAGTAAGGATCCCTGTTAAACGTCTGGCTCCCCACCTGCAAGGGAGTCGCTTCACAGGCAGTGAAGCAGGTCTGCAGGTGTCTTGTTCTCTCCTGCTCTGTCTTCCCCTCCTCTCTCCATTTCTCTCTGTCCTATCCAACAACGACGACAACAACAATAATAACTACAACAATAAACCAAGAGCAATAAAAGAATAATTAATTAATTAATGGCCTGGAACAATGAAATCGCTTGTGGGTGAGCTTCCACTTCTAAATAAATAAATACACATATACCCCTGAATTCATGTCAAGTCCTGTGTTAGGGCTCAAGGTCTAGATATAGCCTAGAAGTTCAGTGTAACTAAGAAGGGCCTGAGTCCCTGGATCTGGAGGAGGGGGAAATGTCTGTTTTTTTTTTTTTTTTGTAGTTCTTTGAAATATTTATTTTTATTTATTACATATGGGCGAGATTTTCACATAAGTCGGGGAGAAGGAGAAAAAGAGAAACCAGAACACTACCCCAGTATAAGTGGTGCTAGGGATTAAAGTGGAAAACGCAGGCACAAAAGTTCAATCCTCAGCCAGTTAAGACATTTCCCCGGTGGCCATTTTTAAAAACATTTTGTTTGTTTATTATTTCCATCAGGGTTATCACCAGGGTTCAGTGCCTGCATGACTCCACTGCTTCCGGTGGCCTATGTTGTTTGTTTTCCTTTTTCCTCTCTAGATAGAGGGTGAGTGACAGAGAGAGGGAGAGACATCGAAGGAGACATCACAAAACCACTCTGCTGCCTGTGAACTTTCCCCACTGCAGGCACTCCTGCTTGGTGGCAAGACACTTAAAACCTGTCATCTGCATATGTGCTCTACTGGGCAAGCCACCCACAGGTATTTACTTATTTATTTATTCACACTAGAAAGAGGTAGAGAAGAAGAGGGAGAAGGGCAGAAGAGATAGCATAATAGATATGCAAAAAGGCTTTTATGCCAGAGGCCCCAGAGGCTCCAGGTTCAATCCCCAGCAGCACCACCATAAGCCAGAGCTCAGCAGTGCTTTGGTAAAGGAAAGAGGGAGAGGGGCCAGACAGTGGCGCACTGGTTAAGTGCATACGTGACAGTGTGCAAAGACCCAGATTCAGGCCCCTAGTCCCCACCTACAGGGGGAAAGTTTCATGAGTGGTAAAGTAGGGTTGCAGGTGCTTATCTCTTTCCCTCTATCTCCCCCTCCTTTCTCAATACAATAATAATGTCTCTATACAATAATAAAAGCAGAGAGAGAAACCAAGTGTCATGCCCCCCCACCCCCCCACCCTCCAGGCCTATGCTTTCTTTCATCAAAGCACTGTTCAGCTGTGGACTACCATATTGTTGGGCATTGAATTTGGGGCCTCATTATCATAGGCACAGAAACCTTTTGCATAATCATTATGCTATCTTCCTTGCCACAAGGAGTATGTATAGGTAGGCAGGCCAGATCCACCCCAGAACTTTAATATCTCTAAAAGTTGGGACACTTCAGATCCTTTCAGTCCCTAGTCCTACAGACCCCACAGGGAAACCTGATGTATACACCCAGGGTCCCAAGCATAATTTCATACCTTTCACTTATGCACATATTCACCTGCCCACCTGGAGGCACTGTCCAGTGTTAGTTAATAGCTTGGAATTTGGAGGCAGTGAAGTCCCGGATCTGCCTTTTGCAAGCTTTCTACCTTTGGGCAAGTCACTTTTCCCTCTGGAGTAAAACAATAGTCTCAACGTTATAGAGAATTTTAAAAATTAAATGAAATTACGTGAAAATACATATGCAAATACCCAATAATAGGTCTGATATTGTTTTTTAAATGCTCCCACGTGTATTCCACACACCCAGGAGGATACAGGCAGTGAAAGCCTTGATTTAGTCTCTGCTAACCAGGGTTTCTCTCCTCACTCTCCCCCCAATACCCACCCCGATTCCTGACCTTCCTCTCATCCACAACTGAAGGGCTGGGGGGAGGAGTATCCCCAGGAGGCAGCCCAGACCTGGCTGTTGGAACGAGTGCGACAGACCCAGCCCCCATGGGGGTGGGCACCTGGCTTGGCTCAGTCCCCTGCAGTGACTCAGCAGTGCCTACGTCTGTCCAGCTCTGATAAGTGCTTGTGTTTGCCGGCATGTTTGGGCTGCGGGTGGCCCGGGAGGGTTCTGAGTCTGTTCCAGGAGGCCATGTGAGAGTGTGTTTGTGAACGTGCTCCTGTGTGTCTCCCATCTCTGTGGGGAGGGTGGAGAGGGGGGAGAGGTGTGCCCCGGCTGGTGAGTTTGCAGAGTGTGTGATCGTCTCTGTGTGGTACAAACAGGTTGTGGGTGACCCTGGGCCCCTGCAGGCGCAGGCAGGCAGCCTGGGCATGTGTCTTCGTCAGGTGGTTTGTGCACTTGTGCAGATGCATGTGGCCTTGTTGGGTCACTGTGTGTATGTGTGTAGGGGGGAGGTAGAGGGGATCACTGCCTGGACCTCAGGCCTCCTGCCTCACTGCCTTTGCAGCCTCCACCTCTCTCCAGACTTAGGGGAGCAATTTGTTACCTGAAATGTTCACTAAACACTGTAAAAGCAGGCCCCCAGAAGGACTGTAGCTGGAGATTGATGGATGGTGTTGAACTTAACTCCAGCAGTTTGGAAATAGAACAGTCTCAGGGACTCAAATCTCCTTCCCTATGGCTGTAACCCCTCACTATTAATACCTATTAAAAGCTTTGTTTTAGGGACAGCCATGGTCCAAGTAAGCTAAAGAGTTGTGGAAGGGGGTTGGGGAGATAGCATAATGATGATGCAAAAAGAAAGACTCTCATGCCTAAAGCTCCAAAGTCCACACGCACCATAAGCCAGAGCTGAGCAAGAGCCCTGGTTAAAAAAAAAAAGGGGGGAGGTGGGGTGGGGTAGATAACATAATGGTTATGCAAAGAGACTCTCATGCCTGAGGCTGTGAAGTCCCAGGTTCAATTCCCCACACCACCATAACCCAGAACTGAGCAGTGCTCTGGTATCAATAATAATAATAAAAAATGTGTAAAACATTAATCCCCCAATAAAGAAATTAAAAAAAATTGTGGTGGGTGGGGTGGGAAGATTTGAGAGACTTTGAAGCATCCCTGATTTAGCTAGATATCCAGCTTGTGGTTTTCTTACCTGCCTCCACCTCCACTTGAATAAAAGGCTGACACTCCTTAGAGGAGAGACTTAATTTGAATTAATACAATCCAGCCTCAGATTGCAAAGTAAAGCAGATTGTCCTTTCCAGTAAAAGCTGATGTGGTAGAGTTTGGCTTTCTGAGGGTATACTGGACAGTGGACCCCCTTGTTCAGCTTCAAACAGAGCTGAAGAAGGCAATTCACATGTAGCGATCACCAGTATTTTACATGCACTTTCTCATTTGACCTCTTGAATCAATCCTTGCAGCCAAAAATGGTCTTCAGAGGGTCTGGGAGTCAGAAAGCTAAAGTAACAGCTCAAGGTCATGCTGGTGCTCCTATGTCACGTAGAGTGTGAAGGTGACAGGCAGGGGGTAGATCTCTTCCTGAAGCAGAGTACCTAGTCAGCCTGGGGCTGGTAAAGACTGATAAGCTCGGGGAGCAAGGGAACTAACCTGTTTGTTTCTCTCTCCTTTGAGCTGTCTGGGCTTATAGTCAACTCATCCTCAAAGAGCTCAGTACTGCCACCAGCTTCAACTGGGTGCCGGTCTTGAGTTGGGTGATAAAGGGTTGGGGGAAGGGGTGGATGCAGGGAAGGTAGGGCCTATGTAGGTGCATCCATTTCTTCAATAAACCCTTGTTGAGCACATATTTAAAAGTAATATTCAAAGAGAAGAATAGACTCACAAATCCAGGTTACAAGTAATGGTGTAGGCAGAGGGAGAACTTCAGCCTTAAAGTGGAGTTGGTGGGGGTGGGGGTGAGGGTTTTGCCAGAATCTTACAGGTTTGACTTCTGACTCTACTGTTTTTTATAGGGAGTGTGACCTGACTTTCCTAGACTGTGTCTTTACCAGTAGAATGAGATAGCTCTCCCTACCTGTCTTTCTGGACTCCATACTATAAAATATGATCTTGTTTCTATGAATAATAGGCATTCCTGTTGTGATTTGTGGCTTCTAATGAGGAAGGCCTTAAAGCAATTGTATATATACACAGATGCTAGAAAGGAGAAAAGATTCCACCTGAGTGATTAGGGGAGACAGTTTGGAGAAAGTGACCTAGCAATTAGACTTTTATTTTTTTCCCTACTTTGGTGGCATCAAGCATATGCAATTCCATCACTCCAAGGCGCATATATATATCAATTGTAGCTCTGGCTTATGGTGCTGTGGAGGATGGAACCTGGGTGGTAGCGCAGCGGGTTAAGCGCATGTGGCGCAAAGTGCAAGGACCCAGTGCATAAGGATCCCAGTTCAAGCCCCAGGCTCCCCACTTGCCGGGGAGTCGCTTCACAGGCTGTGACTCAGGTCTGCAGGTGTCTATCTTTCTCTCCCCCTCTGTCTTCCCCTTCTCTCTGCATTTCTCTCTGTCCTATCCAACAATGACGACAACAAGAATAACTACAACAATAACTACAACAATAAAAAAAAATGCTCTGCTCTACTTGGAGCACATAGTGAATCATAAAAGCACATTATGGAGAGCCTTGAATGCCCGATTAAGATGGGGGAGTAGTGGAAGGAATGCAGACATCTGGGGATAGCTGCTGAGCTTTTGAATCATATTCTGGCTATGGTGTAGCAATCCCTTTTCAGCAACTGAGAGGAAATGGGGAATTGCTGGGCCATGGTCCAGGGGCCCCACTTCTAGAGGATCTACTTGAAGCCTGGGTTGGATCCTCACAACAAGGTAGTCAAGAAACAGCAGAGCCCCCTCACCCCCAGTGGACAGACAGACAGGTTGGCAGGAATGTATAACAATCCAGGTCACATGCCCCAGCCCAGAGAGGTACCCATATATTAGCACAGAGGATGCTCACCATTAACTTATGTAAGAATTCTGAAAAGCCCCACTGCCCAGGATTTCCTGCTGCGCTATGCAGAGGGAGCTAGGAGAACTTCTTCTAGGGAAGACTCTAGAAGCAAGCCCCTGCTGAAACAGCAATAATTACCAGTGGTTGTAGACTTGCTCTAAATTTTCCAGTTGCTTCAGTAGCCTGTTTCTACAAGGTACCCCTATTTCATGGGTAAAATGAGACTAAGAGAGGCGATGTACTTGTAGTGATTGGCAAGGTCAGTACTCAAGGCAGCATTCCTTGTTTCTTGAGAGAGCAAGATAGCTGAAGGGTGGGGGTGGAGGAAACAATTCTGGTTGCGTGAGTGGAGCTAGGGCTCCTGCCAGGGGCAGGTGGGAGAAAGAGAGATGGTGTTTGCTGCCACCTGGTGGTCAAAGTGCTTCTAGGGTGGAGGAGCCCAGGCTCCCAAACTGTCTTAGGGCTGCCCCAGGGTTTCAGCCCAGGGAGAAGAGGCTGCCTTGGGTGCAAGGCTGTCAGATCCCAGTGAGGGAGTTTTGGTGAAAGTGGTGGGATCGCCAGTGGAATTGTTCTGGTTTGAAAATGCAGCCCCATGATGATTTCTGAGATTCCAGGAAAGTCTGGACCATTTTACCACTTCCAAACCAACAATTTAACATGATTTAATTTAATTTAACTTAAGTTTAGGTAGAAACAGAGAGGCATCCAACAACAATGACATTAACAACAACAACGATAAACAACAAGGGCAACAAAAGGGGAATAAAATAGCCTCCTGGAGCAGTGGATTCATAGTGTAGGCACTGAGTCCCAGCAATAACCTTGGAGGCAAAAAAAAAAAAAGTAAAAGAAAACAAGCCGGGTGTGGGTATAGCATAATGGTTATGCAAAGAGACTTTCATGTCTGAGGCTCTGAAGTCCCAGGTTCAGTCCCCCACACCCCATAAGCCAGAGCTGAGCGGTGCTCTGGTTAAAAAGAAGAAAGAAAGAAAGAAAGTAAACAAGTCATGAACTAAGTCATTAACAAAGCTAGAAGGGACGGGGAGATAGCAGAATGGTTATATAAAAAGACTTCCATGCCTAAGGCATCAAAAGTCCCAGGTTCAATCCCCAGCACCACCATAAAACAGAGCTAAACAGTGTTCTCTCTGGGGAAAAAAGGAAGAAAAAATTAATTAATTAATTAATTAATTAATTAATTGAAAAGTAACAGAGGGGGAGTCAGGCTGTAGCGCAGCGGGTTAAGCGCAGGTGGCGCAAAGCACAAGGACCGGCATAAGGATCCCGGTTCGAACCCCGGCTCCCCACCTGCAGGGGAGTCGCTTCACAGGCGGTGAAGCAGGTCTGCAGGTGTCTATCTTCCTCTCCTCCTCTCTGTCTTCCCTTCCTCTCTCCATTTCTCTCTGTCCTATCCAACAACGACGACAACAACAATAGTAACTACAACAATAAAACAACAAGGGCAACAAAAGGGAATAAATAAAATAAAAATATAAAAAAAAATTTAAAAAAAAGTAACAGAGAGGCAGAGAATAAAAGAGATTACAGCAATGGACTTCTTTTAACGTGGTGAGAACGAGGTTTGAAGCTTGGTCACACACATGGCAAAGCAGCTCACTAGCCTAGTGAGATACTTGATACTTTGCCCCTCCTCCCCTTTTGAGAGCTAACTAGAGAAAGGGAGACCACAGCACCACAACTTCCCCGGTGCAATGGTGTTCCCCTGTGGTGTAAGGGCTGGAACTCTGGTCTTGTACATGGCAAAGCACAGATCCCATGAAGTGAAATACATTCTAGCCCTTATTTGGGAGTCTCTTTTATTTTACTTTATCTTTTTTTTTTTTTTTTACAGTCTTTTACTTTTTAATTCTTTTTAATTAATTTATTTTCCCTTTTGTTGCCCTTTTTAAAAAAATTGTTGTAGTTATTATTGTTGTTGCTGATGTCGTCGTTGTTAGGACAGAAAGAAATGGAGAGAGGAGGGGATGACACAGAGGGGAAGAAAAAGAGAGACACCTGCAGACCTGCTTCACCGCTTGTGAAGTGGCTCCTCTGCAGGTGGGGAGCCGGGGGCTTGAACAGGGATTCTTCCGCTGGTCCTTGTGCTTTGCGCCACCTGCGCTTAACCCGCTGCACTAACAACAATAATAACTACAACAATAAGACAACAAGGTCAAAAAAGGGAATAAATAAATAAATATTTTTAAAAATTTAAAAAAATAATAAATAATGGTCCAGGAGGTGACGCAGTGGATAAAGCATTGGACTCTCAAGCATGAGGTCCTGAGTTCAATCCCTGGCAGCACATGTACCAGAGTGATGTCTGGTTCTTTCTCTCTCTTATCTTTCTCTTGAATAAATTTTAAAAAATTTAAATAATAAATAAATAAAAATAAAAATAAGACTTTTGCAGTCGGTCAGTAGAGCAGCGGGTTAGGTCCACCTGGCACAAAATACAAGGACCGGCGTAAGGACCCCATTCCACCAGCGTAACGACCCCGATTCCACCCCGGGCTCAAACACCTGTAGGGGAGTCGCTTCACAGGCGGTGAAGCAGGTCTGCAGGTGTCTATCTTTCTCTCCCCCTCTCTGTCTTCCCCTCCTCTCTCCATTTCTCTCTGTCCTATCCAACAACGAGGACAACAATAATAACTACAACAATAAAACAACAAGGGCAACAGAAGGGAATAAATATTAAAAAAAAAAAAAAAGATGTCACCTCCCTGTGGTCCTTCTGCTAAGACCCCTGGAGAGAAAAGCAAAGGGAGCCAGGTGGTGACACAGCTAGTTGAGCGCACATGTTACAGTGTGCAAGGATGTAGGTTTGAGCCCCCAGTCCCCACCTGCAGGGGGGAAGCTTTGTGAGTGGTGAAGCAGAGCTGCAGGTGTCTCTCTGCTTCTCTTCCTCTCTATCTCCCGCTTCCCTCTTAACTTCTGGCTGTCTCTTTCCAATAAGTAAATAAAATATAACATAAAAAAAATTTAAAAAGAGAAAAGCAAAAGAATGGTGGGAGAACCCACAGTTGGAGCCAACCCGTCTGCCATGATTATGAACTGTGGATATGACTGTCTGATATCTTCAGTCCATAGGGGCATTTTTAGGGTAGGAGGCAAATACCCTTGACCCTCACACCTCCCCAGAATACATTAGCTCTAAGATCTAGGAATGACTTTGATGTTGTCGTCGTTGTTGGATAGGACAGAGAGAAATAGAGAGATGGGGAGGATAGAGAGGGGTAAAGAAAGACACTTGTAGACCTGCTTCACCGCCTGTGAAGAGACTCCCCTACAAGGGGGGAGCCGGGGGCTCGAACCAGGATCCTTATGCCAGTCATTGCACTTTGCGCCACCTGCGCTTAACCCGCTGCGCTACCTCCGGACTCCCCCCCCCAAAGTCTTTTTAAATAACAATTATGTTGTCGCCTCAGCCCACTATTTGTTTTGTTTGCTTGTTTTTGTGCTATGTTTATCGAGTTCTTTGTGTACTTCGGTTATTCATCCTTTATCTGAGGTATACTGTATAAAGATTTTCTCCAGCGGGCCAGGTGGTGGCGCACCTGGTTGAGTGCACGTTACAATGCGCAAGGACCTAGGTTTGAGCCCCAATCCCCACCTGCGGGGGAGGGAGCTTTGCAAGTGGTGAAGCAGGTCTACGGGCATCTCTCTGTCTCTCGCTCTCTATCTCCCCCTTTTTCAACTTCTGGCTGTCTCTATCCAAATAAATAAAGATAATGGGGGGGGGGCGGGTGGTGGCCCACCTGGTTGAACGCACATGTTACAATGTGCAAGGACCTGTGTTCGAACCCTCAGTCCCCACCTGCTGGGGGAAAGCTTTGCGAGTGGTGAAGCAGTGTTGCAGGCGTCTCTCTGTCTCTCTCCCTATCACACACTCCCTCTCGATTTCGGATACTCTCTATCCAGTAAATAAAGCTAATAAATAAAATAAAATATCTTGCAGAAGTTGAGTGGTGGTGCACCTGGGTAAATGCATATATTACCATGTGCAAGGACCCAGGTTCAAGCCCTGCTCCCGACCTGCAAGAGGCAAGCTTCACGAGCAGTGACGCAAGTACTGCACATGTCTAGAGAGACTGTCTCTCTCCCTGGTTTCCTCTCTCCTCTCAATTGTTATCTAATTAGAAAAAAAAAAAAAGCACAGGAGTCGGGCGGTTGCGCAGAGTTAAGCGCATGTGGCACGAAGCGCAAGGACCGACCTAAGGATCCGGGTTCGTGTCCCCAGCTCCCCACCTACAGGGGAGTCGCTTCACAGGTGGTAAAGCAGTTCTGCCAGTGTCTCTCTTTCTCGCCCCCTCTCTGTCTTCCCTTTCTCTCTCCATTTTTCTGTCCTATCCAACAACAACGACATCAATAACATCAACAACAACAAAAAACAAGGGCAACAAAAGGGAAAATAAATATTAAAAGAAGAACCCATACCAAAGGGAAAATTTTTTTAAAAAAAAGACAAAACACACACACACAGAAAAAAGAAAAAAGGCAAGGGGAAAAGAAATGGTTGCTAGAAGCAGTGAATTTTTTCCTGCAAGCACCAAGTCCCAGCAGTAACACTCGTGGTAGCAAAGCAAGGCAAAACAAAAAGTGGGAGGGGGGCTGGCAGGCAGTGTGGTGCACCGGTTAGCACTCCCATCACAGTGTGCAAGGACACAGGTTCAAACCCCTGAACTCACCTGCAGAGAGAAAGCTTCACAAGCATGTTCACAGGTGTCTTTTTGTCTCTTTCCCTCTCTGTCACCTTCTCCCTTCTCAATTTCTCTCTGTCTCTATCCAACAATAAATAAATAAATAATAATAAATAGTTAAAAAAAAAAGATCTCTTCACACTCTGTATGGTGTCTTTCTGTTTGCGTGGTGGTCTCCTTTGCTGTGCACAAGGTTTTCAGTATGATGTAGTCCTATTGATTTTTTTTTTTTTTTGCTTGTTTGTTTTATTTGCTGTTGTACTTGAGTCTTTGAAGACACTTAAAATATAGATCATGGGGGGACCGGGAGGTGACGCAGCCGGTTAAGTGCACATGGCGCAAGGCACAAGGACAGGTACAAGGATCCCGGGTCTAGCCTCTGGCCCCCCACCTGCGAGGGGGGGGTGTCGCCTTACAGGTGGTGAAGCAGGTCTGCAGGTGTCTATCTTTCTCTCCCCCTCTCTGTCTTCCCCTCTGCTCAATTTCTCTCTGTCCTATCCAACAACAATGACAGCAATAACAGTAATAACAACAACAACAAAGATAAACAATAGGGGCAACAAAAGAGAAAAATTGGCCTCCAGGAGCAGTGGATTTGTTGTGCAGGCACCGAGCCCCAGTGATAATCTTAGAGGCAAATTAATATATATATATATATATATATATACATATATATATATATATCATGAAATGTGCTGCCAATGTGTTCTTTTTTCTTTTTTTAAATATATGTTTTTAAATATTTATTTATTCCCTTTTGTTGCCCTTGTTGTAGTTATTATTGTTGTTGTTATTGATGTCGTCGTTGTTAGATAGGACAGAGAGAAATGGAGGGGGGGGAGACTGAGAGGGGGAGAGAAAGATAGACACCTACAGACCTGCTTCACCACCTGTGAAGCGACTCCCCTGCAGGTGGGGAGCCGGGGGCTCGAACCAGGATCCTTAAGCCAGTCCTTGCAATTTGTGCCACCTGTACTTAACCGCCCGACTCCTTGTATTTTGTTTTTTTTTGTGTGTGTACTTGATAACTTCTAATTTAGTGTCCATGTCTTTGACCCACTTGGAGTTAACTTTTGTGTATGATGATATGTGGTGGTTCAATAGTATTCAGTTCAATTTCAATCCAATTTTCCCAACAACACTTATTAAAGGAATTCTCTTTTCTCTATTTATTTTTTTGGCTCCCCCTTGTCAAAAATTAGTCATCCATAGGTGTGGGGGCTGGGAGCCTCTTTAAGAAAACAAAATACGGGAGAAGACTTCCGGAGGCGGAGCTACGAGCAGCAGATCGCTTTCTCTCCTCTCCTCTCCTCTCCCGGATCAACTAGGAATACCAAAAGAGACCACCCGAACCGAAACAAGACAGGACTAGAATGACCACAGAAACCCAGTAAATCACCCGTGAGTACAAACACGCGTGGCTGGTGACAGAGAGGAGAGAGGGGCCTAAGGAGAGATTAAGTGACTGCTAACAGTTCGACAGTTTGTCAGTGGAGACACCACCTCCAGTCTGCTCCACCAACAAGGGGACAGCTGAAGGGAGGAAAGGACTCCCCAGAGACTCACCAAGTACAACTCTGAGTCTCCATTGCTACTACCCTCAGAATCTGGAGCAGCAACAGGGAGGGACACCAGGGCACAGAGATCTAACCGGGAAACTCAGGAGAAGACCTATACCTCGGTGGCATAGCTGAAGGGCTGTGAAAGTCTCTTTGCATAACCACTGGATTATCTCTGCCACACCCTGCTTTATCTCTTGGTCAGGAGTCATTGATTAAGCCAAGAAGCCTATTGATAGTTTAAAAGCCCTCAGGCTACCATAGCCTACAGGGGGAAAAAAAAAGGCTTTTACACCACTGAACTCCAACTCAGGGATTGAAAAACCTCTTAACTTATATAAAATGGTTAAAACAACAAGAAAAAATAATGGAGACTCGAACCAAGACAAGAGTCCAGCTAAAAGTCCTCCAGAGGGTGAAGCACAAAACAACGAGTTCAACATCCAAACATTAGCTAAGGAAATAATAACAGGAGTGAGTAAAGAATTTGAAAAAATTGTAATCAGAACTGCAGGAACAACAAATGAGAATATGGAAGAAAATTCTAATTATCTCATGGTTATTAGAGAGCTGAAAGCTGAAATTGCTGAGCTAAGAAGGCAACTAGCTGAACAAGCTAAAACAGTATCAGAGCAGGGCAACAAAATAGATGAACTCCAGAAAGCAGTAGAGGGCAGAGAGAATAGAATCAATGAGGCTGAAGACAGAATTAGCAAGATTGAGGATGAATTAGAGATAACAAAAAAAGAAGTAAGAGATCTCAAAAAGAGATTAAGAGATGCTGAAAACAACAACAGAGTCCTATGGGATGACTTCAAAAGAAACAATATACGCATTATTGGCTTACCAGAGGAAGAAAGAGAAGGGGAGGAAGAAAGCATTCTCCAGGCCATAATAGCTGAAAATTTCTCTAGTCCAGACAACACCAAAGACATAAAGATTCAAGAAGCCCAGAGGGTCCCAAACAGAATTAACCCAGACCTAAAGACACCAAGACATGTCATACTTAGGTTGGAAAGGAATAAGGATAAAGAAAGGATCCTCAAGGCTGCAAGAGAAAAACAAAGAGTCACCTACAAAGGAAAACCCATAAGATTAGCAGCAGACTTCTCCATACAAACACTACAGGCCAGAAGAGAATGGCAAGATATCTATCGAGTGCTCAATGAGAAAGGCTTTCAGCCAAGAATATTATATCCTGCTAGACTGTCATTCAGACTAGATGGAAGCATCAAAACCTTCTCAGACAAGCAACAGTTGAAGGAAGCAACCATCACCAAGCCTGCCTTGAAAGAAGTTCTGAAAGGTTTCCTATAAACAACCAGACCACCACAAATAGGACATATATCAAAACACTCTAAAACTCTACAAGAATGGCGTTAAAATATCTTCAATCTTTGATATCAATAAATGTGAATGGCCTGAATTCACCTATTAAAAGACACAGAGTAGGAAGATGGATCAGAAAACACAACCCAACAATATGTTGTCTACAGGAAACTCACCTAACGCAACAAGACAAACACAGACTTAAAGTGAAAGGATGGAAAACTATCATTCAAGCCAATGGCCCACAAAAAAGGGCAGGAACAGCTATTCTCATATCTGACATGATAGACTTTAAAATAGATAAGATTAAAAAAGATAGGAATGGACACTACTTAATGCTCAGAGGATCAGTCAATCAAGAGGACTTAACAATTATTAATATCTATGCACCCAATGAGAAGCCATCTAAATACATCAAACTTCTACTGAAAGAGCTACAGCAATATATTAACAGTAACACAATCATAGTAGGGGACTTCAACACCCCACTATCTCAACTTGACAGATCATCCAGGAAGAAAATCAGTAAAGACATAAGGGAGTTAAATGAAGAGATAGATAACCTAGAACTATTGGACATTTTCAGAGTCATTCAGAGCAAGTTGTGGTAAATACACACAATGGAATACTACTCAGCTGTAAAAAGAAAACAAAATACAAAATAAAGAATACAAAATATTGGGAGTCGGGCTGTAGCGCAGCGGGTTAAGCGCAGGTGGCGCTAAGCACAAGGATCCGCATAAGGATCCTGGTTCAAGCCCTGGCTCCCCACCTGCAGGGGTGTCGCTTCACAAGCAGTGAAACAGGTCTACAGGTGTCTATCTTTCTCTCCCTCTCTCTGTCTTCCCCCTCCCCTCTCCATTTCTCTCTCTGTGCTATCCAACAACAATGACAACAATAATAACTACAACAATAAAACAACAAGGGCAACAAAAGGGAATAAATAAATAAAATAAAATAAAAAGAATACAAAATATTGGGCCAAGGAGATATCTCACATGATAGAGCACATGCCTTTCTATACATGATGTCCTGGGTTCAAGTCCCAGCACCACACATGGATGATGCCAGAAGAATCCAATTGGTAGTGGAGTGGTGTTTTTTTTTTTTGTTCTCTCTCTCTGAAATAAAGAATTTAAAAAAATGGGTTGGAGAGGAATCTCTAAGGCCCTGGGGTTATTCACACACACACACACACACACACACACACACACACACACACACACAGGGGGGCGGGGGAGAATACAAAATACAAAATGTCAACAATCACCCAAGATCAGAAGACAAACTAGGAAGGAGGAACGGTGTGTGAGTGGAAATAAATAGTGGTCCTCACCTATTGAAATGAACACATTTTACTTTTGCACATTTCATAGAAGCATATAATCTTGTAGACACAGGGTCAGGGTCCCTGCTCAGGCCTGTGCAATTGAACCCTTGACTGACACATGAGCCTGCCCCTAGTCTGCGGGAGCCAGGTTTGAAGTCCCCCATAGGAAACTTGGAGATTCTGAAGCTAAGGAAGGATTGGCACTTGTGTCTCTCAGCCACCACATCCCTCAGCAACCCTTCCCCCCCCCACACACACACACCAGCACCACCTCCAGGGAGGAGGCCTTTCAGCAAGACTTTCCAGAGCTTCTTACCTTGAACCAAAGCCAAACTCCCTGAGCCTTCTGTCAGGCCACATACAAACAGTTGGATTATCCAGACAGGACTGCCCAGGGGGTCCTCTGTTCCTCCCATTCACATCCTCCTTTATTTTTCAGGAAGCCCCAGGAAAGCATTTCTACCTGCCTTAGCCTACCTGGGTAGAGCCAGCACTGTGTGCGGCACTCAAAGATCTTTCAGCAGTGCAAAGCTCTTGTCGAGCCCTTGTTGTCAGTCTAACATCACCATGAGTGGTCAATTTAGATAGACATTTCCTGAGCTCTTCGTGTGTGTGTGTGTGTGTGTGTATGTGTACGTGTGTGTGTGTGTGTGTGTGTGAGAGAGAGAGAGAGAGAGAGAATTCAGACCCAGTCTCAACCATACTCTAGTTTGAATATTTTATTTATTAATGAGAGGGATAGGAGAGAGAGAAAGAACCAGACATCACTCTGGTACATGTGCTGCCAGGGATTGAATTCATGACCTCAAATTCACCATATTTTAGTTTGTAATTAGTGCAGAGTGAAAAAAACAAAAGTAGGGATGAAGACAAACTTAGAGACCAACTAGTCCAAATGATTGTCAAATGCCACAGAAACCCAATGTAGAAAGGTAGAAAGCAGAGGGAAGGTTAGAGCCCCCTGCTCCCCACCTGCAGGGGAGTCGCTTCACAGGCAGTAAATCAGGTCTGCAGGTGTCTATCTTTCTCTCCTCCTCTCTGTCTTCCCCTCCTCTCTCCATTTCTCTCTGTCCTATTTAACAACGACGACATCAGTAACAACAACAATAAAAAACAGGGCAACAAAAGGGAATTAATAAATAAATACTAAAAAAATAAAAGAAAAGAAAGAAAGAAGAGGGAAGCAGGGATACAGTGATCTAAGCAGTGTCTTTTTTTAATATTTATTTATTTATTTATTTTCCCTTTTGTTGCCCTTGTTGTTTTTCATTGTTGTAGTAGTTATTATTGTTGTTGTTACTGATGTTGTTGTATAGGACAGATGCCGGACTAGCCTGAGGGTGTTTCTTCCCGGGCACATGCTCTCTGGGTTGGAGAGAACTCTGCCGGAGCCAACCTAGGCTGCTGCATACTCAGCGACGGGAGAGGAACCAGGAACTCTTATGGCTGAGCGGGAACGCAATGCCATGCTGGCTTTATTCATCTGCATTTATAATTTCCAGGAAGTAAGTGATAGGGTGGAAAAAGGAAGTACGTAGGATAAGGGGGCGGAGTGGAAAAAGAGTGCAAACCAGTGGGGATTAAACCAGTGGAGATTAAACTAATGGGGATTAAACCAATGCCCTGCAGAAAGGGCGGGTCTCAGACAAAACAATGATTATGTAAATAGACCACAGCATCAAGCAATGCAGTATAGAGCAGGGGGGAGCTGGCATAATGCCCAACAGACAGAGAAAAATGGAGAGAGGAAGCGAAGACAGAGGGGGGAGAGAAAGACACCTGCAGACCTGCTTTACCACTTGTGAAGTGACTCCCCTGCAGGTGGGGAGCTGGGGGCTTGAAGCTGGTCCTTGCGCTTTGTGCCACGTGCGCTTAACCTGCTGTGTTACCGCCTGACTCCCCAGATGTTTTTAATTAAAAAAAATTTTGCTCCCTTGCGGTAGCACAGTGGGTTAAGTGCATGTGGCTTGAAGAGCAAGGACCACCGTAAGGATCCTGGTTTGAGCCCCGGCTGTCCACTTTTAGGGGAGTCACTTCACAAGCGGTGAAGCAGGTCTGCAGGTGTCTGTCTTTCTCTCTCCTTCTGTCTCCTCTCCTCTCTCAGTTTCTCTCTGTCCTATCCAACAACAACGACATCAATGGCAACAATAACAACAAAGGCAACAAAATGGGAAAAAATGGCCTCTAGGAGTCACGGGTTTGTAGTGCAGGCACCAAGCCCCAGCAATAACCCTGGAAGAAAATATATATATATATATGTATATATATATATATTGCTTCCTTTTGACTGGAGCAGCTATCTTCCAGTAAATTGCCAGAATGACTAACACAAAACGGAAAGAGGAGAGGAACCCACTATATGTTTTCTAGGCCTTTTAGAAAACATGAAATTTCCTTTGGCCCCATATAAGTGGATCTATAGGAAAGGTCATATATATATAAATAGTCATTTTTTAAAAAGATTTTATTTATTTATGAGAAATATAGGAGGAAATAACTAGACATCACTCTGGCACATGTGCTGTGGGGGATCGAACTCGTGACCTCATGCTTGAGAGTCCAAAACTTTATCATTGCACCACCTCTGGGAACAGAGGAAAGGTGATATTGTAGATGTAAAGGGATGTAGAAAAAAGGAATGCCCCACAAATGTTACCAGGATAAAACTGGAAGAGTCTGCAACATTACCCAGTATGCTGTTGGTATTATTGTAAACAAACAAGGGCAAGATTCTTGACAAGAGAATTAATGTTCATACTGAGGATACTAGGCACCCTAAGAGCAGAGACAGCTTCTTGAATCATGTGAAGGAAAATGATCAGAAAAAAAAAAAAAAAAGAAGCCAAAGAGAATGAATGGGACTTGGGTTCCACTGAAGCACCAGCCTGCTCCACCCAGAGAAGCAAACCTTGTGAGAACGAGTGGAAAAGAGCCAGAGCTGCTGGAAACCATTCCCTATGAATCCATGGCATGATCAATATAAAAACTTGGTAAACGGAGTCGGGTGGTAGCGCAGAGGGTTAAGTGCACGTGGCACAAAGCGTAAGGACCGGTAAGGATCCCGGTTCGAGCCCTCAGCTCCCCACCTGCAAACAAAACGGTGAAGCAGGTCTGCAAGTGTCTTTCTCCCCTCCTCTCTCCATTTCTCTCTGTCCTATTCAATAATAACGACATCAATAACAACAATAAAACAACAAGGGCAACAAAAGGGAATAAATAAATATAAAAAATTTTTTAAACTTGGTAAAATGTCTGAATGGTAAAATACTTTATTAATTTTATTATTTGAAAGAGAGAGAATCAGAATACTGCACTGCTCTGGCTTATGGTGGTACTGGGGATTGAACCTGGGACCTTAGAGCTTCAGGCATGAAAGACATTTGCATAACCATTATGCTATCTCCCCAGCCCTCCAAAATATTTTTTCTTCCAAAATATTTTTTCTTCCAAAATATTTCTATTTTTATTTTTTTATATTTATTTATTTATTCCCTTTTGTTGCCCTTGTTGTTTTATTGTTGTAGTTATTATTGTTGTTGTTATTGATATCGTCATTGTTGGATAGCACAGAGAGAAATGGAGAGAGGAGGGGAAGCCAGAGAGGGGGAGAGAAAGATAGACACCTGCAGACCTGCTTCACTGCCCATAAAGCAACCCTACTGTAGCTGGGCTTGAACCAGGATCCTTGCACCTGTCCTTGGACTTTGTGCTATGTGCGCCACTGCCCTCCCCTTTCTCTCTTTCTCTCTCCTTATTTATATATTTATTATTGGATAAGGACAGAGAAATTGAGAGGAGTGGGGGAGGTAGAGAGGGAAAGAGACAGACACCTGCAGCCTTCTCCACCACTTGTGAAGCTTTCCCCCTGCAGGTGGGGACCAAGGACTTGAATCCTTATGCACTGTAATGTGTGTGCTTAACCAAGTATGCCAACACTTCATCTCTCTCTCTCTCCTTTTTGCATCTTCCCTCCATCCAGCATGGGGGGGGTTGGTAAAGAGAAGCTCCAAGGGTCCAGAGCCCTTTTGGAAGCCCTACACTGGCATGAGGACAGAGACTGGACCTTTATGTGCTTGCTTTCTGTTTATCTTCAGTTTGAGCACAGGACCTCCTGCACTATCAGTCACTAGTATTAGTTGAGTGAATGAATTTGAATAGTAGGCTGGGCTGGGGCCCCGTCTTGGTTGGGCAAATCATCCCTGCAGGTTGATCTCTTCTACCTCTGGGTCTGGAGTAGCGACATGGGCTAAACTTTCTGCAACACTTAGTACAAATTTTCAGTTTTGTTGTGTCCTTCTTTTCTCTTCAAAACACCTTTCATATTATCAGAGGAAGCTACAGTGGTTCTGAGCAAGTTACTTCTGCATCCATCTCTTCATTTGTTTGATTTTTTTTTTTTTTTTAACCAGAGCACTGTTCATCTCTGGTTTGTGATGGTGTGTGTGTGTGGGAGGATTGAACCTGGCACTTGACAGCCTCTGACATGAGTGTCTGTTTGCAGAACCATTATGCTACTACCCCGCCCCCCCTCACAAAAAAAAAACTTACTTTAAAGGCCCAGTACATATTACTACTAACTCAATGAAACGGATTCCTTCCCCTGGCCATCACATGGGAACACCATACAAATAGGAAGCTTAATGACTGGTGGAGCAATGTTGTTGGGTCTCACCTTCTGCTTCTCATCCTCTCTGTCACCAACCTCTATCTGGGGAAAAAGAAAGAGTGCATCAAAAACAGTGGAATCCTGCAGGTTCAAAAGTCCAAAAAATTCCTGGGGGCAAAAATAGATATATATTCATATTAAAGTATTTTTATTTTGTTGTTGGTCCCCCCCCCCCTTCCAGAGGACTGCTCAGCTCCAGCTTACAGTGGTGCAAGGGACTGAACCTGGAACCCTGGAATCTCAGGCATGAAGGTCTGTTTATATAACCATTATGCTGTTCCCCCACCCCCTTGAAAGTGATTTTTCATAGAGAGGAGGGAGATATAGAGAGGGAGAGAGGCACCTGCAGCCTTGCTTCAACATTCACGAAACTTTCCCCCTGCAGGTGGGGACCAGGGGCTTGAACCTGGGACCTTAAGAACTGCAATGTGTACACTCAACCAGGTGCACCACCTCCTGGCCCCCTTGAAAGTGCTTTTGTATTATTATTATTATTATTATTTCCATTAATAATGTCTAGAAGTTTTATTCAATCTACTTTTTTGGAGTTGCGCAACAGAGATACAGTGATAGGAATAACAATTCCGGTAAAGGTAAAAGCAGACATTATAAACTCAACAAGCCTTGTTTGTGACTTAATTGGATTAGAATATAATTGTAAGGTTCCATACTGCAGGTTTTGTGTTTCATTAGAAAAGTCATGGGAGTTAGGTGGGTTAAGCGCAATGGGTTAAGCACATGTGGTGCAAAGCGCAAGGACTGGTGGAAGGATCCTGGTTCTAGCCTCCAGCTCCCCACCTGCAGGGGAGTCGCTTCACAGGTGAAGCAGGTGTGCAGGTGTCTCTCTTTCTCTCCCCCTCTGTCTTCCCCTCCCTGTCCTATCTAACAACGATGACATCAACAACAATAACAACTACAACAACAATAAAAAAAAAAAAAGAAAAGTCATGACCAGTTATGGTTGGATTATTAACGAAAGATTACATTAGCAGAGTCCTCTTGCAGGAGCTAAAGGATGAATATGTTTTGCTTCATTAGAATGGTCTTGCTGTCAATTGACATTGTGATTTTACAAAAGGAAGAGCCAGTCAGAGAGCTCCATGGCCCAGGTTCCATTATCCTCTTCTCAGAAATGGGTATGTTTGCACCCTGACATTGTTTCCCCAAAGCAAAATAAACACAGTCCTTTGCATTTGTCCTTCTGCCACAGTAGGAGATGTCAGCTCCATGACATGCTGCATTGTGAGGGATATATATTGTTAATTTTAAATTTTTATTGACTTTTCACTGCATACGGCATGTGGGATAAGGAAAATAAGTGCAGTAATAGATACATGAGACAGTGGAACCTGACTCAGACTGTGTGGTTAGTCAGTGATAGGTCCCCACCAGCTCATACAAAGTTTTCCAGTGTCTCCCAACAGGATACTTCTCTCATTCATGACCATCTTTGAAAAGCCAGTTCCACTCCACAGTTTCCAGACTCATGAGAGAGCAGGCGCTCTGGCTGAGCTCTGAACAGAAGGAAATTGAATAAAGATGCTCTTATCAGGTATGGCCAATAGGTGGCAGCAGTATCCGTGAAATGAACCCATCCATTGGCAACTTGGACATTTCTCCTGGGCCAAGCTGTTTGGCTTTGAGTAGAGGCACCAACACAAGTGCATAAATGAATGTGTGGCCCAGTAGGAGCTGTGTGTGTACATGCCCGTGGCATGAAAAGGTAGGCTTGGTCTCTCCAAAAATTGTTAGATAGGGTTTTCCAAGATGTTCAGTGCAGGATTTTTTTTTTTTTTGGATATGTCATATACCTTTGACATGTGGAGCTAAGGTCAACAGAGGTCCTGTGGGCCTTAAAGAATTATCATGGGCCAGCACAGCAGCTCACTTGGATAGAGCGCTGCTTTGCCATGTGTGTGACCCAGGTTTGAGCTCAACCCCCAGCACATTAGAGGAAGCTTCAGTGCTGTGGTCTCTCTCTTTCTCTTTCTGCTCCTCTTTGTCTCTGTCTCTATCTGAAAAAGTCATCTGAGAGTAATTAAGCCCCAGTGAAGCCAAACAATAAAATAAAATAAAATAATAAATAGAAAGAATTAAGATTTCTGGCTGGGAAGGTGGCTCAGCTGATAGAACATGGGACTTGAATGCCTGAGGTTCCCAGTATGACCCTTGACACCCCATGTGCCATAGTGGTGCTCTGGTTTGTCTTTAAGACTTTCTTACTGCCTCATGTGAAACTCTGCCATGTGTAATCAGTACAAGCAATCTAAAGAAAAAATGTGTTAAGCACCCTAGGAGATGGCACAGTGGCTTGGTGCACACAGTCAGGTGCATGTATATGTAGCCTCCAGGTCAGTGAGGGCCTGTGTGGTGCATGTAGCCCCTATCCAGCTCCCCCTGCAGAGCCTCTTAACCTTTTGGGTCCTGGAAGCCTGGGGCATTCAGTGAATCTCACAGCAAGGCACGCAGAGACAGTTTGGACTCTAGAATCTGAGGGCTGGAATCACCTCTGGATCCCCTGGGAGTTCTCTTAGGCACTCAGAACCAGAAAGATAGCTAACTGGGCAGGGCACCTGCATTGCCATGTATGTGATCCAAGTTTGAGCCCCAGAACCAAATGGTAGGTGCTCTGATAACAGTACACTTATGTGCTATGATATTTATCTCTATCTGAAGAAGGAGGAGGAGGAGGAAGAGAAGGAAAAGAAAAAGAAAAAGAATGGTCAACAATTTGTTTGGCTTTGTATGTTAACTCTCTTTCAACCACCAGGTTCCAGATGCTAGCATGATGCCAACCAGACTTCCCTGGACAGACAACCCCACCAATGTGTCCTGGAGCTCTGCTTCCTCAGAGCCCCTCCTCACTAGGGAAAGAGTGAGGCAGGCTGGGAGTATGGATCGACCTGTCAATGCCCATGTTCAGCGGCAAAGCAATTACGGAAGCCAGACCTTCCACCTTCTGCAGCCCACAATGACCCTGGATGCATACTTCCAGAGGGATAAATAGGAAAGCTATCAGGGGAGAGGATGCAATACAAAGTTCTGGTGGTGGGAATTGTGTGAAGTTGTACCCCTCTTCTTCTATAGTTTAGTCAATGTTTCCTTTTTATAAATAAAAAGTTTAAAAAAAGAAAAAAGAAAAAAAGAGAAGCCACCCAGAGTGGTGAAATTGTGCGTGCCTAATGCCCAGTTCCGTAAAACATAAGAGGAAGTACACTCAGGTGTTACTAAAAAGGGGAACAGGGGCTGATGTTTTCCTTCTTTTTTTAATATTTTATTTCATTTATTGTAATGAGAAAGAGTAGATACAGAGGGAAAGATACAGAGAGACTGAGACAGAGACACCAGAACACTGCTCATTTCTGGCTTATGGTGGGGCTGGGGATTGAACCTGAGACCTCAGAGCTTCAGGCTTGAAAGGCTTTTGCATAACCACTATGCTGTCTCCCCAGACCCGGGCTGATGTTTTCTTCCCCTTCTTTCCTAGAGGAAAATCATTTTTCTCTGCTTCTATAATGAGCATTCTATAATAACCATCACTTTTAGGGTCCAGTAGGATGGACAGTTGATAAACATTGAGCTCTCAACCATGAGGCTCTTCCTTTAATTTCTTATTTATTTATTTATTTATTTATTATTGTAGATAGAGATAGGGAAGTAGAGAGGCAGAGAGAGAGAGTAGAGGACACCACAGCACCAAAGTTTCCTTCAGTACAGTGGGGGCCAGGCTCAAACCTGGGTGACATATATGGCAAAGTAATGTACTGAGTGAGTTATTTCGCCGGCCCTCAAACAAGAAGCTCTGAGCTTGATCTCCAGCATACCATATATCAGAGTGATGCTCTCTCACATTCTTTTCTTTTTTCTTTCTTTCTTTTTTTTTTTTTTTTTTAACTAGAGCACTGCTCAGTTCTGGTTTATGGTGTTACAGGGGATTGAACCTGGGACTTTAGAGCGAGAGTCTCTGTGTATCCTATCTACTCCCCCTCACACATTCTTAATAAATAAGAATTTAAATGAAATAACCATAGATTTTATTGAAGAAAAAAAAAACTGGGGAATGTTATGCATGTCCAAACTATTGTATTTACTGTTGAATATAAAACATTAATTCCCCAATAAAGAAATAAATTAAAAAAAAAATTGTGTTCCAGGCAGGGGTAGATAGCACAATGGTTATGCAAACAAACTGTCATGCCTGAGGCTCCGAAGTCTCAGGTTCAATTACCCACACCACCATAAGCCAGAGCTGAGCAGTGCTCCGATTAAAAACAAAACAAAACAACCTGTGTTCCTTTCCACAGCAGAAGAGGTTGTGTGTTTCTGGCAATGCTGGGGTGTGTGTTTGGTTGTGTGTGTGTGTGGTGGGGGGTCAGAGAGAGCCTGCTGAGAAAAAGCAGGTCTTACTCAGCAAGACAGAGCCTGACAGCAACTGTGGGAAGTATAAGCAGGATAAAGGATATGGCTGCAGCAATCAAAGAAGGCTTCCTGGAGGCAGAGATTGTTGATCAGACCTGCAAAGATGATGAACTGGAGACATGACAGAAATCTGCTTTGCCTGCTCCCCTTTTCTGAGAACTGCCTGTCCAAGGGTGGGGAGTTGGCAGTCTTTTTTCTGTAGTGAGTCTCCTTTGCCTGCTGCAGGAGTTCAAGGTTGCAGGCAGGCAAACTTGACCTTAGATTCCTAGAATCCCCCTTTGGGAAAGAGCAAGGGAGAACATCTATATGTTTTAGGTAATTGAGAGCCATGGAGGGTCAGATGCCTAGTGTGTTTCCCCATCAATAACAAATCTGCCCTAGTTACTGTCCACAGTTAACTACAGATTTTACCAGAACAGCCCTTGTGAGTTAGCTACAATAATCATTACTATCCTGCTTTACAAAGGAGGAAAGTGATGGTCAGAAAGGGCATGCAGTATACCTTCCTCAAGGGATATACAAAGGTGAATAAAGAAATTCATGATAGTGGTCCGAGAGGTGGCATAGTGGATAAAGCATTGGATTCTCAACCATGAGGTCCCGAATTCAATCTCTGGCAGCACATTTACCACAGTGATGGCTGGTTCTTTCTCTCCTCCTATCTTTCTCATGAATAAGTAGATTCTTAAAAAAAAAAAAAAAAAAAAAAAGAGTGGTCCGGGAGGTGGCACAGTGATAGGGCTTTGGACTCTCAAGCATGAGGTCCTGAGTTTGATCCCTGGCAGCACATGTGCCAGAGTGATGTCTGGTTCTTTCTCTCTCCTCCTATCTTCTCATGAATACATAAATAAAATCTTTAAAAAAAAAAAGATATCCATGATGCATTATTGCTAAATAACTCACCTTGATAATGTGCCTGCTTTGACAAGTGTGCGGACCAGGTGGGAGCCTGGCTTTCACTTCATTGGAGGAAACTTTGGTGCTGTGGTGCCTCTCTGTCTCTCTCTTTCTGTCAGAGTAGCAAAGCCCTGGTGATGACAAAAAAAACTTTAACATAAATTGCTAGATGCTCTGACTCTCTTGCCAGCTCTCTCTTAGCTTCACTTTCAGTGAGAGATTCCTTGAGAGAATCTCTGTGTGAACAGTGTGAGTAGTGATAACCCCGTCCACCCCAGTCTGGCGGCTGTGCCCATGTCCACAGTCTGCAGCTTAAAGGAGTTGGACTCCAGTCCAAGTTAGGGAGCCATCACCCTAGTGCTTGTCACCTGACAGAGGCCCCAGGTGTGAGGCCAGGCTAAGGATTTGGGTCTGTAAAGGCAGGATGCCCAGAAGAGGAAGTGGGGCTCCAGGCCCAAGAGCCCTAAGATCCTGGTCACATATGGTGAGGAGGCATATCCTAGGGCTGGGAGGCTCCCTCCCCCACAGTTAACTGCTCAGCAGCAGGGCCCCCACACTGATCCCTGGAACACAGACCTTTCCAGTCATCCACGTGGTTTAGGGTGACCTTGAATATAGAGGAGGTTTTTGGTGCTTTTGTGACCAAAGGCAGGCTTTCTGTGAGGCAGTGGAATATAAATGAGGTGGGAGTAGGGTACAGATTGGCTGGGAAGAGTCAGTGGGAACCCCAAGAAGCATGTGAGGTGGGAGCAGGGAGATAACTCAGCTAGTTAAAGCACCAATTTGCATGTTTTAGAGGTCTTAGAGTCTGCAAGATTAATGTCAGAGCTGAGCAGTGTTCTGGTCTCTCTCTTTCTTTAAATATTTATTTATTCCCTTTTGTTGCCTTTGTTGTTTTATTGTTGTAGTTACTGATGTCGTTGTTGCTGGATAGGACCGAAAGAAATGGAGAGAGGAGGGGAAGACAGAGAGGGGGAGAGAAAGATAGACACCTGCAGACCTGCTTCATCGCTTATGAAGCGACTCCCCTGCAGGTGGGGAGCCTGGGGCTGGACCTGGTCCTTGCGCTTTGTACCATGTGTGCTTAACCCACTGGCTACTGCTCGATTCCATCTTTTTTTTTTTTTTTCTTTCTCACCAGAGAAAGAAAATCTCAGCTCTGATTTATGGTGATACAGGAGATTGAACTCGGGACTTTGGAGCCTCAAGAATGAGTCTCTTTGCATAACCATTATGCTATCTACCCCAGCCTATGTTCTGGTCTCTTTATCTCATAACAAATAAGTAAAATATATCTATATATTTTTTAAAGATTTTATTTATTTATTCATGAGAAAGATAGGAGGAGAGAGAGAGAGAGAAAGAGCCAGACATCACCCTGGTACATGTGCTGTTGGGGATTGAACTTGAGACCTCATGCTTGAGTCCAATGCTTTATCCACTATGCCACCTCCCAGACCACTGTATATCTTTTTAAAAAAATATTTATTTACTTTCCCTTTTGTTGCTCTTGTTTTATTGTTGTTGTATTCTTGTCATTGTTGTTGGATAGGACAGAGAGAAATGGAGAGGAGGGGAAGACAGAGAGGGGGAGAGAAAGATAGACACCTGCAGACCTGCTTCACCACCTGTGAAGCGACTCCCCTGCAGGTGGGGAGCTGGGGGCTCGAACCAGGTTTCTTATGCCACGCCTTTTGCTTTGTGCCATGTAGGCTTAACCCGCTGCACCACTGCCAGACCCCCAAAAGAATTTTTTTTTTTTTTTTACCAGAGTACTGTTTAGTTCTGGCTTATGGTGGTACAGGGAATTGAACCTGGGTCTTTGAAACCTCAGTCATGAGAGTCTCTTTGCATAACTATTATACTATCTACCCTCTTCCCTGAGACATTTTTTAACTAGAGCACTGCTCAGCTCTGGTTTATGATAATATGATGGTGTTGGGGATTGAACTTGAGACTTCACACTGTCAGACAAGAAAGCTGTTTGCACTACCATTATGTTAGTTCTCTTTTTTAAAAGATTATTTTATTTATTTAAAAAAGGAGACATTAACAAAACCACAGGATAAGAGGGGTACAACTCCACACAATTCCCACCACCAGATGTCCATATCCTATCCACTCCCCTGATAGCTTTCCTATTCTTTAACCCTCTGGGAGTATGGACCCAAGGTCATTGTGTGATGCAGAAGTTGGAAGGTCTGGCTTCTGTAATTGCTTCTCCGCTGAACATGGGTGTTGACAGGTCGACCCATATTCTCAGCCTGTCTCTCTCTTTCCCTAGTAGGTTGGGGCTCTGGTGGGGTTATCTGTCCAGAGAAGTCTGGTAGGCATCATGTTAGCATCTAGAATCTGGTAGCTGAAAAGAGAGTTAACATACAAAGCCAAACAAATTGTTGAGCAGTTAGTTCTCTTTTTAAAGATATATACCCTATTCCCTCCACAGATCAACTCTGTCTTATGGTGGTATTGGGGACTGAACCTGGGACTTTGGAGCCTCAGGCATGAGAGTCTCTTTGCATAACAATTATGCTATCTACCCCTGCCCCTACTATGCTATTTCTCTAGGTCTATAAATGAATATTAAAAAAATTATCTTTGTTTATTGGATAGAGACAGCCAGAAATTGATAGGGGAGGGAGACATAGAGAGGAAGGGAGACAGAGAGACACCTGCAGCCCTGCTTTACCACTTGTGAAGCTTTCCCCTTGTGGGTGGGGGCCATGGGCTCGAACCCGGGTCCTTGTGCATTGTAATATGTGCACTTGACTAGGTGAGCCACCGCCCAGCCCCTATAAATGAATATTTTAAAATGTGCTTTGCAAGCATGTGGGTAGACCAAACTCTGGAGAAAAAGGAACTTAGTTTAGTGGAAGTGGGCCATGAGGTTGAGAAGCCCATTTGGAGGGTGTGGATTTGGTCTGGTTTAGGAACCTAGGAAGTGGTTATAACTGCTTTGTGTGTCTGTCCCACTCATCTAATGGAAGGCTCTGGTTTTTGCTACCGCGATTTACGTTGGGGCTTGGGAGTGTCTACATGACTCTAACATTCTCAGAGCTCTTTTCTTCCTCCTCCTTCTCTTCTTCTCCTCATCCTTCTTCTTTTCTTTCTTTCTTCTTTTCTTTTTGATAGAGGATGACAGAGAAAGAAACAGAGGGAGGTAGAGACAGAAAGGAGAGATACCTGTAGCTCTACTCTACCATTTGTGAAGCTTCTCCCTGGAGGTGGGGACAGGGTAAGAGAACTGGAACCCAGGTCATCTAGGATGGTAAGGTGTGTACTCTGCCAAATGTGACACAGGTTGGCACTGAGATTGGTAAATTTATAGCTTTATTTATTTTGGTTTTAAAAATATTTATTTTGGATAGAGACAGAGAAATTGACAGGGAAGGGGAGATAGGGAGACAGACGTCTGCAGTGCTGCTTTACCACTGATGAAGTTTCCTTCCTGCAGGTGGGAACTGGGTGCTGGAACTAGGGTCTTTGTGCATGATAACATGTATACTCTCCTGGGTGCACTCTGAGTGGGTCCTTATAGCCCTTTATATAAATAGAGAGAAAGAAAAAGAAATTGAGAAGGGGAGTTAGAGAGGAAGAGAGAAAGAAAGACACTTGCAGTACTGCTTCACCATTCATGAAGTTTCCCCCTGCAGGTGGGGACAAGGGACTTGAACCTAGTTCCTTGTGCATGCTAAGATGTGAGCTCAACCAAGTGTGCCACCACCTGTCCCCAAGCCATTTGGAAAAAATATATATTTCAAAAGATAGAGAGGGAGAGAGAAAAGGCCAGGGGTCTAACTGAACCTTGTACTCACAAGTGAGCACTAGTCTCTGGGCTGCCAAATGAAGCTAATCACAGTGTAAGGCAGGTCCTCTGGGTAAGGCTAGAATTCCTTCACTGTGACCAGTCAGGTCTGTATCACTTCCTAGGCTGGAGCCCCCTCATAAGCCCCCTTAGGAAGTGAGCAGAAGCAACAGAGGCTAAGAACAACACTCTTTATTGGGATAACATAAGGTTGGTTCTTGGTACCAAGATGGGGCCGAGAGAGGCAAAAGTCAGGTGTTTGAGTCAAGTTTCATATATATATGTATCCTTCTCTCATCCTCAAAGTGGAGCAGTTTCAATTACAAACACCAGACTCCAGGCATCCTTCTGCCTTTGGACAAATGTCTAGGCAATTTCATCAGTAAGTATCTGTTTATCAAATCCAGGAACTTAAGCAAACTGTATCTGTTCTTTTGGGCCATGGCAGAGCCATTAGAATCCATCTCCTCCTACTTTTGATTTTTCATTGTGCAGGGACCTAGAGGGATAGATGACTGCCTAAAGTTACATGGCAATGGAGTGGAGGACCAAGAGTAAAAACCACATTTTCTATCTCCTGGTTTAGTATTCATTCCAAGAGAAGATTCTAGAAAACTAAACTCTCATCAGATGGCTGTCAACTACACCATGATCCACTCCAGGACTCCATACCATCAGTCAAATGTCCAGGCAGTGCCTCTCAGGGATCTATTTTCCCTCCCTTGTTGTTCCCACTTTGGGGCTCCAGGGAGGGCCGTTCTGGTGAGGACAACAGGGGGCAGCTCTAAGTACTTGCAAAGATAGCATGGTGTCCCAAGACCTGAAACAAGAGCGGTTAAAAGAAGATCCTATGCCCCTGACCCACCTACAGCATCAAGCAACAGGGGTCAGAGCAAGTACAAACACACACATCAGCTAATAATAAAAAATGCATTTGCTCTCCTGGCCCCACCTGCAGGGGGGTTGCTTCACAAATGGTGAAGCAGGTCTGCAGGCATCTGTCTTTCTCTCCCCCTCATTGTCTCCCCATCTCTCTTGATTTCTCTGTCTTATCCAACAACAAAAATAGCAATGACAACAATAATAATAATGACAACAACAAGGGTAACAACAAGGGCACCAAAAGGGGAAAAAATGGCCTCCAGGAGCAGTGGATTTGTAGTGCAGGCACTGAACCCCAGCAATAACCCTGGAGGCCAAAAAAAAAAAAAAAAGAAAGAAAAAAATGCTTTTGCTGGGGCTGGGTGGTGACACACCTGGTTGAGTGAACATGTTACAGTGCACAAGGACTTGGATTTGAGCCTCTGGTCCTCACCTGCAGAGGGAAAACTTCACAAGTGGTGAAATTCTCTCTCAATTTCTGGCTGTGTCTATCTAATAAATAAATAAAGATTAAAAAAACCTTGTGGTCACAGCAATAGATGCCACCAGGGCATCAGTGTTCAAAATAAATAAATAAAAAGAAAACAGCATTTGCTGAACACTGGTGTGCATTACTCATCCTGGTTAAAAGAAGTTCCACTGCTCCTGACCCACCTACATACAGCATCAAGCAATGTGGGTCAGAGCAGGTACAAGCACATTGGATAAGATTAAAAAACATATCTGCTATGCACCAGGCACTTCACTCATTCTCTTGGTAGAATAGCTCCAGTGTACCATCTGCAGAGCCACTCGCTGGAGACAAGTCAGACTAGGTCCTTTCCTTCCAGACTCTTTTAAAGATTTGTTTGTTCATTTACTAATGAGAGAGGAAGCAGAGAACCAGAGAATCACACTGGCACATAGGAGCCTGGGATGGAACTTGGGACCTCATGTTTGAGAGTCTAATGCTTTAACCATTGCACCATGTCTTGAGCCACTCCCAGCCTCTTTCTAATCTTCACTTCATAGCAGGTAACTGTTTTCTTTTTTTTTTCTTTTAGATTCTGTTTTTTTTTTAAAATATTTATTTATTTATTTATTCCCTTTTGTCGCCCTTGTTTTTATTGTTGTTGTTACTGCTGTCGTTGCTGTTGGATAGGACAGAGAGAAATCTAGAGAGAAGGGGAAGACAGAGAGGGAGAGAGAAAGATAGACACCTGCAGACTTGCTTCACCACCTGTGAAGCGACTCCCCTGCAGGTGGGGAGCCTGGGGCTCAAACCGGGATCCTTACGTCGGTCCTTGCGCTTTGTGTCATCTGCGCTTAACCTGCTGCGCTACCACCCGACTCCCCAGGTAACTGTTTTCTTCCACGATTGAGGAAATGGACTAAACATGTGAAGTTTCAGAGGCTGGGTGGTGGCACACCTAGCTGATTCACATGCTACTATGTGCAAGGACCTGGGTTCAAGGCCCCAGTCTACATCTGCAGGGGTGGGGGGTGTTGTAATCAGTGAAGTAATGCTGCAAGTGTTTCTGTTTCACTCTCCCTGTCTCTAGCTTCCCTGTTGATTTTTCTCATTTCTATCCAATAAATAGAATATATACATATCTAAAGTGAAGTGACTTCTCCAGGGTCATACAGCAAACACATGGTAGGTTAATGTATATATGAATGACAGAGTCAGAGAGATAGCTTATGGGTAGGCTATGTGCCTTGCCATGAGTACAGCTCCAGTTCAAACCCTGGCACCACATAGATGGTGCTAAGGAAACAGAAGAAGTTCTAGTACTTGGTCTCTCTCTCTCTCTCTCTGTCAATACCAGAATGGAAAAAACAGCCTAGAGCAATGAAATCATACATGCTTGGGGTCCAGGTTCCACTAAAAAAGAAAAAAATTACGGAACAAAGAAATGCTGTGACTCTGAGGTTCTGAGTGCCTCTGTGTAACCCTGAGTTCCTCCTGGGAGACAGAGGCAGTGTCCTTCCATGGGGTCCAGTAATCAACAAACTGTGTGGCCTCAGGCAGGCCATTCTTTTTTCTGAGCCTCAGTGTCCTCATGTGTGAGACAGGATAAAAATAGTAACGCCCATCTTATAGTCATGTTGTGAAGACTGAGTAAGGAGTTTTACATACTGAGTGTGCCAACCCTAGCCTCTCACTGGCATAGGCCTGTGAAAGTCCTCTGAGCTTTGGAAAGGACTCATGGCCAGGGGTGGTGACCTCCCAGCATACCCTCCAGCATATCCGTTTATAAATCTTTTTTTTTAATTTTATTCATTTTTAAAAAATATTTATTTTATTTATTTATTCCCTTTTGTTGCCCTTGTTGTTTTATTGTTGTAGTTACTATTGTTGTTGTTGTTGTTGGATAGGACAGAGAGAAATGGAGAGAGGGAGGGGAAGACAGAGAGGAGGAGAGAAAGATAGACACCTGCAGACCTGCTTCACCGCCTGTGAAGCGACTCCCCTGCAGGTGGGGAGCTGGGGTTCGAACCGGGATCCTTATGCCGGTCCTTGTGCTTTGTGCCACCTGCGCTTAACCCGCTGCGCTACAGCTCGACTCCCCCGTTTATAAATCTTGAAGGCCATCCACATGTCCCCTCCAAGTTTTTATTGTTTTACCAGAGCACTGCTCAGCTCTGGCTTATGGCGATGCCGAGGATTGAACATGGGATATCAGAGCCTCAGGCACGAATGTGCATAGCCATTAATTGCATAGCCATCATACTACCTCCCCAGTCCTTGAGCCCCATTTTGAGTTCCCAAGCTGCCTGCCTCCAAAACCACAGCCAGTTATCCTAAACCCTTGTTTCCACCACCTGGGGGGACTAGGTTCTGACTCTCTCCTGTCATGCTCCTACCCTCACCCCCCAGCACTATGTGCTTTGTTCCTAGAAATGAAATAAAGGAGCAAGTAATTATTAGAAATAATGAGAGAAAGGTGTGTGTGTGTGTTTGTGTGTGTGTGTGTTATGCATGAGTGCTATCACTTTCTAGAACTTTGGAGCATTTACGCTTGTTCCCAACCTTGATCTGTAGTCACTGCCAGGCATGGAAGGCAGCCAGAGGCCAGGTTAAGGACCTGCCACTAGAAACAAAGAAAGGATTGGTTTGTGGGGTAGGGCCCTAGCGGGTGCCCAGCTTGGACAGTTGGTCCTGCAAGTCCTCTCAGGTTGGTGGGCCCCCTCCTCCTTCAAGAGTGCTTCAAATTCTAAGCTAAGCAAATCTTCTTAGGCAGCTGCCTCTGGCAGCCCCTAATTAATCAAAAGGCAACCCTGCCCACCATTTTGGTAGGCACCTGATTGAAGATACCTCTAGTTTTTACAGGTGGCGGGGAGCTGTTGAACATGAAATAACTCGCCTAGGATCAGACTGCTAGCAAGTGACCAGGGATTCAATAAGAAGTGAACTCTTACTGGAAACTGAGCATTGGGACTGAGGAGACAGCAGAGTGGTGATGTAAAGATAAATAAATATAAAAAAAAATTCATGCTTCATGTTCCAAAGTCCATGGTTCAATCTTCAGCACCACCATAAACCAGAGTTGAGTAGTACTCTGGTAAAACAAAAAGAAGAAAAAGACAGAAAGAAAACTGAGCTTTAAATTAGAGACTGAATTAGTCTCTCAGCTCACATGGAGGAGAAAACAAAAGCTTATTGAGAACAAATTCCTTGCCTGAATCACATAGTCAGTTAGCTTCAGAGCTGAAATTTGAGTCCCGATTTGAGGCTTCCCAAGCTATGTAGAAGACTGAAGTTGATGTCTCTGGTTTGCTCCCATCACCCTCCTGCCCTCCCCATCCCCAATCTCTTTTATGTGACACTTGACATCATATTATCCATCACTCCCTCCCCCTGGGAACGCCCTCCTCCTCCAGTTTCCATGGCAGCACATCTTCCCCCATCCTCCCCCTGCTTCTCCAGCAGTTTCGCCCTCTCCGTGGTGGCTCCCAGCTATGGAAATCAGTGGGATCCCTAACTGGACCCCCAGTCTCTTCTGTCTCTTTATCGATACCACTAAAAGTTCAATCTACTTTTCTCTCTGGTTTTCTAACTCTGATCTTGCAAACAACACCACTTAAGAACAACTAATTACCCTATGTTGGCCCCCACACATTTTTTTTGTCATTGTTTTATTGGGGGCTTAGTGATTTACAGTACAGTTGTTATTATTTTTTTTTCATTATGTCCTCACAGCAACCCCACGAAGGACATTTGTTCACTTACAGGTAAAGAAACTAAGGCATAGGTGGGGAAAGCCAAGCTCTGACTCCAGTCTCAACCATTACTTCTACTACCAAGAAAAATAGCTATAAAAATGAGAGGACATTTTGAATACTGACGCAAAAATTTCCTCCCACCTCCTGAAGAGAGAGGAATAGAAATTTTGGGGGAAACCAGTCCTACTCCACAGTTCTCAGAGCCCTATGATGATCTAGAATTACACTGTCAACTTGGAGCTTTAAAACACATCACGTTCAGTACATTTCAAAATGTGAAGATTTAGGGAGCTTCAAAAGGAACAAAAGTTCATGAGGAATTGCCTTTTCCTGTCTATTTTTCCATCTGGATTTAAACCATCAAAAACTTCATTCCAGGGTTCCAGCCATTAAGGTTTTTTACTTCTACAATGCCTGAGATGTACTGGAAAGTTGAACTCTGGAGGTCCAGTGACCTGAGTTCTGCCACTGACAGGTCCTGTGACTTTAGAGTGAGTGATTTGACTGCTAGATGTCGCAGTACTTCTTGTCTAAAATAAAAGTAATACTCCTTCCCTGTTCCTGGGGAGGATGTAAGTTTGAGTTCTTGGCCACGCAAAGGGGAAACTTCATAGGTGGTGGAGCTGTGCTATAGTGTCTCACCTTCTATTTCTGTCTCTCATTCTCTATTAAAAGAAAAAAAAAGTGATTAAGGAGGTAGCACAGTGGATAAAGTGTCAGATTATCCAGCATGAGGTCAAATTCAACCCCCACTATCCCATGTGCGAGAGTTATGTTCAGGTTCCCTCTCCCTCTCCCTTTTTCTCTTAAATGAGTGAATTAGTCATTTATTTTTGCCAGAGCACTGCTCAGCTCTGGCTTATGGTGGTGCCGGTGATTAAACCTGGGACCTGGGCACTTCAGACATGAGAGTCTCTCTGCATAACCATTATGCTGTATCTCCAGCTCTAAATAAATATTTTTTGAAAACAAAATTTTTGAAAAGGAGTCCACCAGGAGTGGTAGAGTCACCCAGCCACAAAGCCCCAGAAAACAGACACATAGACAATAACCTTATTGGACATCTTGGGAGATGGCACAGTGGACAAAGCGTAGAACTCTTAAACATGAAGTCCCAAGTTCAATCCCCAGCCTTCTATGTACCAGAGTGATGCTTTGGTTTGTGTGTCCTCTCTCTGTCTCTGTCTCTGAATCTTCTCTCTCAAAAACTTTTAAAAACAAAAACCCATATATTGCACCAACATAAAGGAGGTGTTATGATAATATATAGGGCGTGTTTCAGGTTCTGGAACACAATAGTGGAGGAGGACCCAGGTGGGGGTTGGGGGACTAGAGTGTTTTGCAGAAAACTGAGAAATTTTACACACATATCAACTGTATTTACTGTCAACTAAAAACCATTAATTCCCTCCCCCACAAAAAAGAAAAGAAAAGAAAAAAAAAACCCGCTGGAAAAATAAGTTAAAGTGCTTGGCACAGAGCCCAGCACAAAGTTCGCAGTTAAGCTCTGTGCTCCAGATGCACGCAACTCCCCACCTCAGGCATGCCCAGTACATGCACATTTCCACACTGTTGCACAAATATGTTCCAGTACAAAGTTAGAAAAGGCACTTCCCAGTGACACCCTCCCTGGGGTTCCCTGTCACTACACACATCACAATGAAACACAATGATCTGTTTATGCTTTGTCTCCCAGAGCCCCAGTGTTCTGAGCAAAGGGTCACATCTGACTCACTTCCGAGTCCCAGTGCCCAACACAGACAACATGAAGTCAGTTTCAATACAAATCAGTTCTACCTTAAGTCACAAATGTGGTCTGAGCCCAGTCCCACTGACCCCAGAACAAATTTACATATGAGAAATGGTTATTTAAAAAAAAAAAAAGACAGCCAGATCTATCATAGCCATAGGAAATGGCAGTGACATGGAACAGTGCTAAGACAGACCTGTATTGTGAGGAGCTGAAGAGGACACAGTGCTTGCAAGGAAAATAAACAACCTGACTCCAGTTTCACTTTCTACAGGAGTCTTTGCTGCTTTCTAAATTGTTCCTTTTGTTTGATATGTCATTATGGTATTAGCAGATGGGGTATCCACGCGGTCCCCAATGTTGCTGACACATAAACCCCTGATTCAGAGAGAAGTGTCTGGTCGCTGGCTCCATTTGGATGGTAAAGGTGACCTTGGTGGACCAGGCCTAATGGCTTAGCAGGCAGGATCTGAATGCCGGGCTTGCTCCACGCCTTCCAGTGGCCTAGTGGAGCCTTTCCTGTGCCCTGTAAAGGAGGCTGTGCTCTGCCATGCAGGGCATCCCTACCTCTAAAGTGCCCAAAGTCCATCTTGGTGCCTAGGGCCCCAAGCCCCCTGACTGCTAATTCAGCCCCTGCTGGAGTGACAGTTTCTCAGATGATGGGAAAGGCTTTTGTTCCAAGAAAATGACTGTCAAAAGAAGTGTATTGTTTCTTTTTCTCTTGTTTGAGACAAAGACGTCAATTTCTTTCCATCTGTCCCAAAAAGGGAAAACATTAAATTTATTTTTACAAGGGATGTCAGCACAGTGCTTCCATAGGGAGTCAAGGGTGTATGGCTAAGGCAGTATCTGGGGGAAAGGGGGAGGAAGTGAAGCATTGGGGAGGCCCAGGGAACAAGGACAGATCTTGATCTGGGGAAGGGAAGGGCCATGAACACTAGATTGGGGGGTGAAGAGGAAGGGGCCCAAAACACTGAGCAACTGACAATAAAGACTTTATGTCTAGTTCTGGGTGAACCTCACCCCGAGTAGTTTAAAGAGTGGTGGCTAGAGCAGGTGAGAACTTGGGAAGCTGGGGTGAGGTGTGGCAGGAAGGGATATGAGAGCACAAAGTGATGCAAGCAGGGTGGTTATAAAAGCCCTTTACTAGGGGCCAGGTGGTGGCACACCTGGTTGAGCGCACATTACAATGCGCAAGGACCGGGGTTGGATCTCCCTGTCCCCACCTGCAAGGGGAAAGCTTCATGAGTGGTGAAACAGTGCTGCAGGTGTCTCTCTGTCTCTCTCCTTCGCTATCACCCCCCTTCTCTCTAGATTTCTGGCTGTCTCTATCCCATAAATAAGATAATTAATAAAATAAAAAGCCTTTTGTCTCTAGCTCTTTTGAAGTCAGGTGCCTGTGTGAGCAAGTCCAGTTCATTGGAAACACTAGGTACAGGAAGATGTTGGGAGAAGGGAGAAAGAAATTCATTTTTATTTTTCATTTTATTATTTATTTTACCAGAGTACTGCTCAGCCCTGGCTTTTGGTAGTATCTGGGATTGAACCCGGGACTCTGGAGCCTCAGGCATGAAAGTTGCATAAGCATCATGCTGTGCCCAAGGGAGAGAGGATTTCTTGGAGGTTCTTTTCAGGAGCCCAACGCCAGAAGCCAAGAGGAGGGAAGTCCACACTGGTCCTTTGGATACACTCACCGAGGCCCAGATGCATTTACTATCCACAGAGCTCTAACTGGTGTGGTCTTCTGTCCCCCAGCATCTCTGACCTAGAAGTCAGGTCAGGGTCTTGGGGACTCCAAAGTGTCTAATCTGATCTAAGGGCCATACTTCAAAGCAGAATCACACCCTACCTTCACTCCACCCAGCACCCCTTGGCATAGAGATAAGCCCCCACCTCCAATTTTGACACTGAAGGATCAGAAGCTTCATTGTTCCTTCCCTAGCCCACTTAGAACTTTACAACTTGGGGGAGGGGTTGGGGTGGGGTGGCGTGGGGTGGAGAAGCGACCTCAACGGAGGTCCTGTCCCACTCACTGCGCTATCCTGTGGCCACCACCCTGGTTCACTATGCCGCCCCAGGCCCCACTGGAGCTCAGTGCTAGAGACGTTTCTGCAATGCTGACGGGCATTCTTGCCCACTCCAAGGAAATGAAACAAGGTGTTCTATCTCTCTCTTCCTTGGGTCTCTCGCCTCCCTCGGTTTTTTTCTCTTTCTGGACCTGAACCTCGCCAAGTACCACACAGAATTCAGAACTCAGGGCTAACATTCTACTCCAGAACTGAGACCTCTACCTCCAGTACACAGATCTCATGGCCACGTCATGAGCTGTGCTCACAATTCCCCAGAGTCCCTCTCCACCTACAGGGAGGCACGATCTTGCAGCTCAGTTCTCCAGCCCCGTCCCCTCACACCAGTGCTGGGTTCCTGCAGGGGATCTTCAGGTCTCAGGCTGGACCCCCCCACTTCTGCCCGGCTGTCCCAAGACTGGGGCCCCGCCCACCTCCCAAACCCAGGCCCCAGCCCCCAGCCCCCTGCAGGCAGTGCCCTCAGCTCAGAGGCACCCAGCCCCTGAGCAGGGGTCTCCCCACGGCAAGGGCCCCTCTCTCAGACTCCATCCGCCTTTTCCGAAAGCAAGCCCCCTGGGGTCCCCGGCCCCGCCTCCACGAGACGGCTGTGATGGCGGAGTCGGGCCGGAGGGGGGCGCAGCGGCCGGCTCTCTCGGCTCAGGCGGCGGCGCCCCCGCCCGGCCCGTCGGACGGCGTGCAGGCGGTGACCCGCTCCCGGGCCGTGGCTTCGCGCGCGCGGCTGAAGCTGCGGGGCTCCGGGCGGCCGCAGGGCGCGCGGCAGAGCTGGCGGAAGCAGCGCTTGAAGTTCTCGTCGAGGAAGGCGTAGAGCACAGGGTTGAGGCTGCTGTTGGCGTAGCCCAGCGCGATGCACAGGTGCAGCGCCGCCACCACCAGCGGGTCGCGGCGGTCGATGTCCACCAGCGTCCAGACGATGACGAAGATGTGGATGGGCGCCCAGCACACCACGAAGGCGCCCACCACCACCAGCACCATGCGCGTGATGCGCCGCAGGCTGCGGTCCTTCTCCTTGGAGCCCGACAGCAGGCGCACGCTGCGCAGGCGCAGCAGCATCAGGCCGTAGCAGACGGTGATGATGAGGATGGGCACCACGAAGGCCAAGAGGAACACGCAGATCTTGGTCACCGTGTCCCAGTACCAGCTGGGGTTGGGGAACTGGAGCATACACACCACTGCACCATCTGCAACCAGCAGACAAGGAAAGATAGACAGTTGGTGAAGGTATTGTGGACCTAAGGTACTCTGCCTGTGCATGGCCCCTCACCCCCTGACCCCCAGCTTCGCCTCCTCCTGATCAAGGTGATTCTTCATCCTGGAATGTTCTCTTTGGAATCTGCATCTGATGAACTCTTATTCATCCATAAAGATCCTGGTCGGATCCTCCTAATCAAGGAGACCTCCGTTATGTTCTCTCCTAGCCCCTCTATACGTCACCATGGAGAGCAACAGTGATATCATTTATCACAAACCCACTAAATTCCAGTCATTGTGATAAAAACACCCCACACAGCTCCACACAGCTCCAGTGGGGACAATACAGCTAAGATTGAAAGAACACAGATTTTGCTGTGTCATGTGACTCTGGGCAAATCATCCAACCTCTGTGAAAACTGCTATAAAGTGGGATCCAGTACTTAATCCTCAAGGGCTGTTGTGAGGTTTAAAGGGGCTAAGACATGTAAAGTATCAGAATGGAGCTCAGGATCTTTCATGTATCTCACGGGGCAAACAGATGTGGGAGTTCAGAAGTCAGGGCTAGGACTACCAAGGCAGAGCTCAGTTTAATAAGAACTTGCTGACTGCAAGGCTTGTTGAGAAATAAGAGGGGACATCCATAATGAAGGGAGCTCTCCATTATTAGAAAGTGGGTTTGGGCTACAGGAGTACCTTAGGGGATGCCCTGGGATTCAGACAGAGGGCTGGAAACTGGCCAAGAGGGACTCCCAAGAGCTCTTGAAATTCTGGGTCTGAGGAGATACACAGTGGATTTGGTGTATGAGTTGTGAGAAACAGACTGGGGACCCACAGGACATCCGACTGATAGGAATCCCAGTAACGATTCAGTCAACTGACCTAACTGTACAGATGGCAAAATCAAGCTCAGTGAGAGAGCACTTGTCCAAAGTCATACAGTAAGTGGCATACATAGCCAGCAGTGCTAATGGCACACAGTGGGACACTATGTGTGTTTTGGTTTGCGAGAAAAGGAGTGAATGAATGAGACAGAGAGAGAGAGAGAGAGAAAGAGTACTGAGGAGTCCCATCTGGCCCAGCCTCCACCAGAGCTGCAATAAATGGCCTGTAAAGTGAAGACTGACAGAAATGAGGCCCAACTGCTGAGTCTAAATCAGTCTCTCAAAACACTACCTAAGGACACCAGAGGATTTATGGTTGTGAGGGTCAGGCACTGCTAAGAAGCATTCTCAAAACTTGTTCCTGGGAGTCAGGCAGTAGTGCAGTGGGTTAAGCGCATGTGGCGCAAAGGGCAAGGACTGGCATGAGGATCCTGGTTCGAGTCCCCTGGCTCCCCACCTGCAGGGGAGTCGCTTCACAGGCAGTGAAGCAGGTCTGCAGGTGTCTTTCTTTCTCTCCCTTTCTCTGTCTTCCCCTCCTCTCTCCATTTCTCTCTGTCCTATCTAACAACGACAACATCAGTAACAACAATAATAACTACAACAACAATAAAAAAGACAACAAGGGTAACAAAAGGGAAAATAAATAAATAAAATAAATAAAAAACACCTGTTCCCCTCTTCCACCCACAGCACTAAACCTCTGCAAACCTCCATTTCAGTGACCTTAAGCAGTGACAAAAATGGGGGCAGGAGCCATGGGGTCTAGGATGAGCTCCATAAAGTACCTGGCTATGTGACCTTAAGTAAATCACCTGATTTCTCTGATCCTTGTGTGGTCTTTCTTCCTTTCCTTTCCTTTTCTTCCCTTTCCTTTCCTTTTCCTTCCTTCCTTCCTTCCTTCCTTCCTTCCTTCCTTCTTTCCTTCCTTCCATTCTTTTAGTAGCAAATGGAGGTAGGATTTTTGTATTTTTTCCACAGACTTAATAATAATTCTAATAGCAATTATTTATTGTATCTTGGGAATGAGTCATACCTCATTCTAATATTTTACACATGCATTCATATTTAACATTATCAATATCCTACAATATAGTGTGACTCAGATAGGTCAATTAGTGACCAGTATCTTTGGTACCCTGCTAAAGTACTTTTCTCACTTTCTGACATCAAGTTGAGGCCACATGACCATCTATCATCAGGAAAAGATGGGCCATGACACTTAAAAACGGTTGTACTTTTGGGCTGTCAAGATAGTTACACTGGGTAGTGCATCTATTTTGCTATATGCATAAACCACTTTTGAGCTTGGCTTCCACCTCACTGGAGGAAGCTTCAATGTTGTGGCCTCATTCTTGCTCTCATGTTCTCTTTCCCTTTCCTTCTCTCCCTGTTTTTCTATCTGAAAAAGTCATCCTGTAGTGGAATGCTAAATGCCTAAAGATGATTTTAAAAATAAATAATATATAAAAAAGACTTTACTTTTTTCATCACCCCCTCTCCACATTCTTCTGCTGAGCAGATGTCAGCAGTGGAAGATTCTGAATCATCATTTAGAGTTTGAGTCCCCAAACTGTGGAATGGAGTTACCTTCTCTTAGCCACACTGGACTGTGATGTGAGTTAGAAGCAAATAGTGTTAAATCATTGAGCTTTATAGATTGTTACAGCAACTACCCTGACTAGTACGGGTAGTTAAAACAATGATGACCATTTTGCTCTGAGGGATATTATCAGTTTGCACATGTCTATCATTCTCTAAAGGTCATTCTCTAGGCCTTCATTCTCTAGGCCTTCCTTTGGCCACCTGGGTCAATGAGAGTGAAAGGGAGTTTGGGATGGGGCTACAGATCTTATGACCTTCACTGCTCACTGGTCAGTGACACCCTCACCCCACTGACCTATCTTCCCATACGTCATTTATCCGTACACTCCTGGTCATCTACTACATGTACACAGATCAGCCATCCACAATCCCATGTCTAATTTTCCTTTGGTCAGCAATCCAAATGACCATGGCCAATCATTCATGCTCACAAGAGCCAACACCTCCCATTGGCTGAGAATTCACAACCCTGTTAGCTGACCACCCACATCCCTACTGGCCAGCCAGCCATACTTTCAATAATCAGCAACCTGCATGCCAACTAGAAGTGATCTGGAAACCCAGAGATCAATGTGCTGCTTCCTGTATTCAGGCTCCCTCACTTACTCACCTCGAGGACGGGTCACAGCCATGACCATGATGGGTACACCGATACCAGAGGCTAGCACCCAGATGCAGATGTTGATCAGCTTGGCCTTGGCAGGTGTGCGAAAGTCCAGGGCCTTGACTGGGTGGCAGACAGCAATATAGCGGTCGACACTCATCATGGTGAGTGTGAAAATGCTGGTGAACATGTTGTAGTAATCAATGGAGAGCACAGCCTTGCAGAGCAGCTGCCCGAAAGGCCACGTCTGCATTAAATATTTGGCACTCTGGAAGGGCAGCGTGCTGGTGGCTAATGCATCAGCCAAGGCCAGGTTGAAAATGTAGATGTTGGTTGCTGTCTTCATCTTAGTGTACCTTAAACAAGGAAACACAGGTGTCATCATTTCATTTTGCATCTTTCAGTTTCACATAAGACCCAAGGAGGTGAAATGAAGTTCCCCATGTCACATGAAAGGTCAGAGGCAGAGGTGGGACAAAAAGTCTTTAACTATCTGACTCAGTGTCATTGACTTTTTTTTTTTTTTTTTTACCAGAGCACTGCTCAGCTCTGGCTTATGGTGGTACAGGGCATTGAACCTGGGATTTTAGAACCTTATGCATGAGAATCTCTTTGCATACCATTATGCAATCTCTACCTCCACCCTCAGTGTTACTCCTTTCCACTATCACAAACACAAAATTATTTCTTTGACTGTGTGTGACTTTGACAAAAGATATTTATCTTCTGAGGACAGCATGGTTCAAGATAAGTCTGGGCTCCAGGGGAAAACAGGTCTAGGTTCCAACCCCACGTCTACACAGCAGTAGCTTATTAGTTGAATGGTTCTGGACTTATAATCTGGGGTCTCTTAAGTCTCAGTGTCTAGGGCTGTAAAAAAGAGAAGAGGAGTAATGCAGTAACCAATTTCATAGAGTTGTGAAGTTTTCTGAGATCAGATAGCACTTGGCTCTGAGTTTAAATCATGGTATGTATATGATAACTGCTATTATTCTTCAGATCTGAAGAATGAAGCTGGGGGCTAGATCAGAGTCTCTGTGGTCTCTATCTCTTACTTGGCCTTTTGAAAGTATGATTAGCCAGCTCTGGAGAAGACACTATGCTTAACAGACTGTCTGATACCTTAGAACCTTGGAATATCCTGCATATAGACGAGAGTTCTCAGTCCTTTCTCTGGTCCCAGCAGACTGTCTAAACCACATGTATCTTGAAACACTCAGCTGTGGGGAAAAGGATCAGGTGGAAGTGTCACAACCTCAACCAGGGCATGAGCCCAAGTGTCCAAGTCCAACGTCTGTAACCAAGCCCTGCACCCCAGAACCTCTCCATCATGCCTCCATGTTTTGTACTGCCACACAGCTGTATGCTCTACAGCTGGTCCCTTGTTTAGTCAACATTTACTGTCATAATCCTTCTGGTAGCAGGGCTGGGACTGGGCATGAGACTGGAAAAGACTGCTGACACTGGAGCACACTGCCCAGTAGTGAGATCACCACAGAGACACATAGGGATGAGAGAGAGAGATAAGGACTGCTACCATGCTCCTGGAATGACCTGAGAAACCCATAGAAGGAATGCATGAGCAAACCTTCAAGTGGGGAACTCTGGCTCAAGGCCCAGCATCTTACAGAAACACCACAGCACTAGGAAAACTCCATGGATGGTGGTGCAGTGCTGTGGTATCTCTCCCTTTCTGCCTCTCTCTCTGAAATAAAAAGAAAGGAAAATAAAATGTTAGCCCAGGAGTGTTAGAATCACATAAATATGAGGCCTTGGCTCTGCAGAGAGAGAGAGAGAGAGACAGAGAGACAGAGAGAGACAGACAGACAGACAGACAGACTAAGAACTCGCTTAAGAATTACCAAGGGGGTCGGGCGGTGGCGCAGTGGGTTAAGCGCATGTGGCGTAAAGCGCAGGGACCGGCATAAGGATCCCGGTTCGAGCCCCCGGCTCCCCACCTGCAGGGGAGTCGCTTCACAGGCGGTGAAGCAGGTCTGCAGGTGTCTATCTTTCTCTCCCCTTCTCTGTCTTCCCCTCCTCTCTCCATTTCTCTCTGTCCTATCCAACAACGAATTGCGTCAACAAGGGCAATAATAATAACCACAACGAAGCTACAACAAGGGCAACAAAAGGGGAAAAAAAAAAAGGCCTCCAGGAGCGGTGGATTCATGGTGCAGGCACCGAGCCCAGCAATAACCCTGGAGGAGGAAAAAAAAAAAAAAAAGAATTACCAAAAGGGGGGTGGGGGGGGGGGGTCGGGAGGTGGCGCAGTAGGTTAAGCGTGTGTGGCGCAAAGCCTAAGGACCGGAGTAAGGATCCCGGTTTGAGCCCCCGGCTCCCCACCTGCAGGGGAGTCGCTTCACAGGCAGTGAAGCAGGTCTACAGGTGTCTGTCTTTCCCTCTCTCTGTCTTCCCCTCCTCTCTCCATTTCTCTCTGTCGCATCTAACAACGACAACATTAACTACAACAACAATGAAAAACAACAAGGGCAACAAAAAGGGAAAATAAATTTAAAAAAAAAAAGAAAGAATTACCAAAAGAACCTATGAGAAATGTAAATTCTTGGACACCCCCCCCCCCAGGTCAGTCACATCTTAATTATGGAAAAGAGGATTGAGAATCTTCACCTTGAATTACTCTCCACCAAGTGAGTTTCACGGACTTTAAAGTTTGAGAAACACTGTGTAACTCAAACCCCATGTTGGGGAAAAGACAGAAAAACCAGAGCCTAAGCTGGATGCACGGATCACCCAAAGTCCCAGAGTGACAGTGGCAGAGCTGCAGTGAGAATTTAGACTTCCTGCTTTCCAAAATAGGGTTCGTTCTCCCTCTCTCTCTCTCTCTCTCTCACCACACAATGTGTTTCTAGAGCCCTGGTCTATCCTGTGTACCCATCCTGGATGGCCAGGGTGGTATATACTCACCGTGTTTTGAATGACTGAATGAACTTATAGCAGCAAAGGCTGCACCTTCATAATATGCAAATTTTCCTTCGTTTGAAAAAATGAACTCACACTCATGGCCCTCTGGGCTCAGCATCTGTTCCCTTCCCTCCCAAAATAGCTGTTATTTGCCCTGGGATTGGAGAAGCAAAAAAGTTTTGCTGGGAGACAGCAGAATTGCAAGTCTTGGGAAGTCTGTCTTCAGCGGGTTGCGGGATCACAGCTGTGTAGGAGGCGGTCTCAACCCCACAGCTGACTCGTCTAATTTCGCTTCTTTTACGCAGAACAATTAGAGGCTGTTCTTTGCCTGCTATTTTGATTTGTGAAAGGTCCTTCAATTCCCAGAGGGGACTGGGATGCTAGGAAGTAGGTGATGAAGCTGCTGTAGCTGGTCCAGGCAGGGCTGGCTGGTATGGCAGGCTGAGCCCCACAGCTCCCTCCTCGCAGGCCTCCTCTGCCCTCCACCCACAGCTAACTGGTAGCCAAGCCCTGTCCGTTTTGGCCTTCTTAGTTGGAACCTGCCACTCACTCTCCTGTTCCCAACCCCCAAGTGGCTCCACTAACAACCCTAGACAGTGGTGGGCTCCTGAGGTCTTAGCTCCCAGGACCTTCCATTGACTCATGGCCGCCTCATCACTGGCTTCTGTGCCATTCCTTTGACACAGCAAGCCCTTTCCCACCTAAGGATCTATAGACTGTTGCTCTCTCTGCCTGGAACCCTCGAGTTCCAAATTATTATTTTTAATTTGTTTATATTTATTTTTCCCTTTTTGTTGCCCTTGTTATTTTCTATTGTTGTAGTTATTATTGTTGTTGATGTTGTCATTGTTAGATAGGACAGAGAGAAATGGAGAGAGGAGGGGAAGACAGAGAGGGAGAGAGAAAGACAGACACCTGCAGACCTGCTTCACCGCTTGTGAATCGACTCCCCTGCAGGTGGGGAGCTGGGGTTTGAACCGGGATCCTTACGCTGGTCCTTGTGCTTTGCACCATGTGCGCTTAACCCGCTGCGCTACCACCGACTCCCTGAGTTCCAAATTCTACGTGATTTTAGATAGATTCTGTCCACTGCTGAGTCGTGGCACCCTATACTTATATTTATTTCCAAGTACAATTTTTTGTTTTTCCTGGAGGTGACAATTGCCTCTTTTTTCTCCATTTGCTTAGTTCCCTAAATATATTGCTGAATCTCCCTCCAACACTGCAGCAGGCCTGTAAGATACATTTCTCATGCAGTCACATGATCAGTCAGTTCCTTTTGTTATCTAAGTGGTCTACTTTCCTCCTTTTTTTCCCTTTTCTTTCCTTACGATTTATTTTATCGGGGGCTGGGTGGTAGCGCAGCATATTAGTTCGAGCTCCAACTCCCCACTTGCAGGGGGTTCACTTCACAAGCAGTGAAGCGGGTCTGCAGATGTCTATCTTTCTCTTCCCCTCCTCTCTTGATTTCTCTCTGTCCTATCCAACAACAGTAACAATAACAACAAGGGCAACAAAAATGGAGAAAATGGCCTTCAGGAGCAGTGTATGTCTCAGTGTATGTAATATGAGCCCCAGCAATAACCCTGGAGGCAAAAAAGAAAAAAACGATTTATTTTATTAATGGAAGAGAAAGAGAACCACATACACACAAGTCTAACATGCTACGTACAGTACCTCTTAAGTTGCAGGTTCCTCTTTCAACCTAGGACTGATTACTTTCTAGACCAGATGCAGACCTATCCTCCATGTTACAGCACCTGTTTCCTGGCATTCAAGTCCTTTCTACTATGGTTTATGCCTTCATTTGGTAGGGTACACCTTCAGTAACATCCTAAGGATGGACACACACGAAGTACATTTTTAAATATTTATTTATTTAGGATAAAGCAGACACTGAGAGGGAAGAGAGAGATAGGAAGGGAGTAGGGAGGGAGGGAAGGCGTGAAGAAGACCTGTAACATTGTTTCACCTCTCATGAAGCTTCCCTGCTTTGGGTAGGGGCTTGAACCTGGGCCCTTGTGCACTGTAATATTCAACCAGGTGCGCCACCACCAGGCCCCTTATGATTACCTCTTTATCCTTAGTATTCCGACACATTGTGAAGATATGCCTAAAGGCAGGCCTTTTTCTTCTTTTCTTTTCTCCCTTTCTTTCCTTCTTTCTTTTATTCCCCCCCCCCCTTTGCCTCCAGGGTTATTGCTGGGGCTCAGTGCCTGCACTATGAATCCACTGTTTCTGGCAGCCATTTTTTCCCCCCGTTGTTGCCATCATTGTTGTCGTTGCTAGATAGGACAGAGAGAAATGGAGAGAGGAGGGGAATACAGAGAGGGGGAGAGAAAGATAGATGCCTGCAGACCTGCTTCACCGCCTGTGAAGCGACTCCCCTGCAGGTGGGGAGCTGGGATCCTTGCACTTCTCACTACATGTACTTAACCCAGTGCACTACCACCTGGCCCCATCTTTTCTCTTTTTATTTTATTTTTGAGTGTTTGACAGATTTTTTAAATTCTTTTTTGCATTATCTTTATTTATTGAATAGAAACAGCCAGAAATTGAGAGGGAAGGAAGTGGTAGAGAAGGGGGGGGGGGCTGGGAGGTGGTATAGCGGGTAAAGTGTTGGACTCTCAAGCATGAGGTCCCAAGTTCAATCCCCAGCGCACATGTACTAGAGTGATGTCTGGTTCTTTTTTAATCTCTCTCCCCCTATCTTTCTGATTAGTAAATAAATAAAATATATTAAAAAAGAGGAAGAGAGACACCTGCAACACTGCTTCATCACTCACAAAGCTTTCCCCCTGCAGGTGGGGACAGGGCCTCAAACCCATGTCCTTGTGCATTGTAAAATGTGTACTCAATCAGGTGTGCCACCACCCAGCCCCTACAGCTTTTTTCTTATTAGTGATTTAATAATGATTAACAAGATTATAAGACAACAGGGGCACAATCCCATAGAATTCCCACCACTAGAGTTCTGTAGCTCATCTCCTCCACTGGAAGTTTCCCTGTTCTTTATCCCTCTGGTAGTATGGGCCAAAATTCTTTATGGGGTGCTGAAGGTCTGGGTTCTGTAACTGCTTCTCCACTGAACATGGACATTGGTAGGTCGATCCATACCTGGAGCTTGTTTCTATCTTTCCCTAATGGGATAGGGCTCTGGAGAGGTGGGGTTCCAGGACACATTGGTGAGGTCTGAGAGAAAGAGACAGAGACAGAGACAGACCTGCAGCACTGTTTACCACTCATGAATCTTCCCCACTACAAGTGGGGACCAGGGGCTTGAACCTGGGTCCTTGCACATTATAACATATGTGCTCTACCAGGGGCACCATTCCTTTTTCTTCTTTTTCTTTTTCTCCTCCTCCTCCTCTTCCTCTTCTCCCCCCTCCATTTTTGTGGTGCTGGTGTCGGACATTAAACTCAGGGTTTCACAGTGTATTCTGATGAGACACCTCACTGATACAGTTTTAAAAATGTGCAAGAATGAGATAAGGAGACAGAGAGAGTGCACAAAACACTGTCTACCGTCCATGAAGTTTATCTGATTTGTTTGTTGCTCTCATATGGTGTGGGGATCAAACCCAGGGCCTCATGCAGACACCCTAAAGCTGGGCTACCTCCCTGCCCCTGGGGCTCTTGTTTTCTTTTCTCTGTGATGTTTTATTCAATGCCCATATGAATAGGATAACTTGATATTCCTTAAGTAGCAAGCTCTGAATTAGGCAACTGCTCTGTGTGAGACCATGAGTGGCAGTTTATATAGTAATCTAGGTTCTATCCAGGACCATGAGTATGTATTAGAATCTCTTAACCTAGCAGCAACCAAAAGGAAAAAGAGACTAGGTAAACACAGTCGTAAAGTGCTTTACATAATTGCAAGTAAGAAGCAGTTAAAAATCTAACTATACAGTCTACTTCTTTTACATCCATTATAGCCTTGCAAGTAGGAGGCCTAAAAAAATACTAAGCCAGGGAGATAGCATAATGGTTATGCAAAGGACTTTCATACCAAGGCTCCAAAAATTCTAGCTTCAATCCTCCACACCTTAAGCCAGAGCTAAACAGTGCGGGGGGTGGGGGGGTAGTTGGGGGGGGGCGCAGAGGTGAAAACTCAGAATTAGGGCTGGAGAAACAGCATAATGGTTATGCAAAAAGACGTTCATGCCTGAAGCACCAAAGGTCCCAGGTTCAATCCCTAGCACCACTATAAGCCAGAGTTGAGCAGTGCTCTGGTAAAAAAAATAAAAAATAAAAAAATAAAAAAGAAGAAGAAAGAGAAGGAGAAGAGAAAAGAAGAAAAGAAAAAATAGGGAGCTGGGTGGTGGTACACCCCATTAAGCACACACAGTACTAAGCACAAGGACCTGCACAAGGATCCAGGTTTGAGCCCCTGGCTCCTCACCTTTGGGTGGGTGGGGGGAGGTGCTTCACAAGTAGTGAAGCAGGTCTACAGGTGTTATCTTTCTCTCTGCCCCCCTTCAATTTCTCTCTGTCCTATCCAATAAAATGGTAAAAAAATGGCCACGAGGAGCAGTGGATTCATAGTACTGGCACTGAGTCCCAGAGATTACCCTGGAGGCAAAAAAGAAAAAGAAAGAAAGAAAGAAAGACAAATAAACAAACAAAAAATCCTCAGAATTATTCTTCTCTATGGAAATCTTCAGTAAAAGGTGAAAGAGTTATATATGATCATTTTTATTAAGACCTCTCTGATGGAAGATTAGTGTCCTTCAATATGAAATAAGTCTCATGTCATTTTCAAAAATATGCATTTACTTAGAGAGAGCAGAGAAAATGGCAGAGAAATACTGTTCTGTCATTTGATTTTACCTGAAGATAGAACCTGACACTTTATTCATGCAAGTCCTGCCCTCTATCAGTGAGCCACCTCCCTTCTCGTCTCACATTTTTTGTTTGTTTGGGTGGTTTGATTTTTACTTTGTTAGGGGAAATATGACTTACAAGACAGCTGTTGTCACATCTGTACAACTTCTTACTTCCCAGTGGTAGGTCTTAGCACACCACACCTATCACCAGCCACATCTACATTTTCACCTTAGTGTGAAGTGGGTCTCTAAAGCCCATTCTGTGCTCTCTTGCCTCTCCCTTTAGAGTTCTGGGATCTGTGCGTCTAGTCTAAATTTCACCATGCTTTGTCTTTCTTTGTTTCATGAGTTCCATCTATGAAGGCTCACATCACTTTTCAGAAAGCCATTTTCCTCAGCTTTCTCTAAAAAAGCCCTTAGGGGAGTCGGGCTGTAGCGCAGCGGGTTAAGCGCAGGTGGCGCAAAGCACAAGGACCGGCATAAGGATCCGGTTCGAACCCCGGCTCCCCACCTGCAGGGGAGTCGCTTCACAGGCGGTGAAGCAGGTCTGCAGGTGTCTATCTTTCTCTCCCCCTCTCTGTCTTCCCCTCCTCTCTCCATTTCTCTCTGTCCTATCCAACAACAACAACAACAATAACTACAACAATAAAACAATAAGGGCAGCAAAAGGGAATAAATAAATAAATAAAATAAATATTAAAAAAAAAAAAAAAAAAAGCCCTTAGTCAGATATTTGGCCTTCTTAATTGGTCCTCTAATTTTTCTTCTTCTTTTTTTTTTTAATCTTTCCTATTTTTCATCTTCTTGTCTTTTAGGTACATCCTCTGGGAAATTTTATTTTCATTATCTCAGCCTTTAAAAAATTTTTTTATATTTATTTATTTTCCCTTTTGTTGTCCTTGTTTTTAATTATTGTTGTAGTTATTATTGTTGTTGTTACTTATGCTGTCATTGTTGGATAGGACAGAGAGAAATGGAGAGAGGAGGGGAAGCCAGAGAGGGAGAGAGAAAGACAGACACCTGCAGACCTGCTTCATCGCCTGTGAAGCGACTCCCCTGCAGGTGGGGAGCCTGGGACTCGAACTGGGATCCTTACTCTGGTCCTTGCGCTTTGTGCCACGTGTGCTTAACCCGCTGCACTACCGCCCGACTCCCTATCTCAGCCTTTTTATTGGCTTTGGTTGTTGTTACTGTTGGCTCTCGTGTTTCATTTTCCTAGTGCCCTTCTCCTTTTAATACAGCATTTATAACACCTTATTTCATAGCTATAATGCCTATTCTTTTATCTCTGAGCATACTAATAATTTATGCTTTGTATTTTCTTCTGCTCTCCCCATTGTCTATTTTGTTTGTTTTTTCTGCCAAGGTTATTGCTGGGCCTCTGTATCTACAAGACTGTACATCTCCCTGTGGACTCTTCTGTTGTTAATGAGAAAGAGAGGAGAGAGAGAGAACACAGAGCATCACTCTGGCACATAGGATGCCAGGGGTTGAACTTGGGACCTCATGCTTGAGAGTCCATCATCACCACCTGGAGCTATCTTCCTTCCTCTCTTCTTTGCTTTCTCTTCCTCTCTCTTCCTTTCTTCTCCTTTTTTAAAATATTTATTTATTCCCTTTTATTGCCCTTGTTGTTTTATTGTTGTAGTTATTATTATTGTCGTCATTGTTGGATAGGACAGAGAGAAAGGGGGAAGACAGAGAGGGGGAGAGAAAGACACCTGCAGACCTGCTTCACCGCTTGTGAAGCAACTCGCCTGCAGGTGGGGAGCCAGAGCTCGAACCGGGATCCTTACACTAGTCGTTGCGCTTTGCGCCACCTGCGCTTAACCTGCTGCGCTACAGCCGGACTCCCTCTTTTCTCCTTTCCTTTTGTGAAAGAGGGTTGGAGACAGACACAGAGAAGGAGAGGCAACACAGACCACTTCACCATTTGTGAGGCTTTCTTATACAGGTGTTCCTATCTGGTGGCTGGAGGGTTCAAATTTGTGCATGGTAAAGTATGTGCTCCACCAGGTAAACTAATTCCCTTTCCCTTGCTTTAAAAAAAATCTTTCTTCTATTTGGTAGGACAGAGAGCAATTAAGGGTGGAGGAGGATATAGAGAAGTAGAGAGACAGACAATTGCATCATTGCTTCACCACTTGTGAAGCTTCCCTCCTGTAGCAGAGACCTAAGGGCTTGAATGTGGGTCCTTGCCTCATGGTAATGTGTGTACTCAATCTGTTGCACCACTGCCTGGCTCCAGCCTGTTGCTCTTTTTTAAAGATATATTCATTTGAGGGGTGAGGGGAAGAGCGAGCGATACCATGGCACCATTCCATCATATGCAGTGCCATGGATGGAACCTGGGGTCTCGGGAATGAAAGTCCTGCTCTTTACCTGATGCACCACTGCTCCAGCCTTGGCCTTCATCTTTTATCCTGGAGATAAAATACATTCATACAAATTCTATATTCATACAAATATCTGGTCACCTGTGACTAAAATTTCATCATTTTTTTCTTCACTTATTGTTTGTGATTAATAGCAGGCTACAAGATTGTTTCCCATACCAATCATCTCAGTTCTGTGTTCTCATCCTGCCATCTCCCAAAGATAACCACTATAGTTCTCATAAGTCTTAGAAGAAATTTGCTTCCTTCTGATATAAAAGTTGATCTTTGAGTGAAGCACTAATTGGCAGCTGTGTGTGTGTGTGTGTGTGTGTGTGTGTGTGTGTGTACACTGTCAACTGGTGGGCTCTATGGCAGTAGTACTAAACAAAGATCTACCTTTATACTGAGGGATCTCTGTTCATAGGTCTCATCTCTGGGACATGCAAAAAAGAATCCTTCCACAGCTTGGGAGGTGAAGCAGTAGATAAAGTATTGGACTCTCAGACATGAAGTCCTGAATTTGATTCCCAGCACTGCATATGCCTGAGTGATGCTCTAATTCTCATTCTTTCTCTTGTTAATAAATAAGCAAGTTTGTTTGTTTTAGAGAAAAGAATCCTCCTGGAGCTCCAGTGGTTCAATCGGTTAACATGCAGTACTTATACAGAAAAGAATCCTCCTATCTCCTGCTGAGGGAGCACATTTCTGACTGTAAGGGTTCAGGTAGTAGAGCTGGAGAAGAGATCCAGGAACCCCCCAATTTTCTATTTGAGGCTTACCTGTAGAGTGGGAAAATGCCTCTAGGCTCCCCAACTCGTATGCCACACAACCCAATGATTTCTCTTTCATTTTGTGGAAGATCAGTATTTTTTTCCTAGATAATTTAATTTGGGAGAAGCCTGAACTTAGGACTATCAGACACAGAACAGGTCAGAGGAAGTTGAGTAGAGTAATTAACCAGAATTGGGAGCTGCAAAAAAAACAGGACTCTTCTTTTTTTTTTTTTTTAAAACAGGACTCTTCTACACTGTTGGCAGAAATGGAAAATGGTACAAGTGCTGTGGAAAAAGGCATAAAGCACGGAAGTTAAAAACATAAAAATAGGGGTGAAGGTAGGTAGTATAATGTTTATGCAAGGAGACCCCCATGCCTGAGGCTCTGAAGTCCCAGGTTCAATCCCCTGCACCACCATAAGCCAGAGCTGAGTAATGCCCTAATATGTGTGTGTGTGTGTGTGTGTGTGTGTGTGTGTGTGTATAAACAAGATATTGATGAGAATGTTTGTTCTTTATTTTGCAGAGTCAGGACCTTGGGCACACATGATTCCATGGCTCCAGACTGCTCTACCATTCAGAGAGAGCTAGGAAGAGGCAGGCGCACACACCACACACACACACGCTCTAAAACACCACAGCCATCACACCTCTCATGTGGTGCTGTAGCTTGAACCTGGGTCCCTACCTAGTGAATGATCTCTCCTGCCTAATGCATATTCTTGTTTATAGCAACTTTTAAAAATATTTATTTATTTTCCCTTTTGTTGCCCTTGCTATTTTTATTGTTGTTGTAGTTACTATTATTGTTGTTATTGATGTCTTCATTGTTAGGACAGAGAGAAATGGAGAGAGGAGGGGAAGACAGAGAGGGGGAGAGAAATATAGACAACTGTAGACCTGCTTCACCACCTGTGAAGCGACTCCCCTGCAGGTGAGGAGCTGGGGGCTCAAACTAGGATCCTTACACTGGTCCTTGAGCTTTGTGCCACCTACGCTTAACCTGCTGTGCTATCGCTCGACTCCCTATAGCAACTTATTTTTGCCTCCAGGATTATTGCTGGGGCATTATGAATCCATAGCTCCTGGCGGCCATTCATTTCCATTTTATCAGGTAAAACAGAGAGAAATGGAGAGAGGAGGGAGATAGAGAGGGAAAGATAAGACACCTGCAAAGCTGCTTTGCTGCTGGTGAAGTGTCCTCCCTGCAGGTGGGGAGCTGGGGGCTCTAACCCAGATCCTGTGCGGGTCCTGCCCTTAGTACTATGTGCCCTTAACTTGGGTGTGCCACTACCCAGCCCCTCATAGCAATATTTTTTAAAAAATATTTTATTAATGAGACAGGAGGTGAGAGAGAACCAGATGTCACTCTGGTACATGTTCTGTCAGGGGCTGAACTCAGGACCTCATGCTTGAGAGCCCAATCATAGCAACATTATTTATGAAGGCTAAAACATGGAAGCAACCCAAGAGTCTACTGATAAAAATGGATGGATAAACAAAATGTCATAGACATATAATGAAATATCATTGAACTTTTAAGGAAGGAAAATGTAACATGCTACAACATGGATAACCCTTGAGGACATTTTGCTAAGTAAAACAAGCCAGTCACCCTGGGAGTCGGGCCGTGGCGCAGTGGGTTAAGCGCAGGTGGTGCAAAGTGCAAGGACCAGCATAAGGATCCCAGTTCGAACCCCCGGCTCCCCACCTGCACGGGAGTCGCTTCACAAGTGGTGAAGCAGGTGCAGGTGTCTGTCTTCCTCTCCCCCTTTCTGTCTTCCCCTCCTCTCTCCATTTCTCTTTGTCCTATCCAATACCGACAACATCAACAACAACAAGGGCAACAAAAGGGAAAATAAATAATAAAAAAAATTTTAAAAGCCAGTCATAAAAATGGGAGAAGGGTTGGTCTGGGAAGTGGCACAGTGGATAAAGTACTGGGCTCTCAAGCATGAGGTATTGAGTTCAATCCCTGGCAGTACATGTACCAGAGTAATGTCTGGTTCTTTCTCTCTATCCTTTTATCTTTCTCATAAGTAAATAAATAAATAACATATTTTTAAAAGGAGGAGGAAGGGGCTGGAGTGATGGCATAGTTGTTATAAAAAAAATTTTCATGCCTGAGGCACCAACGTTTCAAGTTCAGTCCCCAGTACCACCATAAGCTAGAGTTTAGCAGTGATCTCACAAAAAGAAAAGAGAGACACAGAAACATAGAAAAGAAAAAGAAAAATGATAATGGAAAAGAATTGTTTAGTAGGCATAGACTTTCAGTTTTACAAGATGAAAGGTGTTAATGATGGTGGTGATAATTACAAAATAGTATGAACGGGAGTCGGGCGGTAGTGCAGCGGGTTAAGTGCACATGGCGTGAAGCGCAAGGACCGGAGGAAGGATCCTGGTTCAAGCCCTCAGCTCCCGAATGCCAGGAACCATTTCTCTGCTTGATAGATGATAAGCTTTGAAACAATGGAAGCCCTTGAGACAAGTTTTATTTCCCCTCTGGGCAGGCCATTTCCCCTCAGGTAAACCATTTATCAGTAATCAAGTGAGACAACACACAGTTGTGGTAATAAACATGGTTTCGGCCATTGTTTGTTGCAAGGAACATTCCACTTTGAAGTTTGCTCCCCCTCCTCTTCCTCCAGAATCTCCCCCCCTTCCCAAAGCCTTATAATGCCTGTGAACACAATAAAATTTTGCAGCTTGATCAGAAACTTGTCTTGCTGTTGTTCTTTCGTGTCTCTTGTCCCTGTCATTTCAGATCTTTAGGTTCCTAGCTCCTGTTCACCGCCCCGCTGGTCGGGGCACCCGAACTGCAGGGGAGTCGCTTCACAGGCAGTGAAGCAGGTCTGCAGGTGTCTATCTTTCTCTCCTCCTCTCTGTCTTCCCCTCCTTTCTCCATTTTTCTCTGTCCTATCCAACAACAATGACATCAACAACAATAATAACTACAACAATAAAACAAGGGCAACAAAAGCTAATAAATAAATAAATAACAGTATGAACATACTTAATGTCACTGAACCATACATATAAAAATTGTTACTGTTTTCCTCAAGAAGCTAAAGATAGGGCAGGGAGATAGTGAAGCAATAGTGTACAGGACTTGAATTTGGAGGTCCCAAGTTTGATCACCAATAGCCAGAGCTAAGGTTGTGCAGCTGGTAGAGTGGCTGACTTGAATACACAAGATCCTGGCTTCAGTCTGCATCACCATGTATGCCAGAGTGATGTCCTGGTTATTTCTCTCCCCTCTGTCAATAATGGATAAATAAATCTTTTCTTTAAGAAGCTAAAGATAAAGCTACTATATAATTCTGTAATCCCATATATCACCCTTAAAAGAAGAAAAGAGCCTTAACACAAAATGTTATATTCATTCCAGAGTTTATTGCAGTGCAACTTACAATAGCTAAAATATAGAAGCACTGAGTATCCACAGCTAGGTGAGTAGAGAAAGAGGATGTGGTACATTTATATAATGGGATAAGATATGAAAAGCTATAAAAAGATGAAATCTTGCTGTTCACTGCAAAATGGATGGAGCACAAGGAGATCCTATACAAAGTGAAATTAGTCAGAAGGAAAAAGACAAGATCTGGATGATTTCATCCACATATGTGATTTAAGAATATAAAATTGGCAAACAGAACAAAGCAGAAAGACAAGCCAGTGAACATTGATGACAGGACTCTGGTTTCCTGAGAAGGGATGGGGAGAGAGACAAGCTGAAAAAGATTACAATTACAAATGCTAAGATGATCAATTTTATGTTCTGTGTATTTTACCACAGTAATAATAATAAATAAATAAACTAACACCTGCATGTTAGCTGTGGGGTTCAGGCTAAAATTAGTAAGGTCATGGGCCCCTTGGAAAATACCTAAAAGAGACTTCCTAGCTTCTTTCAACATGAAGACTCCCAATCTCATCTGCTATACTCCTACCTTTAGGCTTCTGATTACATTAAATTTGTATATGGTGGGGCCAGGTGGTGGCACACCTGGTTGAGCACACATGTTACAGTGCGCAAGGACCCAGGTTTGAGCCCCTGGCCCCCACCTGTAGGGGGAAACTTTCACAAGTGGTGAAGCAGGGTTGCAGGTGTCTCTCTGTCTCTCTTCCTTTCTGTCATCCCCTTCCCTCTCAATTTCTGACTGTCTCTATCCAATATATAAATAAAGATTTAAAAAATATTTAAAAAATTTGTATATGGCTCTGGGTAGTATAGTCATTTTGATGATGCTAATTCTTCCAATTCATAAACATGAATCATCTTTCCACTTCTTTGTGTCTTTCTATTTCGTTGAATAGTGACTCATAATTTTCAGTATACAATTCTTTTACTTCATTTGTTAGGTTTGTTCCTAGATATTTTTTTGTCATTTTTAATTTTTATTGTTAATTTTTTAATTTTTATTTATAAAAATAATATTTTATTGTTTTTGTTGTTTAGTAAAAGGCATTGATTTCTGGATTTCTTCTTCTTCTACCTTAGTGTTTGCATAGAGGAATGCCACTGACTTTTGTATGTTAATTTTGGGGGCCAGGTGGGGGCGCACCTGGTTAAACGCTCATGTTACAGTGCACAAGGACGAAGGTTCAAGCCCCTGGTCCCTGCCTGCAGGGGGAAAGTTTCACGAGCGGTGGAGCAATGCTGCAGGTGTCTTTCTGTCTCTCTCACTCTCTATCTTCCCCCTCTCCTCTCAATTTTTCTCTGTCTCTAGTTAGTAAATAAATAAACAAAACATTAATAAATTAAAATATATTTTATAAAACATGTATGTTAATTTTGTAGCCTGATACCTTAATATATTTCCTGGTAACATCTTTTTAAAAAATATTTATTTACTTACTTATTCTCTTTTGTTGACCTTGTTTTATTGTTGTAGTTATTATTGTTGTAGTTATTTTTTTATTGTTGTAGTTATTGATGTTGTCGTTGTTGGATAGGACAGAGAGAAATGGAGAGAGGAGGGGAAGACAGAGAGGAGGAGAGAAAGATAGACACCTGCAGATCTGCTTCACTACTTGTGAAGCGACTTCCCTGCAGGTGGGGAGCTAGGGGCTCCAACCAGGATCCTTACGCCGGTCCTTGTGCTTTGCGCTGCCTGCTGTTTTTTAAAAAATATTTATTGGGGGTCGGGCGGTGGCGCAGTGGGTTAAGCGCATGTGGCGCAAAGCGCAAGGACCGGAGTAAGGATCCCGGTTCGAGCCCCCGGCTCCCCACCTGCAGGGGAGTCGCTTCACAGGCGGTGAAGCAGGTCTGCAGGTGTCTTTCTCTCCTCCCTCTGTCTTCCCCTCCTCTCTCCATTTCTCTCTGTCCTATCCAACAACGAATTGCATCAACAAGGGCAATAATAATAACCACAACGAAGCTACAACAAGGGCAACAAAAGGGGGAAAAAAAAAAAAGGCCTCCAGGAGCGGTGGATTCATGGTGCAGGCACCGAGCCCAGCAATAACCCTGGAGGAGGAAAAAAAATTTATTTATTTATTCCCTTTTGTTTCCCTTGTTTTATTGTTGAAGTTATTGTTGTTGTTATTGATGTCATTGTTGTTGGATAGGACAGAGAGAAATGGAGAGAGGAGAGGAAGACAGAGAGGGGGAGAGAAAGATAGACACCTGCAGACCTGCTTCACCGCCTGGGAAGCGACTCCCCTGCAGGTGGGGAGCCGGGGGCTTGAACCGGGATCCTTACACTGGTCCTTGTGCTTTGTGCCACCTGCACTTAACCCACTGCATGCTACCACCCTACTCCCAGCGCTGCCTGCTCTTAACCTGCTGCGCTACCACCCGACTCCCTGCTTGATAATTTCTTTTTTTTTTTAATTTCTTTATTGGGGAATTAATGTTTTACATTCAACAGTAAATACAATAGTTTGTACATGCATAACATTCTCCAGTTTCCCATTTAACAATACAACCCCCACTATGTCATTTATCATCCTTCATGGACCTGTATTCTCCCCACCCACCCACTCCCACCCCAGAGTCTTTTACTTTGGTGCGATATGCCAATTACATTTCAGGTTCTACTTGTGTTTTCGTTTCTGATCTTGTTTTTCAACTTCTGCCTGAGAGTGAGATCATCCCATATTCATCCTTCTGTTTCTGACTTATTTCACACAACATGAATTTTTCAAGGTCCATCCAAGATCGGCTGAAAACGGTGAAGTCACCATTTTTTATAGCTGAGTAGTATTCCATTGTGTATATATACCACAACTTGCTCAGCTACTCATCTGTTGTTGGACACCTGGGTTGCTTCCAGGTTTTGGCTATTACAAATTGTGCTGCCAAGAACATATGTGTACACAGATCTTTTTGGATGGGTATGTTGGGTTCCTTAGGATATATCTCCAGGAGAGGAATTGCAGGGTAGGTCCATTTCTAGCCTTCTGAGAGTTCTCCAGACTGTTCTCCACAGAGGTTGGACCAATTGACATTCCCACCAGCAGTGTAGGAGGGTTCCTTTGACCCCACACCCTCTCCAGCATTTGCTGTTACCTTTTCTGATATATGACATTCTCACAGGAGTGAAGTGAGACTGTTGTCTTTAGCTTGATAATTTCTAAGAGCTTCCTGCTAGATTCCTTAGGTTTTTCTATGTTTACTATCATGTCATCTGCAGACAGTGAGAGTTTGACTTCTTCTTTTCCAATCTGTATCCCCTTAATTCCTTGCTCTTGCCTGATTGCTATGGTAGGAACTTCCAACACTATGTTGAGTAGTAATGGTGAGAGTGATCTGATCTAAGGGGAAATGCTTCCAGTTTTTCATCGAGTATGATGTTGGCTGTAGGTCTGCTATATATGGACTCCACTATCTTAAGGAATTTTCCATCTATTCCTATTTTTTGTAGTGTTTTGATTATGAAGGGATGTTGGATTTTGTCAAAAGCTTTCTCTGCATCTACTGATACAATCATGTGGTTTTGGTCTTGCTTTTGTTGATGTGGTGGATCATGTTGATTGTTTTATGTATATTAAACCAACCTTGCATCCCTAGGATAAACCCCACTTGGTCATGATGAATAATATATTTTTTTAAATTTTTATTTATAAAATGGAAACACTGACAAGACCATAGGATAAGAGGGTTACAATTCCCACTCCGTATCTCATCCTTTTCTATAATAGCTTTCCTGTTCTTTAACCCTCTGAGAGTATGGACCTAGGGTCATTGTGGGGTGCAGGAGGTAGAAGGTCTGGCTTCTGTAATTTCTTCCCCGATGAACATGGGCATTGACAGGTCCATCAATACTCCCAGCCTGTCTCTCCCTTTCACTAGTGGGGCAGAGCTCTGGGGAAGTGGGTCTTCAGGACACATTGGTGGGGTCATCTGCCCAGGGAAGTCCGGTTGGCATCATGGTAGCATCTGGAACCTGATGGCCCAGGCAAGACCAAGGCCCTGGTTGGTCAGGTATTCTGTCCATGAATAATCTTTTTAATATACTGCTGTATCCTGTTGGCAAGAATTTCCTTCAATATTTTAGCATATATGTTCATCAGAGATATTGGTCTGTAGTTTGTTTATTTATTTATTTTGTTGTGTCCCTGTCTGCTTTTCATATCAGGGTGATGTTGGCTTCATACAAGGGAGTCTCTGTGTCTTCAATTGTTTGGAAGAGTTTTAAAAGTAGAGGTATTAACTCTTTCTTGAAGGTTTTGTAGAATTCATTTGTAAAACCATCTGGTCCAGGACTTTTATTGTTGGGAAGGTTTTTGATAACTGTTTCAATTCTTTGGCTGTGATTGACCTGTTCATATTTTCTAGTTCTTCTTTGTTTAATTTTGGAAGTTTTTATGTATCTAGGAACTCATCCATTTCTTCCAGGTTCTCTAGCTTGGTGGCATATAGTTGTTCACAGTTTCCTGATTAGTAATCAAATTTTACTTTATATGTTAATGCTTTTCAGCCACCAAGTTGTGGATGCTACCATGACACCAGCCTGACTTCCATAGGCAGATGAAGACACCTCACCAATGTGTCCTAGAGCCTCGCCTCCCACTAAAATAGAAAATGGAATGAGGCTGGGGGTATGGATCGACCTGTTAATGCCCATGTCCAGCGGAGAAGAAATTACAGAAGCCAGACCTTCCACCTTCTGCTCCCCATAAAGATCTTTAGGGAAGGATATCTCTCAGAAAGATAAATAATAGGGAAGCCTCCAATGGAAGGGAGGGGATATGGAACTCTGGTGATGGGAATTGTATAGAATTGTACCCCTCTGGAGTCGGGCTGTAGCGCAGCGGGTTAAGCGCAGGTGGCGCAAAGCACAAGGACTGGCATAAGGATCCCGGTTCGAACCCCAGCTCCCCACCTGCAGGGGAGTCGCTTCACAGGCGGTGAAGCAGGTCTGCAGATGTCTATCTTTCTCTCCTCCTCTCTGTCTTCCCCTCCTCTCTCCATTTCTCTCTGTCCTATCCAACAACGACAACAACAATAATAACTACAACAATAAAAAACAACAAGGGCAACAAAAGGGAATAAATAAGTAAAATAATAAATTTTTAAAAATTAAAAAAAAAGAATTGTACCCCTCTTACAGAATCATTTTTTTAAATTTATTTTTTATTTAAGAAAGGATAAATTAACAAAACCATAGGGTAGGAGGGGTACAACTCCATACAATTCCCACCACCCAATCTCCATATCCCATCTCCTCCCCTGATAGCTTTCCCATTCTCTATTCCTCTGAGAGCATGGACCCAGGGTCGTTGTGGGTTGCAGAAGGTAGAAGGTCTGGCTTCTGTAATTGCTTCCTCGCTGAACATGGGCGTTGACTGGTCGGTCCATACTCCCAGTCTGCCTCTCTCTTTCCCTAGTATGGTGGGTCTCTGGGGAAGCGGAGCTCCAGGACACATTGGTGGGGTCTTCAGTCCAGGGAAGCCTGGCCAGCATCCTGATGGCATCTGGAACCTGGTGGCTGAAAAGAGAGTTAACATACAAAGCCAAACAAATTGTTGAGCAATCATGGACCTTAAGGTTGGAATAGTGGAGAGGAAGTGTTGGGGGGGTACTCACTGCAAACTCTAGTGTACTTCTGCTTTCAGATATATATTTTGCACTAGTTTATGGATACGTATGAACATATGCTCTCTCTCACAGAACCTGGTCTATATCTAGGTTTTGGGACTTTGTTAGAAAGTGATCCACCTCGGATGGAATTAGAGAATACTATGAAAGGAAAGGTCTCACCCGAGTATGAAGCTGAAGGGCTGTCATTCCACACACAATCATTATTAAGTCACTAATAAAAATGCAAAAAAAACCAAAACATGCGAGAGGTAGTTTAATGGTTATGCAAGTAGAATCTCATGCCTAATGTTCCAAGGTCCCAAGTTCAATCCTCAGCACCACCATAAGCCAAAGCTAAGCTCTGGTAAAGTAGTAACAATAATAATTTTAAAATAACAATAAATAAAGAATTATAACTGTGTGTGGTCTAGGAGGTGGCGCAGTGGATAAGGCACTGGATTCTCAACCATGAGGTCCAGAGTTCAATCCCCGGCAGCACACATACCAGAATGATGTCTGGTTCTTTCTCTCTCTCCTGTCTTTCTCATGAATAAATAAATACATTCTTTTTTAAAAAAAGGAAGCAATTACAGAAACCAGACCTTCTACCTATTGCATCTGACTATGACCTTGGGTCCATACTCTCAGAGGGATAAAGAATAGGAAAGCTATCAGGAGAGGGGATGGGATACGAAGAGCTGGTGGTGGGAATTGTGTGGAGTTGTACCCCTCTTATCCTATGGTTTTGTCAATGTCTCCTTTTTATAAATAAATAAAAAAGAGTTATGACTGTGTCTACTTCCTAAACTTGTGAGTGCAATGAGGGTATCTTTAGGAAGTCGTTCAGATCTTGGCTCCTCAATACATTTAGATATCTGGCTGTGGATAAATCACTTCACCTCAATGAACCTGGTTCCTCTTGGTATTGAGATGCAGTTGTGCTTTTTAGGAGCCAACACAAGTGAAAGGGTCTAGCTTACTGATCAGCATATAGACAATAATCAGCATGTAGAGAATAATTTTGTTTTGTTTTTCCTCTAATGTTTTTGGCTTTTTTCTCACTGGTCTAATTTTTTAAATTTTATTTTAAAGTCTTTATTTTATTTTATTTTATTTACTTATTGGATAGAGACAGAGAGAAATTGAGTAGGGAGGAGGTGATAGGGAAAGAGACAGAGAGACACCAGCAGTTCTGCGTCACCACTCATGGAGCTTTACCTTGCAGGTGGGGACCAGTGGCTTGAACCTGGTCCCCTGTGTGCCCTGTACTGTGTGCACTTAACCAGGTGTGCTACTGCCTGGCCCCTCATTGGTCTGATATTTACTCATAGAATTTGACCTTGGAATTGGGGACGATGAACTTTGGCTGAACTTTTAATTTTTTAAAATATTTATTTATTTATTTATTTTCCCTTTTGTTGCCCTTATTTTGCATTGTTGTTATTACTGTTGTTATTGATGTCGTTGTTGGATAGGACAGAGAGAAATGGAGAGAGGAGAGGAAGACAGAAAGGGGGAGAGGAAGATAGGCACCTGCAGACCTGCTTCACTACCTGTGAAGCAAATCCCCTGCAGGTGGAAAGCTGGGGGCTCAAACTGGGATCCTTGCGCCGGTCCTTGTGCTTTGCGCCACCTGCACTTAACCCGCTGTGCTACTGCCCGACTCCCTTGGCTGAACTTTTATTGGTTCAGAGATACCTTGGGAAACACTTAGCTGTTTTCCTAAGTCAAAGCTCCCACTGCCTCATCTTGGATTGTGCAGCTACTAGGGGTTTGCTCCCCTTTGTTCTTGCAGTCCTCTATGAGGCTTCCAGAGTAACCGTCCATGTTCCTGTCAGAGGCCTAAGCCTACTTCATCATCTGTCTGGCAGGGGAGGCCTGCTGGCAGAGAAGATCATGCCACCTCTATTCATTTTCTTTCAACTTGATGGAGCTTGGACATGCTCTGTGATTAAAGCACGGCAGGACCACATTAAATCCACACATGCTCCTGGGCCTCTGGAGAGCTGGGCTTCTCAGCTGACATCCTAACAAGAATATTCTCCCCAAGGCAAACCCAAGGCACTTATTTAGATCTACTGATGTCTTAATACCTGGTGCCCAGAAAAGTTCAAACTCCTCCTTTGTGTTTTTCCCCCCAAAGATTTATATATGAGAGAGAACTAGAACATATATGGTGCTGGGGATCAACCTGGGGACTGCGGTCTTGCAATCCTGGGCTGCTCGAAGTCCTCCTTTGGATTAGGCCTTGACAGGGTTGATCTCACCGTTTTGAGTGGATTTTTTTGGGGTCTTCTTTAAGCAATATTCTCTGGGAGCCTCTTCTTTCATTTGCCAAACACTATACTCAAAGCAGCATTTCATTTTGTCCTCACTGCAGTCCCAAGTATTAATATGATCCCTATCCTCCAGATGAGCTAAGACAGATGGCTCTGGCAGTCAGGCTGTGCCTTACCAGTTGAGCACAAATTTACCATGCACAAGAACCCAAGTTTAAGCTCCCAATCTACCCTGCAAGGCGGGGAGGGGGTTTTTCACAAGTGGAAGTTTTACAAGTGGTGAAATAGGCTACAGGTGTTTTTTTGTTTGTTTGTTTTTCTCTCTCTCTCTCTTCTCCCTTCTCAATCTCTCTCTAACCTGTCAAGTAAAAGGAAAAAATGACCACTGGGAGCTGTGGATTTGTAAGTGTAGGTACTGAGCTCCAGCAATAACCCTTGTGAGGGAGTAGGGGGTAGAGGGAGATAGATGGCTCTGGAAGTAATAATAACTGGATTCAAACTTAGATCTGGTTTCCTGAGCCCACATTCACAATTCCGGTTCAGGCACTGCTCACAGTCTCCACAACCAGGTGAACTGGTCCAGAAGTGGGCTAGCTCCATAGTATTCATCTATTTTTCATACATTCCTGGGTCCTGCTCTGACCTGAAGACTTGGAGACAATCCATACTCAGTCCTGGTAAAGACTCGTAATCATCAGGACAGTGCCAAAGGTGCTGTGGCAGGGCTGAGAGGTAAGGAGAAGGAGTTAATTCAAAGCAAAACAGACACACCTGGTCACAAAGGAGCAGCATTCAGTATTTATGGACAAACAGCTCCATGCTGGGTCCTTCTGAGGCACAGTTATTCTGTACCCCATTACACCTGTGTTTTGTTTGAATTTGTAATAGATAATAAACATTTGTTGGAGATAAACTATGTGCCAGACTCTGGGAAATCATCTCATATCATCTAATCATCCTTCCTTACACACTTACAGGGTAGATGACATTTGTTATTCTTACTTTATAGAGAGTGGTAAAGGAGATAGCATAATGGTTATGTAAACAGACTTTCTTGCCTGAGACTCCAAGGTCTGAGGTTCAATCTCCCATACCACCATAAACCATAGCTGAAAAGTGCTCAAGTTAAAAAAAAAAAAAGGCGGGTTAAGCACACGTGGTGCAAAGCCCAAGGACCGGCATGAGGATCCCAGTTCAAGCCCCCAGCTCCCCACCTGCAGGGGAGTCGCTTCACAGGCGGTGAAGCAGGTCTGCAGGTGTCTATCTTTCTCTCCCCCCTCTGTCTTCCCCTCCTTTCTTCATTTCTCTCTGTCCTATCCAACAACAATGACATCAATAACTACAACAATAAAACAACAAGGGCAGAAAAGGGAATGAATAAATAAATATTAAAAAAAAAAAAAAAAGAAAAAGTCCAAGGCTGTAGAATCAGAAAGCGGTTCTGAGGGGAAGCAATTAGAGAAGCAGCCAGACCTCCCACCTTCTGCACCCCATAATGACCCTGGGTCCGTACTCCCAGAGGGATAAAGAATAAGAAAGCTATCAAGGGAGGGGATTTGATACAGAGCTCTGGTGGTGGGAATTGTGTGGAATTGTACCCCTCGTATCCTATGGTCTTATCCATATTTCCATTTTATAAACAAAAATAAAAAAAGAAAAGAATCAGAAAGAGGTTGAGTGAAAACCAAAACCCAGTGCTCTTCGCTGAAATCTCAGGACCTTCTTGTCTTTGGTTTCAGCTTTTCTCCTGTGGAATCAAAACACTCTTTGCACCCCTCACAAGTCGTGCCTGACAAGTAAAATATAAGCTCCCCAAAGAGAGACAGCGTTTGTCTTGGTTACCACATGACAGAGAGCCTATAGCAGTGCCCAGCATAAAGCATGTCCTCAGAACACATTTGCTGAAGGAAACCTGTGTTTCAGCCTAGTCTGGGAGATCCTTCAGGCAGGAACACATCCCCTTCATGCTGTTCACTGTTCACAGAATTCACCTCAGGGCCAAGTACAAAGGGATGTAGTGTTTCCTGAAGAATTCCCAGTGGGAAAGAGGTATCAAGGTGACCTGGTCCTTGGAAGTAGCCAGCCACAGACCAAAAAGCACAGATTGAGATGGTTCTTCCCTGCTCCTTCTTTCCTTCCTTCCCCGCCTACACTCTGTCTCAACCCAGATCAACCCAGATCCCCTGAAGGACACTTGGGCCTGACCCTGTTTGCCCTGAATCTGAAATGACTCAGCTCTGCCGTGGTAGAAGGAAATGTCAGATCATTTATCCAAAGTAGCTCATTTGTTTTTAACTAAACAGAGAGATTATTTTTCCTCACTTCAGCACAACAGCCTATGGGGGTCAAAGTAGGGCAAGAGTCCTGAAAACAAAAACAATAACAACAGCAGCAACAAAATAAAAGCTTGAACCTGTTAATTAACCTTGTGACACCTTAGGAGCAATATTGAACAAAATGGCTTCTTCCTGCATCAATTTTTTTTTTATTCCAAAGTGTGTGGTTTTTCTGGAATACGTAGAATTAATTTTAATCCCAAATGATTTCTGAGATGTTAAACAAACAAACAAACAAAAAACAGTAGCCTCTCATTATGAAATGTCCAGACAATGCATACTTGAAGAAATAAAGTTTAAAGGGGCAGGGGGAGAAAGCATAATAGTTATGCAAAAAGATTTTCATGCCTGAAGTTCCTCAAGTGCTAGGTTCAGTCCCCTGGCAACATAAACTAGAACTAGGCAATAAGAAAAAGAAAAAATTGGGAGTCGGACAGTAGCGCAGCAGGTTAAGTGCAGGTGGTGCAAAGCGCAAGGACTGGCGTAAGGATCCTGGTTCAAGCCCCCAGCTCCCCACCTGCAGGGGTTAACTTCACAGGCAGTGAAGCAGGTCTGCAGGTGTCTATCTTTCTCTCCCCCTCTCTGTCTTCCCCTCCTCTGCATTTCTCTCTGTCCTGTCTAACAACAACAACATCAATAACAACAACGGTAACTACAACAACAATAAAAAACAACAAGGGCAACAAAAGGGAAAATAAGTATTTAAAAAAATTTTTTTAAAAAGAAAAAATTATCATACTGATAGGGTAGCAAATAATATACATATATACCTACTCTGTTTTATATAAACAGAACTTTACTCAGATTTTATTATATAATCTGCTTTTTGTTTTGCTTTGTTTTATCTTTTTTTTTTCCCCCAAAGCACTGCTCACTTCTGATTTATGGTGGTACTGGGGTTGACCCTGAGACCTAAGAGTCTTGGGCATTAAGGTCTTTTTGCATTAGCATTGAGCTATTTCCCCTGCTTTATACAATCAGTTTCTTTCTCTCAAAAATACGCTGTGACTATCTTCCTATATCCACAGACACACACACACACACACAATTTTTTTTTCCTGCCATAGTTATTTCCTACAGGGTTCTGCACCTGCATGATTGCACTGCAGCTGGCAGCTTCCTCTCCCCCCACCTCCATATATGAATGTGTACATATATGCACTACTCAGCTCTGGTTTATGCTGATGCGGGGGATTAAACTTGGGACTTTGAAGTCTCATGCATGGAAGTCTTTTTGTATAAACACTTTATTGTCATTCCCACTTCTCTCTTTTTAGAAACAGCATGAGATGCTGAGAGAGAGAGAGAGGAGAAATACTCCACCACTTGTGGAGCTTCCCCATGTAGTGTGCTCATATGTGGTGGCCTGGAGCTCCATCCTGGGTCCTAGAGTATAGTAGTGTGAGCTTTACCAAGTGAGGCATCTCCCAACCCCCCCAAATTAGTATAATTTTTAGTGGTCAGAGGCCAATATAGTTTTTGTTTGTAAAGGACTAGAGAGTATATATTTTGGGCTTTGTATAATCTTCCCTCTCCCCACCCCACAATCATCTAAAAGTGTAAAAATTATTTTTTAAATATTTATTTATTTATGTATTCATTCCCTTTTGTTGTCCTTGTTGTTTTATTGTTGTAGTTACTGATGTCGTCATTGTTAGGACAAAAAGATATGGAGAGAGGAGGGGAAGACAGAGAGGGAGAGAGAAAGATAGACACCTACAGAACTGCTTCACCGCTTGTGAAGTTAACTCCTGCAGTGGGGATCCAGGGGCTCGAACCAGGATCCTTACGCCAGTCCTTATGCTTTGTGCCACCTGTGCTTTGTCCAACTCCCCAAAATCATTTTTTTACTTCAAGGACCATAATGAAACAGACAGGGAGCTAGATCTAAGCCTCACAGACTAATACAAAAGCTCCTAAAGAAGGCTGATTAGGGAGTCGGGCTGTAGCGCAGCGGGTTAAGCGCAGGTGGCGCAAAGCGCAAGGACCGGCATAAGGATCCCGGTTGGAACCCCGGCTCCCCACCTGCAAGGGAGTCGCTTCACAGGCGGTGAAGCAGGTCTGCAGGTGTCTGTCTTTCTCTCCCCCTCTCTGTATTCCCCTCCTCTCTCCATTTCTCTCTGTCCTATCCAACAACGACAACAACAATAATAACTACAACAAGGGCAACAAAAGGAATAAATAAAAAAAATAAATATAAAAAAAAAAAAAAGAAGGCTGATTAATAAATTCACTCTTTGGGGATTATGTGGGTTGTTTCTGTACTTTTGTTATTAAAAATAATGCTACAGGGAGTCAGGTGGGGTAGCACAGCGGGTTAAGCGCACGTGGCGCGAAGCACAAGAACCAGCACAAGTATCATGGTTTGAACCCCCCGGCTCCCCACCTACAAGGAGAGTCGCTTCACAGGCGGTGAAGCAGGTCTACAGGTGTCTTTCCTCTTTGCCTTCCCCTCCTCTCTCCATTTCTCTCTGTCCTAACAACAACATTAATAACAACAACAATAACTACAGCAACAGTAAAAAACAAGGGCAGCAAAAGGGAAAATAAAACAAATAATGCTATGATAAACATCTTTGCATACAGTTAGCTAATGGTCTCCTTGGAGAAAATTCCTAGATAGGCAGAGCTAGAAGAAACCCTCATAGTGGGGTGATTTCCCTCTACTGCGCTCCAGGCAAATGGCTATGCAGTTTCTGCTTGAACATGTCCAGGGACAGAGAACTCACCACCTGCAGGCACTGTGCCATTCTGGGCCAACACACAGAGTAAGATGCCCTTTCTCTTTCTCTCTCTCTCTCTCTCTCTCTCTCTCAATTGAATTCTCAGTTTCTCTTTTAAAATTAAGATTGTCTCCTTCTTTCCTTCTCTCTCTTTTCCTTCTTTCTTTTTTTTTTACTCTAAGAGAGAGGACCAGAACATTATTCTGACATATGTGGTTCTGGGTACTGAACTCAGGATCTCACCCTTGCAAGTTGGGAGCTCTACCTGCTGCACAACCTCCCAGGTTGTTAGACTGCCTCTTTCTTACCTAGCACTATCTGTCCTGGTTCTGCAGTCATAGTTCCCCCTTCCACGGAACTATTAATAGCACACACTTTACCCAATCATGGTGAAACCTGAGTTACTGTGCACAGTACGTGTTAACTGCTTTGTTGATTAGTTGTCTTTTCAGCATTGTGTGGTTATTCCTTGCAGTCCCCATGTCAGTTTGTCCTCATGCATCCATGTATGTGATTATCTGAATAAATACGACACCTGCTGCTTTCTTGGGTAAACTGAGGGTGTGAGATGATGCAAGTTGGTCACATTATAGAGGCAGATGATGGCCCAGGTTTGGTCTTGTTCCGTCTCTCCAATCAAGTAAGTGAAACCAAATTCATTTCATGTGTAGCTGTAACCTCAGTCCCATTAGTGTGGGCACACTCTCCAGTCAGCAGGGCTAATGTCTCTGGACAGGTTCCCAGGTTTTGGCCCTGTGACTGCATCTCTCCATACCCAGATGTGGTTTGTACATATTTCCTACTTCACTGCCATCACTATTGTCAGAACAACAGTTTAAACCATGTATATGCCCCCCAGTTAAGTCTCCTCAGGTCAAAATTTTCCTCATCTACTTCTAAACCACTCTAGAGACTCCCTGTTCCTTCCACTCCTACACTGTGGGCCCAGGAACCCAGAAGATGCTATCATCACCAAGGCTTTAATAGCTATAATGGTTTGATGGAGGGCCCTAAAAAGAACAAGTACAGGATCCACCCCCCAGGGCCTGTGAACATACTTTCCTTATTTGGAAAAAGGGTCTTCGGCAGATGAAGTAAATTAAGGATCTTGATATGGGGCCATCCTGGATTATGTGCATGTGGCCTAACTCTTATGACAAGTGTCCTCATAAGAGACACAGAAGGAAACAAGAAGACCATGTGAGGATGGAAGTGGGGTTGCAGTGATAGAGCCACAAGCCAAAGAACATCTGCAACCACTAGAGGTTGCAAAGGAAGGAAGAATTCTTCCCAAGAGTCTTCTGAAGGCATGCAGCCCAGCAGACAATTTTGGGACTTTTGCCCTTTAGAACTATGAAAGAACAAAATCTTATTGTTTTAGGCCATTAAGTTTGTATAACACAATAGAGGGGTAGCTCAGGGAAAAGTTCAGACACACCTAGATTTAAGTTCCAGTTTTGTCTCTAACTATGTGTCTTTGGCAACTTCTAACTTCCGAAGCTTCGCTTTGCTCCTCCTTGTGAACTGAGTATAACAATCCTATCTCACAAGCATACTGTGAAAACTGACTGGGGCAATGCCCCTAACACACTGCCTGGCACACTCATATCTTAGCAGCATCTCACCATCCAGACAATAAGATATGCCCTTCTGACATCTGGTGAACTACTCATGCCCCTGAGTCTTCTGCTGTCCTTGAGACCTGCCATCATTGGGGTGAGACACAGAGCTCTAGTACTGAGAATCTTAGTACTGATTCCTCTAATTCAGAGGAATCTCAGTACTAAGAGAGGCTCTGATCTGGAACAGAATTCAAGTCTACCATTTAGATTTACAGAAAGGGGGAGATCAGTATTCATGTCCATCTCCCGGCCTCTGGGGTACCAACTTCTTTTTACTTATTTCAAGCTTCCCCCTCAGAAGTGAAGTGTCAGATGAGGGATCAAGGGGGCCAAGGCCAAAGGAAAGAAGAGCTCTTGCGCAAGGCTGCAGAATTCCTGGTGGTTCTTAGTAATATCTATGTTCCCATATACAGAGATTAATCAAGTGGGTCTGTGGATGGAAACATCACTGCTGCCGTCTTCCCCATCATATCCATCAGGCAACTCTAAGGGCTCAGTGCTTATACAGGCATGGCAATGTTTTATTGAATTCTACCATGACAATTAAATAAATCACCTCAGTTAATCACTCCAACAACCAGTGAAAGTGCTTCTAATATTATATTGGTACAGAAGACAGAAGTGAGCCTTGGAGAGTATACCGAGTTGAACAGATACCCCTCTCCCCGAATTATTTTATTTATTATTTAATGAGAGGGATAGGAGGAGAGAGAGAAAGAACCAAACATCACTCTGGCACACGTGCTGCCGGGGACTGAACTTGGGACCTCATGCTTGAGAGTTCAACACTTTATCCACTGTGCCACCTCCCTGACCACTGTCCCTGAAAATTTATATCTACTTGGAACTTAGGATGTGAGCTTATTTGAAACAGGATCTTTGAAGATTTAATTCATTAAGATATGCTCATACTAGATGAGAGTCAGCCCTAAATACAGGATGACTGGTATCCTTGTAAGACACAGTGACACTTTGATCTCAGACTTCTAGCCTTCAGCACCAGGATAGAGTACATTTTGTTGTTTTTTCTGGTAATTTGGTATAGCAGCCTTAGGAAACTAATGTAGAAGGATTGACCATCTTTCCAGCTGTGGGATAAAATACTAAAGTAATGTGCATTAAAACTACTCCACACTCCAAATCTCCCAACAATTTCTTCACCATGGACACAGAACATTAGCAGTGAAGGCAAAGAGTATTTACCAAGCACTTTATTATGTTCCAGTTGTCCTGCTAAATAAACACCACTCATGTGATCATCAGTGAGTTGAATCTGCACAACCACTACAAGAAGCAAGCATTAGCATCCAGGAGGTAGCACAGTGCATAACATGTTAAAACTTCAAGCACGAATTGCTAGATCCTATCTCCAGCATAGTGTGTGCCAGAGTGATGCTCTGTTTTTTCTCTCTCTCTCTCTCTTCCTATCACTCATTAATTAAAACACATTTTTATTAAAAAAAAAAGTGACCATTATTATTCTCATTTTACAGTTACAAACTATCAAGGCCCCAAAGGAAAAAGTAAATCACTGAAAGTTCCACAGCTAGGAATGGTAGAGTCTGACATTGGGCCTTGCGTTCCTTTGACTCCAAAACCCATACTTCTAAACTACACTCTACCCTATTTTCTTGCTAAATTCATATGCTAAATTCATGTTCAACCTCTTTATTTTACAAATGAGGAGTTCAAAACACAGTTATAGCAGAGATCACAAAAACTGTGCCTTTGGGGAACAAACAATTTAAATAAAGCAACTGCCAGACAGCCCAGGTCCAGCTGGGGCTCCCTCTATTTGCAGACAAAGGATTGCTCTTCCAAAGGGCAAAACAACCCAGGCTGGGAGCAAGGGCTGCAAGCCAGATGTCCCTGCCCACCATTTAACAGGGAGTGGCGAGTAGCCAGAAATTAATTAGCTGTCTCAGTTTTGGCAAAGTCTGAAAAAAGAAAGTAGTTAATTATAACAAGACCCAGTGATTTGCCATGGGAGAAGGTTAAAGGCTAGAATGTGGAAATAAAGGACCCCTGAGTGGAACATGAGTGAGTGGGATGGCCAGCTCATACTTAGCACCATGCTGGGCCGTTCTATTCAATGCTATTCAAGAACCACAGTGTCATAATTATAAATAATGCACTTTTTGAGAGCCTGCTAAAAACACAACTTTCAAATAACAGTAATAAAATAAAATTTATAAATTCTGGAAAAAAAAAAAAAGGAAGAAAAGAAAAGAACCACAGTGTTGAAGGCAGGCAAGAGAAGCTCTTCCCCACCACCACAGCTCTGTTTCTGGCTGAAAGTTGAGTGGACCAGGGGATGGGGCAGCCAGGCACGGCCAAAGTGTGTTTTGACAATGTGTGTGGTCCCTGCTGTAAAGGGAGACACTTAAGACACCATGGAGGGAGTCGGGTGGTGGTGCAGTGGGTTAAGCGCACGTGGCGCAAATCGCAAGGACCTGCGTAAGGATCCCAGTTCGAGCCCCCAGCTCGAAGGGGAATCGCTTCACAAGCGGTGAAGCAGGTCTGCAGGTGTCTGTCTTTCTCTCCCACTCTCTGTCTTCCCCTCCTCTCTCCATTTCTCCCTGTCCTATCCAACAACAATGACATTAATAACCACAACAAGGGCAACAAAAGGGAAAATAAATAAATAAATATTTTAAAAAAATTTTAAAAGACACCATGGAAACACGGAACATGAGAGGGGTACAAGGGGGTAACTATTGGCCTGGGCATCAGAGAAAGCTCCCTAAAAGAAAAATTTACTAATAATACTCCACAGGGGATAGAGTCCTGAGGTTCTTGTTTATCTTGTTTCTCTCTTGCTTTGCAGTTGGGGATTTTTTCTTTTTTTAGGACCTCAACAATTTCCTAGAGGGAATCTCATTCAAAATGCCAGCTAGATATTTAAGAAATACTTATGGGGGTCAGGTGGTAGTGCAGTGGGTTAAGCACACATGGTGCAAAGCGCAAGGACCAGTGTAAGGATCCCTGTTTGAACCCCCAGCTCCCCACCTGCAGGGGGTTCACTTCACAGGGTGAAACAGGTCCGCAGGTGTCTATCTTTCTCTCCATTTCTCTGTCCTATCCAACAATGACAGCAATGACACAATAATAACAACAACACGATAAACAACAAAGGCAACAAAAAGGGGGAAAGTAGCCTGTAGGAGCCACGGAAAATGAATGAGATTATGCAAAAGACTTTCATGTCTGAAGCTCTGAGGTCCCAGGTTCAATCCTCAGCACTACCAAAAGCCAGAGCTGAGCAGTCTTCTAGTTTTTCTGTATCTTTCTCTCAGTATTTCTCTCTTTAAAAAGTAAATGAATAAGGGTGGGGGTATAGCATAATGGTTATGCAAAGAGACTTTCATGCTTGAGGCTCTAAAGTCCCAGGTTCAATCCCCCACACCACCATAAGCCAAAGCTGAGCAGTGCTCTGGTAAAAAAAAAAAAAAAAAAGTAAATGAATAAAATATTAAAAGAAAGAAATAAAAATGAGTGAGAGATACTTCTTGCCCTTCAGGAGTAACCAGTGTCAAAGGGAAAGCAAAACAGAAGCAAACAATCACTTTACAATCTGAAAATATTGCTTTAGCCAGGAAGGAAACTCAGTGGTGCTACGCCTGCTATACATGTGTGGAGCTCTAGGTTCAATTCCTGGCACCACACAGGAGAAAGAGAGCTCCAAAAATGGTGGAGTAATGCTTCACTCTTATGTATCTCTGTCTCTGATTCTAAAAATATATATTTTTTAATTGGCCTGGGGAAGTGGTAATACCCATGCGTGAAACCGTGGTTTATCTCCAGTACTGTATTAAAAAGGGAAAAAGTAGACCAATATCTCTGATGAACATAAATGCTAAAATACTGAACAAAATTCTAGCCAACCAGATACAGCAGTTTATTAAAAAGACTGTTCATCATGGCCAAGTGGGGTTTATCCCAGGCATGCAAGGCTGGTTTAATATCCGTAAATCAATCAATGTGATCCACCACATCAACAAAAGCAAGACCAAAGACCACATGGTCATATCAATAGATGCAGAGAAAACCTTTGACAAAATACAACATCCCTTTATGATCAAAACACTACAAAAATGGGAATAGATGGAAAATTCCTGAAGATAGTGGAGTCTATATATAACAAACCTACAGTCACCATCATACTCAATGGTGAAAAACTGGAAGCATTTCCCCTCAGATCAGATACTAGACAGGGCTGCCCACTATCACCATTACTATTCAACATAGTGTTGGAAGTTCTTGCCATCACAATCAGGCAGGAGCAAGGAATTGAAGGGATACAGATTGGGAGAGAAGTCAAACTCTCCCTATTTGCAGATGACATGATAGTATACATAGAAAAACCTAAGGAATTCAGCAAGAAGCTTTTGGAAATCATCAGGCAATACAGTAAGGTGTCAAGCTACAAAATTAACATACAAAAATACTCTATGCAAACACTAAGTTAGAAGAAGATGAAATCCAGAAATCAATTCCTTTTACTATAGCAACAAAAACAATAAAATATCTAGGAATAGTGGTCTGGGAGGTGGCACAGTGATAGGGCTTTGGACTTTCAAGCATGAGGTCCTGAGTTTGATCCCTGGCAGCACATGTGCCAGAGTGATGTCTGGTTCTTTCTCTCTCCTCCTATCTTTCTCATTAATAAATTTAAAAAATCATTTAAAAAATATCTAGGAATAAACCTAATCAAAGAAGTGAAAGAGTTGTATACTGAAAATTATGAGTCACTACTCAAGGAAATCGAAAAGACACGAAGACACAGCCAAAGAAACTATCACACAAACAAAGAGACCCCTCACAGAATGGGAGAAGATCTTCACATGCCAGACATCAGACAAGAGACTAATCACCAAAATATACAAAGAGTTCAGCAAACTTAGTGCAAAAAAAGCAAATGACCCCATCCAAAAATGGGCAGAGGATATGAACAAAACATTCACTTCAGAGGAGATCTAAAAGGCTAACAAACATATGAAAAATTGCTCCAGGTCGCTGATTGTCAAAGAAATGCAAATAAAGACAACATTGAGATACCACCTCACTCCTGTGAGAATGGCATGCATCAAAAAGGACAGCAGCAACAAATGCTAGAGAGGCTGTGGGGACAGAAGAACCCTTCTGCACTGCTGGTGGGAAGGTAAATTGGTCCAGCCTCTCTGGAGAGCAGTCTGGAGAACTCTCACAAGGCTAGACATGGCTACGGAAGAAGGGCAAACGCTAGAAGAAGAAGAAGAAGAAGAAGGGAAAGAGAGAGGCAGACTGGAAGTATGGATCGACCAGTCAATGCCCACGTTCAGCGGGGAAGCAATTACAGAAGCCAGACCTTCTACCTTCTGCACCCCACAATGACCTTGGGTCCATGCTCCCAGAGGGCTAGAGAATGGGAAAGCTTTAGCACCAAAAAAGCAAATGACCCCATCCAAAAATGGGCAGAGGAGATGAACAAAACATTCACCTCAGAGGAGATCCAAAAGGCTAACAAACATATGAGAAACTGCTCCAGGTCACTGATTGTCAGAGAAATGCAAATTAAGACAACACTAAGATACCACCTCACTCCTGTAAGAATGGTATACATCAAAAAGGACAGCAGCAACAAATGCTGGAGAGGATGTGGGGACAGAGGAACCCTTTTACATTGCTGGTGGGAATGTAAATTGGTACAGCCTCTGTGGAGAGCAGTCTGGAAAACTCTCAGAAGGCTAGACATGGACCTTCCATATGACCCAGTAATTCCTCTCCTGGGGTTATACCCCAAGGACTCCATAACACCCAACCAAAAAGAGGTGTGTACTCCTATGTTCATAGCAGCACAATTCATAATAGCTAAAACCTGGAAGCAACCCAGGTGCCCAACAACAGATGAGTGGCTGAGAAAGCTGTGGTATATATCCACAATGGAATACTATGCAGCTATCAAAAACAATGAACCCGCCTTCTCTGACCCATCTTGGACAGAGCTAGAAGGTATTATGTTAAGTGAACTAAGTCAGAAAGATAAAGATGAGTATGGGATGATCCCACTCATCAACAGAAGCTGACTAAGAAGATCTGAAAGGGAAACTAAAAGCAGGACGTGATCAAATTGTAAGTAGGGCACCAAAGTAAAAACCCAGTGGTGAGGGGTAGACATGCAGCTTCCTGGGCCAGTGGGGGGTGGGAGTGGGCGGGAGGGATGGGTCACAGTCCTTTGATGGTGGGAATGGTGCTTATGTACACTCCTAGCAAAATGTAGACATATAAATCAGTAGTTAATTAATATGAGAGGGGGAAAATCAATTGTATATCTCAAAGTTTCTCAAAAGACAAACTGAATCTTTTTAATATATAGGCTATGTATTTGATATGCGGACTGTCTCAAAAGCCTAGACCAAGTAGATTAGAAGCATCCAATAGCACAGCTATATACAAGATACTGGATACTGTACAGCAAACCATAACAAAGGGACTTTTCAAAGTTAACCCAATTAACAAATAATGTGATGATAACATTAACTATCGATTGTCTTTTTGAACCCTAAGACAGCAGGAACCTCACATCTCCACTATAGAGCCCCTACTTCCCCCAGTCCTGGAACCCTTAGATAGGGCCCACTTTCCCGTATGCATCTCCCAATCCAAACCAAATAATATTGCATCCGCCGATCACAACCTAACCAACGCAACGATTGCCACCTCAACATGCTTCACCTCAGACTGTGTCCAGAGACTTCACGTGTGGAATGACAACCCTTCAGCTTCATTACTCGGGTGAGACCTTTCCTTTTATAGTACACTCTAATTTCATCTCAGGTAGTTCACTTTCTAACAAAGTCCCATAACCTGGATATACACCAGTTTCTGTGAGAGAGAGCTTATGTGCACACGTATCCATAAACTACTGCAAAATATATACCTGAAAGCAGAAGTACACTAGAGTTTGCAGTGAGTACCTCCCTAACAATACCTCTCCACTATTCCAAGCTTGGGATCCATGATTGCTCAACAAATTGTTTGGCTTCATATGTTAACTCTCTTTTCAATCACCAGGTTCCAGATGCCACCAGGATGCTGGCCAGGCTTCCCTGGATTGAAGACCCCACCAATGTGTCTTGGAGCTCAGCTTCCCCAGAGACACACCTTACTAGGGAAAGAGAGAGGCAGACTGGGAGTATGGACCGACCAGTCAACACCCATGTTCAGCGGGGAAGCAATTGCAGAAGCCAGACCTTCTACCTTCTGCAACCCTCAACGACCCTGGGTCCATGCTCCCAGAGGGCTAGAGAATGGGAAAGCTACTGGGGAGGGGGTCGGATATGGAGATTGGGTGGTGGGAATTGTGTGGAGTTGTACCCCTCCTACCTTATGTTTTTGTCCATTAATCCTTTCTTAAATAAAAAATTTAAAAAAAAAAGAATGAGAAAGCTATCAGGGGAGGGGATAGGATATAAAGATCTGGTGGTGGGAATTGTGTGGAGTTGTACCCCTCATATCCTATGGTTTTGTTAATGTCTCCTTTTTTAAATAAATAAATAAGTAAATAAATAAAAGAAAAAGACATGAAGAAATGGAAAGATATTCCATGTTCATGGTTGGAAGAATTAACATCATCAAAATGAATATACTACCCAGAGCCATATACAAATTTAATGCTATCCCTGTCAAGATCCCAACCACATTTTTTAGGAGAATAGAACAAATGCTACAAATGTTTATCTGGAACCAGAAAATACCTAGAATTGCCAAAACAATCTTGAGAAGAAAGAACAGAACTGGAAGTATCACATTCCCAGATCTCAAATTGTATTATAGGGCCACTGTAATCAAAACTGCTTGGTACTAGAACATGAATAGACAGTACTGACCAGTGGAATAGAATTGAGAGCCCAGAAGTAAGCCCCCACACCTATGGACATCTAATCTTTGACAAAGGTGCTCAGACTATTAAGTGGGGAAAGCAGAGTCTCTTCAACAAATGGTGTTGGAATAAATGGGTTGAAACATGCAGAAGAATGAAACTGAACCACTATATTTCACCAAACACAAAAGTAAATGCCAAGTGGATCAAGGACTTATGTTGTATGCTTTACATTGGGTTCTAGTTCTCCCCCGCCAAGAGAATTGGATCAGTCCTGTTAGTTTCACGAGCCCACTTGGCCCCGCCCCAAGGAACCCCGCCAGAGTTCCAGAGTTCCAGAGTTGGAGAGTTGCAGAGTTCGAGTGAGAGAGAGTGCTTGCGCCGCCGCAAAGAGACAGCAGAGTTCTGTTTGGTGATTAGTTTGTCTTAGTTTATGAATCATTGTTCCTGAATAAAGAAATACAGCTTCCCTGCCCAGCCGTACGTCTCTGGTCGTCTCTGTTACCCGCCGTGAAGCTAGCCCGGCAGGAGCCGTCGGAATTTTTAACAACAAATGGCGCCCAACGTGGGGCTGACCTGCGCATCTCTCAGATAAGTAAAGACAATTTGGCTACCTATGCACTATGGCCTTCTCTTCTGCTTGTGAAGAGATCTCCAAAGGCCTCTGCTCTTTCTTCACGAGACTGTTTTGCTGTTTCTGGAACATTTATCTCTGGACCACTCTGTGGTTTCCACTCGCTCGGGTGAACTCAGAACAGCCAGCGGGAATAGCCAGCGGGCGAGAGGCGAGGCGCGGAGCTGCTGTTTCCACCTGGTTAAAGAGCCAACCAGCCGGCTGCGCCCAGACAACCCCGCGCACCGCGCCCGCAGCCCCGCAACCCCACAGCCCGCAAGAGCCCGATGCCACCACGCAGGAGCCCGATGCCACCACACAGGAGCCCGATGCCAGCACGCAGGAGCCCAATGCCAACATGCTGGAGCCCAATGCCACCATGCAGGAGCCCGATGCCAACACTCAGGATCCCGATGCCACCACGCAGGAGCCCAATGCCAGCACGCAGGCCAGCCCACAGGAGCTGGCTCTCCACCGCGTGGCGCAGGGCACTGGACGTGTGATCCCTCCACGCTGCTCAGCCACTGCGAACAGGGCAGCAGACATGGCAGGGCCATGGGGCAGAGCCGCGGCGGCCTATCATGGCCACCACCCCTGGGCACCTCAGCCCACGCCTTTTACAATGCTGGCCCGCCTGCCCTCTTGCTATAAATTCTGCAATGATCCCGGATCTCCTGGACCCCTGGGCTCCCTGCCGAAACTGGGCACACAAGATCTCCAGCTGCCGGTCCGGTCTGAAGGCAGACAAGCTGGAGTACGCAGAGATTTGTGCAGAGATCGCAACCTGCAATTCCTAGAAGTGAAGCTGCCCAAGAGACCACCACTGGACAACGCACCCCCCCAACAACTAAGACAGTACATATCTAAATTTGTGTTTAAAATGACATGTCTTCGTAACAAAGGTTTCTCTCCTTGTGTATTAATGACCATGTTTATGTGTATGTTTAAAGTTTGGTAAACAGTAACTTTAAGGCTAAATTCTTACTAGACAAAGTTAAATGAAAAAGCTTCTCAACATAATTCTCATAAAGATAAAATTAACTTACATTTAAAGTCTAAGGTAAAAATTAGTTAACAATCAATATATTTAAACTAAGTTGGTCTAAACAAAAGGTTAAATAGACTTGTTGATGTGTAAAACTCTCGATTACCTTCTCTATTAGAAATGGTAGATCGCACAATGGCTATGCTAATTATTCTCATGCCTGAGGTTTCCTTTCCTGACTCCATCTTGAATGGGTGTAACAAAAGGTTAAAAGACGTTGTTGATATGTAAAAGTCTCAAATTCCTTCTCTATTAGAAATATACTAATAACAAGTTTTGTTTCATAGTAAGTAAATTGCAGCCAGCTGCCTTTGGGACTTTAGGCCGTTCCCCGCCCCCATGCAAATGCCCGTCAAGGCAAGTACGCCCCCCAGAGGCAAGAAATGTTTTTTTTAAGCTGATAAAGTTTTGCCCACAGAGACAGAAATGGCCCCCTCAGGCCTTCCCTTGGCAGCACACTGGTTCTTGTTACTTGCTTACATGTTTCTCCATGTTTGTGCCAGTTTCTTTTTTTAAAAATGCCTGTACGATATAGGTTTCTGTTCACCCCACACCCTTGATACTATAGTCATTTAGTTAAAAAGAAAAGGGGGAATTGTTGTATGCTTTACATTGGGTTCTAGTTCTCCCCCGCCAAGAGAATTGGATCAGTCCTGTTAGTTTCGCGGGCCCACTTGGCCCCGCCCCAAGGAACCCCGCCAGAGTTCCAGAGTTGGAGAGTTGCAGAGTTCGAGTGAGAGAGAGTGCTTGCGCCGCCGCAAAGAGACAGCAGAGTTCTGTTTGATGATTAGTTTGGTTTAGTTTATGAATCGTTGTTCCTGAATAAAGAAATACAGCTTCCCTGCCCAGCCGTACATCTCTGGTTGTCTCTGTTACCCGCCGTGAAGCTAGCCCGGCAGGAGCCGTCGGAATTTTTAACAACAGACTTGGATGTTAGACCACAAACTATGAGATACTTAGAGGAAAATATTGGCAGAACTCTTTTCCGCATACATTTTAAAGAGATCTTCAATGAAACGAATCCAATTACAAAGAAGACTAAGGCAAGTATAAACCTAAGGGACTACATCAAATCAGAAAGCTTCTGCACAGCAAAAGAAACCAATACCCAAACCAAGAGACCTCTCACAGAATGGGAGAAGATCTTTACATGCCATACATCAGACAAGAGGCTAATAACCAAAATATATAAAGAGCTTGACAAACTCAACAACAAGAAAACAACCCCATCCAAAAATGGGGAGAGGACATAGACAGAATATTCACCACAGAAGAGATCCAAAAGGCTGAGAAACACATGAAAAAATGCTCCAAGTCTCTGATTGTCAGAGAAATGCAAATAAAGACAACAATGAGATACCACTTCACTCCTGTGACAATGCCATACAGCAGAAAAAGTGTAGCAGCAGCAAATGCTGGAGAGGTTGTGGGGTCAAAGGAACCCTCCTGCACTGCTGGTGGGAATGTCAGTTGGTCCAATCTCTGTGGAGAACAGTCTGGAGAACTCTCAGAAGGCTAGAAATGGACCTACCTTTGATCCTGCAATTCCTTTCCTGGGGATATATCCTAAGGAACCCAACACACCCATCCAAACATATGTTCTTAGCAGCACAATTTGTAATAGCCAAAACCTGGAGGCAACCCAGGTGTCCAACAACAGATAAGTGGCTGAGCAAGTTGTGGTATATATACATAATAGAATACTACTCAGCTATTAAAAACAGTGATTTCACCATTTTCAGCTGATGTTGGATGGAGCTTGAAAAAAAAAAGTTAAGTGAAATAAGTCAGAAACAGAAGGATGAATATGGGATGATCTCACTCTCAGGCAGAAGTTGAAAAACTAGATCAGAAGAGAAAACACAAGTAGAACCTGAACTGGAGTTGGTGTATTACACCAAAGTGAAAGACTGTGGGGGGAGAATACAGGTCCAAAAAGGATGACAGAGGACCTAGTGGGGGTTGTATTGTTATATGGAAAACTGGGAAATGTTGTGCATGTACAAACTATTGTATTTACTGTCAAAGGTAAAACATTAATTCCCCAATAAAGAAATTAAAAAAAGAGAAAAAGTAAGAAAAACATTGTTTCATTACCCTTTATTTTTACATGAAGCTTTCTGTGTGAAGCATACCAAGTGAAGATAGTTGATTTATATCACTGCATTAAATCCTCACAACAAATGGGATAAGCATAGTCACTGCATTTGGCAGACAAGATGAATGAAGTTCAGAGAAGCAGAGAAACTTGCCCACAGTCACACAGCACATAGGTTGTAGTATCAACACATAAAGTCCAGGTCTGTGGAATCCGGTGACGGTTAGTTTTATGTGTCAGTTTGGTTATGGTCTAATGAACTAAACACTAACCTAGGTGTTGTTGTGAATGTTTTTTTTTCTTGCCTCCAGGGTTATCACCAGGGCTCGGTGCCTGCACTATGAATCCACTGCTCCTGGAGGCCTTCTTCCCCATTTTGTTGCCCTTGTCATTGCACTTATTGTAATTGTTATTGTTGTCATAACTATTGTTGTTGTTAGATAGGACAGAGAGAAGTTGAGAGAGGAGGGGAAGCCAGAGCGGAGGAAAGACACCTGCAGACCTGCTTCACCGTTTGCGAAGCGACTTCCTGCAGGTGGGAAGCTGGGGGCTCAAACCTGGATTCTTAAGCTGGCCCTTGCGCTTTGCACCATGTGCGTGGTGCACTTAACCTGCCATGCTACCGCCGTGCTACCGCCCAGCACCTGAATGTATTTTGTAGATATGATTAGTATCGACAATCAGCTGAATTTAAGTAGGTTATCTACGATAATGAAGATCGGTTTTAAGAATCCAGCTGAGACTCCCCAGAGGAAGAACATTTTCTGCTGCAGATTGCAACTTCAGCCCTTACCTGAGAGTTGCCAGCCAGTCAACCTGCCCTATAAATTTCATACTTGCAGAGCCAGACCCTACAAATGCATAAGCTGACCCTTAAAAACTTAAAAATAGTTCCCCTGCCTCCCCCCCCCGACCCAGCAGGACCTTGACTTATACAGGCTTCAAAGTCCACATTCTAGGCTAAGATTGGTGCTAGGGAACCACACAGTCTCTCCAGCCCCAAAAGGACAATGATAACCACGGCCATATTGGTTGTCGTGGAGGGTTTAATGTAGTGAGAGGCAGCATGATAAAATGAAACTAGGGCAGGCTATGCAGTGAATTTTAACCCTGATGTTCTTGGATAAAAGCTTTACATCTCTCCCTAGACACCAGTCAAAGGGAGATGAGAGGTTGTGCCTACGTGTTAACTACTATAAACTATCAAGTTTCCCCCCCATCATTTACTTTTTTAATCTTACATCTCTTGACCTTCGGCTTCTTCATCTGTGACTCAGGGACACTAAATTGTCCCTGTGTTATAAAAGTATTGTGAAGATTAAGTGAGAGTTTGCATGGAAGCTCTTCTATTAAGAAGCTTTACAATATGACCAAAGACATGCTCGTTTTTGCCACAGTTATAACTGGTGGAATCTTAATTATTTTGAGTCCTGACCTTCACCAAGTAGTTGGCCAGACTCCATATTTTTAATTAATTAATTAATTAACTTGTTTTGAGTACAGGCAGAAAGAAATTGAGAGGTAATGGGAGACAGAGAGGGAGAGAGGTGAGAGAGACACCTGCAGTGCTATTTCACTGCTCAGGAAGCTTCCCTCCTGCAGGTGGGGATTGGGGGCTTGAGCCCAAGTCCTTGCACAATGTAACGTGTGTGCTCAAATGCCTCCCTCCTCCCACTTCATTACTTTATGCAAAGCTGCTGCCCATGAATTTATCCTTTTTAGTGACCCTGTGTGGATGCTGACCTGTCCCTCTGCCCCAGGGACTCTTTTTGATGACAATGAAGAAAGCAAGTCCTGTGCAGAGCACATCACACACCTTCCTTCCTTCACCTCGCATCAACCATGTGTGTGTCACCTCTTCCAGTTGCACATGATGGGGGTATCAACATATGTCCATTTGTTGACAGAAGGAAACTGTGGCCCAAAGACCCAAAGTCAAGTGTTTTTAAGGCCGGGTGGTGGTGCACCTGGTTGAATGCACATGTTACAATGTACAAGGACCCAGGTTTGATCCCCTGGTCCCACCTACAGGGGGAAAGCTTTGCGACTGGTAAAGCAGTGCTGCAGGTGTATCTCTGCCTCCCTGTCTTTCTCTCTCCCCTCGATTTCTGAGTGTCTCTATCCAACAAATAAATAAAGAGATAATTTCTAAAAAATAAAAATAAACCATTTACTACCATTAGGTCTTTAGTCCTGCTGTGAGTTATTGCCTATATTTTCTTCTGCCTGGCATACAGCTACTATTTTCTTTTCTTTTCTTTTTATTCTTTTTAGTTGCTAACAGGGTGATTGTTGAGGTTTGCCACTATTCACTTTCTTTTTATTTGGTAGGACACAGGGAAATTGAGAGGGGAGGGGGAGGAAGAGAGGGAAAGGCGAAGAGAGACACCTGCAGCACTGCTTCATTGCTCATGAAACCTCCCCCATTAAGGTGGTGACTGGGGACTTGAACGCAAATCCACATGCATAGTGAAGTGTGTGCTCAATCAAGTGTACTCCCACTGGGCCTCAGCACCCCAATTTTGACTGGACTGTATCGCAATGCACAGGCCTGATATATATAATTTAATTTGGACAGAAAGAAATTGAGATGAAAAAGGGGAGATAGGGAAAGAGAGAGAGACCTGCAACACTGAGACTACCTCTTGCAGGTGGGGACTAGGCAGCTACTATTTTCTTTATTAATAATTATTTTAAATTGTGTTTCATTGAGAAAGGGAGAGACCAGAGCACTGCTCTGCTACTTTATGCAGTGTGGGGGATTGAACCCAGGGCCTCACACATGAAAGACATACACTCTACCACTGAGACCTACTCCAACAACCGATTATTTTAACAATTTTATAGACATATCTACCCTGCTCCATCACCTCTCCCAGCTTTTAGCTCTATGAAACATTGTCTTTCCAGAGTTGGAATCATGAGTTCAACCTTTACCAACACTTCATGTTCACAAAGTCCATGTGGAATCTGGCAATCAATGGCGGCTTCGTCCAAAGACTCCCTCTACTGCCTGGCAGCTGTGGCATGTGCCAGTGAATGGGCCTCAGTGTTCTCTTCAGCATCAAATGGAGACAGAGTGGTGCCAACCTCACAGAGTGGGAAGAATTAGATGATGCAACATATGTGAAGAACTCAGCCCAGAGCAGCCCAGAGAGGTCAGTGGTTCTAATTTTGACATTAAGTCCTGTTGAGCCGATACGCCATGCTTTGGCTGGACCTTCTTGTATCTGGGTGACAAGGCCTGAGCAGGCGGCAGGAGATACTGTGACTACCTGCCTCTCCCAGCAGGAAGACTCTCTGGAAGACACAGCTTCATGCCCATTCCCCGCCTCCCACCCCTCGCCTTGGCCAGGGAGAAGTGGAAAATTACTAGATGTGGTGGGCATTTCTGAGCACTTCAGAAGGATGATTTTGCTGTAACTAAGGGAAACAGATTATCTCCATTTGTCCTGTAGGGGCATCTGGCCTGATGGAGAGAAGCAGTTTCCCTCCTTTAGCTGAGTCCCTGCCCTGGTTCCTGAGTGCCGGGAAACCAGCCAAAAGACATCATTAGCATCAATGACTTCCTGTTTATGGGATAGGCCCTGCACAAGGCCATACATCATTGTGCTTACCTTTGCCCTCACTGTTACCTCTGCCTACAACACTTCCTCCTTGCAGCATGTCTCTGTTCAGTTGTCTCCTGCTCCCTAACCTCACCAGACACGTCTGCAGCCGCATCATGCTCCCTCCCCTGACTGCTGACTTCATTGCCCATTGCCTTGGCCTTCCACCTGTTTATTCACTGTCTACCATATTTTCCGCAGGACATCAGCTTCGAGGGTGGGGGCTGTTATCTTGATTCCGATTGCATGGTCAGCAACTAGAACTGTGCCAGGTACTGAGGACAGGCTGCTGAATGCATGTTTACCTCACCCCTGCCATGCTGTTCTATCATCCGCATGTCACAGATGAGAAAGTAGGTTCAGTGAACTTGGAAATGGACTTACAACAAGTAGACCTATATTGGAGTTCTAGTGTCTTTGCCTCTGAAAAGACATGGCTGCTGGTCTCACCCCAGGCAACTGGGGGCTTCTTTCAGCCTGTTAAGTGTGGTTAGTGATCCCCAGGCTGGGCTGGCCTATGCAAGAACCCATTTCTCAGGCTCCCAGGCCTTACTCTACCCAGCTTCCCGTAACTCATGTACCCCAACCATGGAGCATGAAAGAAGAATGTCCCAAGAGGTTTATAGTGGGTGGGATATCCAGTTTGCAAGCATGAAGACCCAGGCTCAACCCCTTGGCAGAGCTTATGCCAGAGTGATGCTCTGGTACTCTTATAAATAAGTAAACAAATAAATTCTAAAAAGGTGATGGGGTGATTAGAGAAGTAGCTTAACTGGTAACTCATCAGATTTTTATGCCTGAGGTTCCCAGTTCTATCCCCAACACCACACGTACCAGAGTGGTGCTCTGTCCTGTCTGTCTTTCTCTGTCTCTCTCTCTTTTCTCTGTCTCATGAGAAATTCTCTATCTCCTTCAAAATAAATACATAAATATTTTTTTAAAAAACAGAGTGAAAGAGACAGCAGCACTGAAGCCCCCTTCAGTGTGGTGGGGGACAGGCTCAAACCTCAGCTGTGCACACAGCAAAAGCAGTCTACTATTCAAGTTAGCTACTTCACAGACCTTATAAAATAAATACTTATAAAAAAGAGATATGGAAGAAGATAGAGCAAGGAATTAGAAAATGTGAGCTCTAGTCCTGCACTGGTCAGTAGACATAGAATCAGCACACTCCGTCCCCATCCCTGAGTTCCCTATTTAAATCAAAGGGGATGAACCTTACGTACAAGCTTGCAGAGGAGAGGGAAATGGTTAGATGTGTGTGTTCTGAAAGCCAAATGACCTGATTTCAGTTGGACTCCAGAGTTCTGAGCATATCACAGCACTTCTCTGAGCTTCAAGCCTTCTCATCTATTAAACTGGGGCAACAACATTCATGTCATATGGATCTGTGAGGTTTAAACAGGCGAATGCATATATACACTGACAAGCAGAGTGTGTGGCACAAGATAAGCGTCCAATAAAGAGAATCATCATCCAGGATTTAAAATCCCATGCCGGGGTTGTATTGTTATATGGAAAACTGAGAAATGTTATGCATGTACAAACTATTGTATTTACTGTCGAATGTAAAACACTAATTCCCCAATAAAGAAATTAAAAATAAATAAATAAATAAATCCCACGCCGTGGTCAAAAGATTACCTCCATGGGGAGTGGGGATGAAACTATTTCTGCTTCTCCCTGTGATATATATATATATTTTTTTTCTTTTTCTGTTATCAGAGCACTGCTCAGCTCTGGCTTATGTTGGTGCAGTTGATTGAACCTGGGACTTTGAAAGCTCAAACATGAGAATCTTCTGCATAACTACTGTTTGCTTCTGCCCATGCTGTGTATATTGAATGGGTTTTTTTCACCTCCCAGGACTGAAGTGTGAGATCCTTCCACTTCTCAAGAGGGATTCAAAAAGCTACAGAAGACAAGTCTCTCAGCATACACCCACCACAGCCAGAGACAAAGCTGCTGATTTCTGCAGCTGCACTGGAAGCTATAAGTCAAGAGAAGGCAATCCAGACAGCCCACCCAATCCCATGCCCTCTGGCGGGTAATGGGGTTGCTACAGTCTGCTTGATGGTAAATTGCTAATTTAAGCCAGGCTTTCTGCTTTACCCGACGATTATCCCTCTTCTTGTGCATGTTGCCATGTTCTGAGTATCCAATTGAATTTAGAGGTCCCAGGACACTGAAGTTAATGAAATCATGCCTTGTCCTTGCTCAGCCACCCCCGCCCACAGTCTCAGACATCATCTGCCAGGAAGAGAAGGGGAGTTGGCCATCACAACGTCAATCACGCTTCCTTGAATCCCAGCTATGGTGAAGATATAAAATGATGTTTGGGTCATCATGTCACCACTCAGACAGACTTTCAGTGCCAACCCTCTACTCTGTGGTGGTACATATCCTCATTGACAATAAACTTACTATATTAAACAGCAGGTCATATCTTCTTGGAGTGCTTTGTGAGAAAATTCTTTATAGAAATATACAAGATGTGAGTGGTCCAGGAGATGGCACAGTGGATAAAGCACTGGACTCTCAAGTATGAGAGCTTTGGTGTTGAGGTCTCTTTCCCTTTCCTTCTCCCTCTCCCTCTTCTCTGCTTCTCTAAGAAAAGGAAAAAAGGGTGAAAGAGTAACATAGTACAAAAAGGGGAAAACTATTCCCAGTTGGCTGTATGTCCTTTTTTTTTTTAACATTTTATTTGTTTATTAATGAGAAAGATAGGAGGAGAGAGAGAAAGAACCATACATCTTTCCAGTACAAATTCAATCCCCAGCAGCACATGTACCAGAGTGACATTTGGTTCTTTCTCTCTCCTTCTTTCTTTCTCATTAATAAATAAATAGTCTTTTAAAAAATGAAATATACATTGGTGTATTGCACCAAAGTAAAAGACTCTGGGGTGTAGAATACAGGTCCTTCAGAGAACCTAGTGAGGATTGTATTGCTACATGGAAAACTGAGAAATGTTATGCATGTACAAACTATTGAATTTACTGTCAAATGTAAAACATTAATTCTCCAATAAAGAAATAAAAATAATATATACAATATGTGCACAAGCATGTGCTCAGAGACACATGATTTAGAAATGACATAATAATGGAAACATACTCCACACACACACATAGAACACATTCATACAAGAGTCAGGCAGTAGCGCAGTGGGTTAAGCGCACATGGGCAAAGCGCAAGGACCGGAGTAAGGATCCCAGTTTGAGCCCCCGGCTCCCCACCTGGAGGGGAGTAGCTTCACAGGCAGTGAAGCAGGCCTGCAGGTGTCTGTATTTCTCCCCCTCCTCTCTCCATTTTTCTCTGTCCTATCCAATGACAACAACAACAAAAAATAATAATAATAACCACAACAATGATGGAACAACAAGGGCAACAAAAGGGGGAAAATGGTCTCCAGGAGCAGTGGATTCATGGTGCAGGCACCGAGCCCCAGCAATAAGCCTGGGGGCAAAAAAAAAAAAAGCACATTCATACAATGAAGCCCTCAAAAATTGTGTTTTTTTCTCCATGGTTCAGAACCCATCAATATCAGTTCAAGTAGAAAACTTGGAAATCCATGTACAAATGCCAACTGGGAACAGCTGTGACCCGGGAGGTGGCGTAGTGGATAAAGCACTGGACTCTCAAGCATGAGGTCCTGAGTTCGATCCCCGGCAGCACATGTACTGGAAAGATGTATGGTTCTTTCTCTCTCTCCTCCTATCTTTCTCATTAATAAACAAATAAAATGTTAAAAAAAAAAAGGACATACAACCAACTGGGAATAGTTTTCCCCTTTTTGTACTATGTTACTCTTTCACCCTTTTTTCCTTTCTTAGAGAAGCAGAGAAGAGGGAGAGGGAGAAGGAAAGGGAAAGAGACCTCAACACCAAAGCTTCCTTCAATGCAGTGAAGACCTGGTTCAAACAGAGTTGCACAGGGCAAAGCAGTGCACTATCCAAGAAAGCTATTTTGTTGGGCCTACTCTTTTGTCTTATATGAAGAAATTAATTTATAAATTCCAGACAGTGAGACAGTCCTACTGACCTTGATGCTTTGGCTACCTAAAGATTATACTGCTTTTAAAAAGTTTTAAAATGCTGCCTATCACTGTCATCTTTTGCCTTTTCAATGATGCTCTTTTAAAAATGAAGTTGTATAGTCTGGGAGATAGCTCAGTGGGTGGAACATTGGGTTCTCAAGCATGAGGTCCTGAGTTCAATACCAAGCACTGAATGTGCCAGAGTGGTGATCTGACTCCCTCTCCCCCACTGTGTCATCAAAAAACACAATATTATTTAAAAAATGAAATGAAATAAAATTAAGTTAACTTATATATTGAGTTTATTTATGGATGGCAGGACAAGTACTTTCTCCAGACTTTTTTTTAAAAAAAGTATTTTATTTGCTTTTTTTAATGAGTGGGATAGGAGGAGAGAGAGAAACTGAAAGAACCACTCTGGCACATGTGCTGCTGAGGATCAAACTTAGGACCTCATGCTTGAGAGTCCAACACTTATCCACTGCGCCACCTCCCAGACCACTTTCTCAAGACTTTATTATAATGAAAGCAGTTTTTAAAAATAAAGTTTCACAGGGCTGGGCAGTGGCGCAGCTGGTTAAGTGCACATGGCACAAAGCACAAGGACCAGCATAAGGATCCCAGTTCCAGCTCCCGGCTCCCTACCTGCAGGCAGATCACTTCACAGGCGGTGAAGCAAGTCTACAGTTGTCTTTCTCTCCCCCTTTCTCTCTTCCCCTCCTCTTCCCAGTTCTCTCTGTCCTATCCAACAACAATAACAACAGCAATAAAACAGTAGCAACAAAAGGGAATAAATAAATAAATAGAAAAAGAAAAAAACACTAAAATGGGTCAGGTGTCTCCCCTGGACTTCACAGTTCTGAAAAGTTGCAATTATGAGAGGCCAGGCGGTGGTGCACCTGGTTAAGCACACATATCATCAAACACAAGGACCCGGGTTCGAGCCCCTGCTTCCTACCTGCAGGAGATTCGCTATGTTCTGTCTGCTTGGAGCTGCTGTGGACACTGGTTAGTCACAGCAGTTGGCATGTGTTGAGGGCCACTGTGTGCCGAGCGCAGGGCTCTGACCTGTGTCTTCCGTGCACAAGCTCATTTACTCCTCCCAGTAGCCTAGCCTGATCACTCCCTATTTTACAAATGCAGACATAAGACTCCAGGAGGTTAAGTTGTTTGCCCACGTCACCATCAGGACTGGTGGAACGAAGACTGTGACCTTTAGTACTGCATCGCATCACTTCAGTGGGCTTTCCACAGGTCTGCGTGTCCTCAGCCCATAAATCCCATCAAGGTGAGAGAGAGGTGAGAAACAAGAAGGCAAAAGACCAGACCTCCAAAAAACAAGATAAGGACTGAGAAGATTCAACCCTGTAAAGATGATCCTTAAGCACTTTTCTCATTTCTGGCACCTTAAGGTAGTCTCACTCCCTTGGCTGCCCCACACCAGGCCAGCCTCACCTTCCTGCCTACACTTTGCTATGCTTGCTTGGGGTGGGAGGGGAGATAATGTCTAGCAACATCATGTTACTTTATCTTATCGCTGGGGGGAAAAAAAACAGCTATAAGGGGGGGCTGGGCGGCAGCACAGCTAGTTAAGTGCACACATTACCATGTGCAAGGACCTGGGTTCGAGCCCCTTCTCACCTGCAGAAGGGATGCTTCACAAGCAGTGAAGCAGGTACTACAGGTGTCTCTCTGTCTCTTTCCCTCTCTATCTGACCTTCCTGTTTCAATTTCTTTCTGTCCTATCAAAAAAAAAAAAAAAAGGCCACCAAGAGCAACGGATCTATAGTGCAGGCACTGAGCCCTAGTGATAACCCTGGAGGCAAAATGTGTGTGTGTGTGTGCGCGCACGCGCGCGCGCACACACACACACACCCTATAAGGCAAGTACTGTGATCCACATTGTATAGATGGAATGGTGATCCTGTTTGTTAAAGATATCAGTAGATGGCAGATCCAGTATTTGATCCAAGGACAAGAGTCAGAAAAGACACAGGTCATGGTCCAGGAGGTGGCACAGTGGATAAAGCACTGCACTCTCAAGCATGAGGTCCCAAGTTCAATCCCTGGCAGCACACGTACCAGAGTGATGTCTGGTTCTTCTCTTTCTCCTCCTAACTTTCTCATTAATAAATAAAATCTTTTAAAAAAAAAAGACACAGCTCATGAGAGAGACGAAGAGGCAGAGAAGCAGGACTGGGTGGTAGTGAACCTGGCTGAGCACACAAGCAACGATGTGCAAGGACCCAGGTTCAGGGCCCCAGTCCCCACCTGTAGGGGGAAAGCTTTGTGAGTGGTGAAGCAGTGTTGTCTCTCTTACCTAATTAATTAACTAATTAATTATTTTAATTTATTGGATAGGAACAAAGAGAAATCCAGAGGGAAAGGGAGATAAAGAGGGAGCCCTGCTTTACCACTTGTGAAGTTTTCTTCCTGCAGGGGGCTGAGGGTTTGAACCTGGATCCTTGTATATTGTAACGTGTGCACACAGCCAGGTGCACCACCGCCTGGTCCCTCTCTCCTTCTGTATCACCTCCTTCCACTTCATTTCTGAATGTCTCTATCCAGTAAATAAAGATTATTTTTAAGAAAGAAAAGAAAACCTTAAGCCTTAAAATTTTTTTAAAGGGGTCAAAAAAGCTTGAAACAGAATCAAAAAAGCTTGAAACAGAATCATAAAAGGAAGAAGTGAGGGGGAAGGATAGGTTTTGAGTTTTGGGGTGCTAACATAGTTGGGTACAAAGACACTAAAACCAAGACCAGGTTGTGGCAGGAAGACAGTGGCTGTGAAGCAGAAAGGAGGCCAAATTAAAAAACAAAAAACAAAAACAAAAAAAAAACACCACCAACTCTATTTTCCTGCCTGGATTCTGAGGCAGGAAAACCAGGAAGTTCCAGACCATGCAGAGAGAAGATAGGGTCACCTACCAGAGATGAGGGGCTTCACCCAAGTCTTCCACATTCCACCCTGCGAAGTCAAACTCTCTGAGATGCCAGCCCTACTCAGGGCTCTGACGCCCTCCACCTACACACACACACACACACACACACACACACACCATGAGGGATTGTCCAGCCTCTGCTGTGAGGCCCTACGAGTCACCTCACAGGAAAAAGGAGTGATGTTCTGCCTGAGGACCAGATGTCCTGAAAAATACTTCCTGGAAGTTTCAAGAGCCACAGGCGGTTTGCTCAGAATACAGTCCCCAGAGGCCCTTCTCATTTGTCCAGAAGGGCTTCTCAGCAGCTCCAGGGAGGATGGAGAGGGCCAGGCAGTGGGGGAGGAAAGAATGAGTGTCTTGTGACCAGAAATGTTTTTTTTTTTATCCTAGCATCCATGTCATGCTGTCGACTAAAGACATTTCTCTCAGTGTTTTACTTACCCCTTCTCATCCTTCAGACCCTGAACAAGTGAGACTCCCCCTGCCCATGGGCTTCCAAAGCCTCCATGTACCTTGCATACTTGTTCACATCCCACAGCACAGCTGCAACTTTAAGTGTGTTAGCTCACTCTCTGATGGATGCCCACTCCTCTCAAAAAACCCTAAATCCAGGAGGACAGGGATAGTTTTTTTTTCCCCTCACCATTATATTTTACCATCTACTACAGTGAATCCAGTATTCTCTTGGTTAACTCTTTTCATTTTCATTCCTGTATACAGAGATCCTCCCTGATCTCAAAAGGATTAAGCTCTGAAGGACTCAGAAGATACATAACTCTATCTCATTTGATACTTACTTCAACCTGAAGCATTGTTGTTATCCCTGCTTTAAGGTGAAGAAATGAGCTTCATTGAGGTGTGGACTTTCTAGTTCAAATATACAGTAAGTAAGTGGCTTTGGATTCAGGACTAGAACTTAGATCTATCTAGCTTCAGAGCCCCCAGTTCTGCTACTACCCTACCTTGCTTTCCTATTCCAATGGTGAATCAATCTCTCTCTCTCTCTCTCTCTCTCTCTCTCTCTCTCTCTTTCTCTCTCTGAATAACATTGCTCAGCTCTGGTTTATGGTGGTGTGGGGGGATTGAACTTGGAATCTTGGATCCTCAGGCATGAAAGTCTCTTTGCATAACCATTATGCTATCTGTCCACCCCCAAGGGTGACCTTTATTTTCCTTTGCATTCCAAGGTGACTATGCTCAAGACTGGCAGGGAGAATTCATTTATTCAGTTAGTCAATCAGTCTTTCACTCATGCAACCAAACAACTGAATCATCTATTGGTTGAGCTAGGGTTTTTCTCCACCCTGGATTCCCTTCACCCTACTGCTCTTGAAACTTTGTCACCAGAATCTTAGCCTCAGGCAGCTACCCAGTCCTTAGCCACCCACTTTTAGAAGTAAGTCTCCATCCCCATCATTCTCCTTCCCACAAGGATGGTAACCGAAAATACATGGGCTGAATAATGTGTGGGATCACAATTCTTTGGTCTCCATCATTCCCTAAGGACAAAAAGAGGTACAGGCTTCTGCTTCCCTCTTTCCATGTAATACTTTGTCCTCTACCCAAAGCGGTTTTGCAAAAAAATATGGACATAAGACCTAAATTTAGTACTAGATATAGGACTAGCCTCAGACCTTAGGAAAACAAGAGATCCTACCTCTATGAATCACAGGTTTCATTCATAAGATGAGAGTGCTAATGACAGGAATTCTAACACCTATCCCACAGAGGTAGGGGTGAGATTTGATCATTCAGACTCAAAGATACCGTAACCATATAAATTGTCAGCCAGGAAAATGTCTTGGTTAGATGGGGGAACCTACTGGTGCCAGCTATGCTGCTTCAATAGTGCATTTGACAATGCAATATTGTGAAGGTTAATTAGGAACTCCCCTAGTAGGCTAAGCCCAGAGTCAGCCCTGGGTGGATCCTCAAACGTGAGAGACCCTTCCCAGCTCAATGGCAGTGGGAGAATGATACTTACTAGCCCAGCAGTCAGACGATCCTGGGGAAGAGACTGAAAATGGAACTGGAACTCTGGTGCTCAGCTTCCCCTGCACTGAGCACCCACAGCTCCCCTAAAAAGCATTTGTGCCAGGAACCTGGGATTCCCAGAATTGTAGATACCCTCAGGCCCACTTTAGGAATAGCATCTTCCTTACATTCCCTTCTTTAATAGGCACTGGATTTGGAAGAGTCTGGAACATTTCTCCAATTCATCACATGGATAGCTTACACTTATTGAGCCCAGGCATCAGGCCAGCTGCATTATATATGCCTTCTTCTTGACACTTCATGGAAACTATTCTAGAAGGTTCTGTCATTGCCAATTCTACAGATTAAGAAACTGATGCTCAAAGCTGTTCAAAAATGCTAAGAAATTTACTCAAACAACGAAGACAATTTGTGGCAAAGCTGGGATTGTCAAAAGGCAAAATGGAGTGGTGGGGGTTCACAGAGAAAAATGCAGAGCAAAAATCATTCCTGCCTGTCCTTGGGGAAATTTCCCTCTGTAGCTGGTGGTGAGTCACGGAAAGCACAAGAAATTCTTTTGCCCTCCACTCTTCCTGGGGGAGCATAGATCCCCCAGAGATCATCAATGCCAAAGCTCCCTCAACACCCACACATCTCCCATCCAATGTTCCAATGCACTGTGCTTTCCCCCTGCAGAGATTCCATACTCTGAAAGTCATACTTCCCAATGGAGGAGACTTAACTATTGATCAGGTGATCTGGGGAAGATGGGGCAGAAAGGAAGGGGGGGGGACAACTCTCACTGTGATGGGCATTAGTGACTGCACACAGTTTACATCTCCAACCTCTCAGCTCACAATCTTCCTCTGCTTGGTGGCACTATGGCTCAGAGACTTAAAAGCTGTGTCCTCAGTCAACCATCACTGAGGACTTAGACCAACCAACAGTAAATACCAGGATGTCCTTGTTGTTAGATTTCTTTCAATTCCTTCTGAGCTAGTAGAATTGATTTGAGAGGACCATTTTGGGAGCAAGTCAGGGTGTTCTAGACTTTCTGAAAAGTTACCAGTTTTATACATAGATGTCAAGAAGGAATCTCATGTTCTCAGGTGAAGCACAGACTCTACTCTTGCCCCCACAAACCACTGTATCTCTGGCATGGGGAGGGTGGAAAGACTTAGAAGACAGGAGAATACAGGCAGAGACATTTTTAGGAGGATTGAGATCTTTCTATCTTTCTGATTCACCTTCAGAGCTCCTGAGACCGGCTGGTGGCCACCAGGGAAGAGAACAGAAGGCCAGCTAGCTGGCCCACAGCCATTTTCTTCTGTGCCCAGAAACCACACACTCTCCATTAGCAAGTTCACACACAGGCTCACAAACGCAAATGTTCAAAGACACTCTGGATGTTCTCCTGCCCCTAAGATTTCAGCGGCTTGACAAGAAATACCATCACATTGCCAGTTTCTCTTACAGAGAACATAAGAAATGACAATGTGGGACAAGTGTACCCCAACAATGACCTCATGTCACTAAGCAAATACCCCCATAGCATGGCTCAGAGATAATTCACCTGACAACCCCCCCGCCCCCCAGCTGCACAGAAAACTCACACAAGGTTGTCTCCCAAGCGGCCCAGGTCACTTAAGACATCTCAGCCCACCTCTGTATTTTACACACACACACACACACACACACACACACACACACACACACACACACACACACACACACCACCACCACCACCACCACCACCACCACCACCACCACCACCACCACCACCACACTCTCTCTCTCTCTCTCTCTCTCTCTCTCTCTCTCTCTCTCAATGAAGAAATGAAGATGGTCTCCCTGCTGGACTCCGGGCGCCCCCTGCAGGAGATGTAGACACGCAGGGAGGCTCGGGTTTGAGGTCTGAGGTCCGGTCAGTGGTCCCCACACTCGCCCCAGGACCCAGCCCCGGGGTGCCAACCACCGGCCCACTCACCGGACGATGCCAAACATGACGAGCACATTGCCCAGCAGCCCCACTGCACACACTGCCGAGTAGAGCGCGGTGATGGCGATCGCCAGGGCGAGGGACGAGGCGCTCCGTGCGCCCGGTGGCCCCGACACATTGGAGCCTGCGCTGGGGAAGGCGTTGGGGAAGGCGTCCGACGCGTTGGCGAGCAGCACGGACTGCAGCTCGCCGTCGGCCGAGGGGGTCGGCTCCATGGCGGCCAGGCGGCCAGTGCCGGGTCCTGCTCTCCGCCGTGCGCTCTGGGCGCGGAGACCTGGCGCGAGGGCGCGGGAAGGGCCGGGGCCGGGGCCCCGACGCCGCCGTCTGCAGCCCCGAGCAGCCCCGAGCAGCCCCTTGCTCCGTGCCTGCCTGCCCTCCTCGCCCCCCGCACCTGCCGGCCCCCGGCGCCCGCCCGCTCTCCTCTCCGCGCCGGGAGCGCTCTGAGCAGGGAGCCGCTGCGGGCTTCTTGGACGCACCCGCGCTGCGCACCACGTGGCCCGGAGGCGGCCGCCAGTCTGCGCCCGCGACCGGGGGCGGGCGCTGCACCACCGGTGAGGCTGGGCCGGGGACGCTTCCCACCCCTTCCCCAGGGACGCTCCGCAGGCTCCAACCTCAACCTTTAGCCACTTTGGGATCTGAATTCAATCCTGCATCTCCTGCCCTCACTATGCAAGGTCACTTAACCTCTGTCAACTTCATTTTCTTGGAGGGGAGGGGGGCGGGTAACAATCACACTAACTCTTTCAGAAGACTGTTGGGGAGATAAAGTAAAATGATGCAAGTAAAGAATCAGCTCTGTGCTGTGCGCGCACACACAGCGGGTACTCCATAAATAACCACGATTGTCTATGGTACTCCATTCATTGATTCAATAGATATTTTGCAGAATACAAGAGTCTATACTATACAAGACCTGCTAGTGTGCAGAACCAGATGGCTGCTGGGGCATAACGGAGGCGAAGAGAGATACCAGTGATAAGATGAAGCACAGATGAAGATATAGTTAAACATGGAGGGTAAGGAACGCAAAGCATTCTTGGGACAAAGCATACAAAACATGGAGTTCAAGACAGTCCCCCAAAGAAATGACACTTATGGTGAGATGCCAAGGTTGGGGAGGAAATAAGTTAAGGAAGAAGCAAGGAGAATTCCAAACAGAGACACATGTGCAAAGACACTGTGGTATCAAGGACTAAAAGGAACCAGACACAAAGAGATGGCAGGGAACAAGAAGGGGAAGAATGCACTAAGGTTGTAGGAAGGATCTTAGGGATCACTCTGATTACTGCTGGAGCAGATAGAAGGGGGGCCATTTTCCATATCCTCTCCCTAGCATGACGTTAGGTGCCCTAGAGCCAGTGCCATCCTTCTTCTTAGGACTCCTGTCCTTCCCAAAACAGTTGATAATGTAAGTCTCCTTCCTAGGGGCCTGGGTGGTGGAACACTTATTACCATGCACGTGGACCTGGGGTTTAATCCCCCATTCTACCTGCAGGGGGGGAAGCTTCATAAGCAGTGAAGCAAGTTTGCAGGTGTCTCTTTCTCCCACTCTCTATTTTCCCCTCCCCTCTAAATTTCTCTCTGTCCTGTCAAATAAAAGAAATAATTTGAGGGGGGCAGATGGTAGCACAGCACAAGTGGTGTAAGGATCCCAGTTGGAGCTCCCAGCTCCCCACCTGTGGTGGGGGGGGTCACTTCACAAGCGGTGAAGCAGGTCTGCAGCTGTCTATCTTTCTCTACCCTCCTCTGTCTTCCTATCTTCTCTCAATTTCTCTCTGTCCTATCCAACAACGATAGCAATAACAACAACAATAATAACCACCACAACAATAAAATAACAAGGGCAACAAAAGGAAAAAAAAAAGGCCTTCAGAAACAGTGGGTTCCTGGTGTAGGCACCGAGGCCCAGTGGTAACCCTGGAGGCAAAAAAAAAAAAAAAAAGAATTAAAAAAAAATCTCCTTCCTTTTTCCACTTCCCCCATCTTTCTATCTAAATGAAAACATAGCCAGAGTACATACGACTTTGTATAACTCAGCTCCGCAAAAAGGGTAGGGGGGAGAATGAGGAGGGAGAGTAAGAAAGGGAAAAAGAAGAGGAAAGAAGGGAGTCAGGCGGTAGCACAGCAGGCTAAGCGTACATGGTGCAAAGCGCAAGGACTGGAGTAAGGATCCCGGTTCCAGCCCCCGGCTCCCCACCTGCAGGGGAGTCGCTTCACAGGCAGTGAAGCAGGTCTGCAGGTGTCTGTCTTTCTCTCCCCCTCTCTGTCTTCCCCTCCTCTCTCCGTTTCTCTCTGTTCTATCTAACAACGACAACATCAATAACTACAACAATAAGACAAGGGCAACAAAAGAGAATAAATAAATAATTTAAAAAATTAAGAAGAGGAAAGAAAAGAAATAAGAGTTTACTTCTTGTTTTTGTTCTCCTCTCTGTGAGAATAGCAGTTTAGAGGCTGGGTGGTAGAACATCCAGTTGTGCACACACAGTTACCACCCTCAAGAACAGGGGTTCAAGCCCTTGGTCTCCACCTGGACGGGGAGGCTACATGAGCAGTGAGGCAGTGCTGCAGGTGTCACTCTTTCTCTCTCTATCCTCCCCTTATGTCTTATTTTTTTATTTGATTTATTTATAAAATAGAAAATATGAACAAAACCATAGGGGAAGAGGAGTAAAATTCCACCCAGTTCCCACCCCCAGAGCTCCGTATCCCATCCCCATCCCCTGGAAGCTTTCCTAGTCTTCATCCCTCTGGGAGTATGGACCCAGCATCATTATGGGGTGCAGAAGGTGGAAGGGCTGGCTTCTGTCATTGTTTCCCCACTGAACGTGGGCATTGGCAGGTCGATCCATCCTCCTAACCTGTTTCTGTCTTTTCATAGTGGGGCAGGGCTCTGAAGAGGTGGGGCTCCAGGGTACATTGATGAGGTCATCTACCCAAGGAAGTCAGGTTGGCATCATGGTAGCATTTGCAACTTGGTGGCTGAAAAGCATTAAGATAAAAAGGCAGAACAAATTGTTTAATAATCAGGCACCTAAAGGTAAGAATATAGAAGATGAGATTTGGGGTCTCCATTTTGGAAAAAGCTGATTGGTCTATTTTAGGTATATTCCAAGGGGCCCATGACTTGACTAATTTTTGCCTGAGCTTGACAGCTAACATGTAGGTGGGCTAAAGGTATTGTCTGGGGAAATGGTGTCAGAGTTGGGAATAGGACTAGAAAGCTGGATCAGGGAAGAGAGTAGCTCCCAAGTATGGGGAAAGTATATAAATATTGTTAACTGTAAATCCTTCATTATATCTGTGTGGGAACCCCATGGCTCCCTGACCAGGGCCCCAGGTGATGGGATGGCCTGGTAGAGACTAAAGAGTCACCATTAAAGTCTGCCCAAAGCTGGGGTGCTGAGCCAGGTTTCTGTGACTCCACTAGCAATCTCCTCACTGTCACACTACCCTACTTCTCAGAGCAAAAAAAAACGAAAACAAAAAACTAGGAAGTCAACCCCCTGCTCTTGGTGAAGCACGGAGTGGCACAGCCCTTCTTCCACACCACTGTTACCAAACCATTTGGCTCTGCTTTGAGTCTGCCCCTATCCTTGACTTCAGGTGAAAACAAGAACAAACAAGAAATTCTGGGCCACACCAGAGCATCAGAAGGCATCAACAGTAGAGAAACAGAAATCACTAAAGGAGTCAAAGCAGAAAGAAGCTCTCTGGGGAAGCTATTAACAATTTAGTACGTGGGAATGTAGCTCCCACCTGCCAAAGAGACAGATTCACCGGATGGAAAATACTGGGACTGCCTCTGAGTGAGCAGGCAGGCAGCTCCCCTGGGTTGCCTCATACTCTGGCTGCATCTGCAAGCCCCTGGAGGGGGAGGACCATAAAATAATAAACCACTCACATTTGCAAAGCACTTTTGACTTTCTGAAGCACTTCCAGATTGATGACTTCATCTTAGCTTGACACAATCCTGGTACATGGAGGTCAAATTTCATTATCTTCACTTTACCATCCTAGATGTCTGACAGGAAGACAGACATCTGGAGAACCTGGGCTACATCCCCAAACATAGAAAATCAGTGCATAAAATAAGGTTCATGCCATTCATCTAGTTGTTCAAGCCAGGAACTTAAGAATCTTTTTATTGGGAGGCACAGAGAACCAAGACCTCATACATGGACAGTTTTATCACTTTGAGCCACTTTTTCACTCAGAGAAACAAAGAGAAAGGAAGAGATACCACTGCACCAGAACTCCCCCAGTTCATACCTCCCATGTGTTGCCAGGACTCAAACCTGGACCACAGGAATGGCAAGGCATGTGCCCTAACTTGTGACCTATCCCTCTAGCCCCTAAAAGTCATTCTTGACCCATCTCTTTTTCCCAATCCCCATCTTGAAGCAACTGCCAAGTTTTATTCATTTTTCCTAGAGAACCCATGAATCCTGCCATTATTCTTTATTCTTACTCCCACCTTCCTATTCCCACTGCCATCTTCCTACCATCTGGTGTACCATCATTTCTGCTAAAACTACAGAAGTAGCCTTTGCTATGGTTTCCCTATATCCAGATTCGCTGCCTTCAAGAAGTAACATGGCTGTAGAATGTGCTACATTTCACCTACTCCTGCCTCATTATTCTCTTGATATACCACCTTCTCCTTCACATGCTATATTCCAGTCAAAACAAACTGCTATAGTTCTCTAAATAACTGGCTTCTCTTACTTCTGGGGTAATTTAAGTACTTAAGACGGGGCTCATTGGGGGCTGGGCAGTAGTATAGCAGGTTAAGCACACATGGTGCAAAGCCCAAGGACTGGCAGAAGGATCCCATTTTGAGTCCCCAGTTTCCCACCTGCGGGGGGGGGGGATCGCTTCACAAGCGGTGAAGCAGGTCTGCAGGTGTCTATCTTTCTCTCCCCCTCTCTGTCTTCCCCTCCTCTCTTGATTTCTCTCTGTCCTATCCAACAACAACAACATCAATGGCAACAATAACAACAACAACAACAACAAAAAGGGCAACAAAATGGAAAGATGGCCTCCAGGAGCAGTGGATTCATAGTGCAAGCACCGAGCCCCAGCGATAACCCTGAAGGAAAAAAAAAAAAAAGATGGGAACTCATCTACCTAGGAGATGACACAGTGGATAAAGTGTTGGACTCTCAAACATGAGGTCTTGAGTTTAATCCCTGGCATTGCATATGCAAGAATGATACTCTAGTTCTTTCTCCACCTCTCTCTCATTAGTAAAATTTTTAAAGAAGACGTGTCAGACTGGTTGAATTTGAAATTCCAACTTAATTTTTTACTGGTTTCATGACTATGGGCAAGTTATTTGTTGGTTCTTTGTTTTTACCAGCATAAGCCAGAGCACTCTCAGCTTATGATGGTGCTGGGAGTTGAACAGGGGGACATCTGGGGCCTCATGCATTATGGTCTTTTGTATAACCCAGCCCCCATTACTTAACTTCTTCTGTCCTCATAAACTGAAGACTACAAAAGTGCCTGCTTTATAGAGCCTGGTATGTAGGCAGGGCTCAATGTGTATAAGCAGTTGCTGTGATGATGGTTCTCTGCCTGGATGACTCTAATGTGGTTCTTCAGCTCCTTTGTCACCTAACTCAGTCCACACCACCACCATATATCTGCTGAGATGGCACTTCCTTCCCTACTCCCCTAGATTGGTTTACATGTTGGACAGTGTATAACAGAAACCTTGGGGGCAGGGGTGGGGGGTAGATAGCACAATGGTTATGCAAAGAGACCCTTGTGCTTGAGGCTTCAAAGTCCTAGGTTTAATCCCCCACACCACCATACGCCAGAGCTGAGCAGTGCTCTGGTGGTAATAATAATAATAATAATAATAATAATTTTATTAATAATTAATAAATAGCAAACCTTTGAGAACAGATTCCCTCCAGCACATCTTCCTCCCAGAAGGCACATCAAGTCCTGAGTTCCTAGAAAACCAACCCATCAGAAGTGGCTGGGGAAGCCTGTGTCTGTCAAAAGGAGGAGGAATGGAGTTAGAAAGAAGGCTGAGAGAAGTCAGGCAGTAGTGCAGCAAGCGGGTTAAGGGCAGGTGGTGGTGAGGGGTTGTCACTTCACAAGCATTGAAGCAGGTTTGCAGGTGTCTATTTTTCTCTCCACCTCTCTGTCTTCCCCTCCTCTCTTGATTTCTCTCTGTCCCATCCAACAACAATGACATCAATAACAACAATAATAATAACCACAACAATGATAAAACAGCAAGAGCAACAAAAGGGAAAAAAATAGCCTCCAGGAGTAGTGGATTCATGGCACAGGAACTGAGCCCCAGCAACAACCATGGAGGGAAAAAAAGAGAGAGAGAGAGAAATGATTCCCCAACCCCATCCCAACTCTCTGATGACTGAAACTGGGTTGTTCCACAGTTCAAAAAGAGAAGTATTGTGTGATATTTACTTTATTTATTAATTCATTTTATAGCAAATTATACTGGAGGAATCACCAAGACTCAGACCAAAGGACAACAAAAGACAGATTAAAAATCATACTTTGCAGGCTGGGCGATGGCGCAGTGGGTTAAGTGCACATGGCGCAAAGCACAAGGACCGGTGTAGGGATCCCGGTTGGAGCCCACCCCGGTTCCCCACCTGCAGGGGGGTCGCTTGGCGAGCGGTGAAGCAGGTCTACAAGTGTCTTTCTCTCTCCCCTCTATGGCTTCCCCTTCTCTCCCCATTTCTCTCTGTCCTAGCCAACAACGACAACAATAACAACAAAAATAATACAAAAATAATAACCACAACAACGATAAACAATAAGGGCAACGAAAATAAATAAATAAATAAGTAAATAAATAAATAAAATCATCCTTTTGGGGCCAGGCAGTGGCACACCTGGTTAAGTGCTTACATTACACCTGCAGGGGGCAAGCTTCACAAGGGGTGAAGCAGGGCTGCGGGTGTCTCTGTCTCTCTCCCTCTCTATCTCCCCCTCCCCTCTCAGTTTCTGTTTCTGTCCAATAATAAAATAAATTTTTAAAATATTAATCTTTAAAAATCATCCTTTTAAAAAAGAAATAATGGTGGTCTGGGAGATGGTGCAGTGGATAAAGCATTAGACTCTCAAGCAGGAAGTCCAGAGTTCGATCCGTGGCAGCACATGTACCAGTGATATCTGGTTCTTTCTCTCACTCCTATCTTTCTCATTAATAAATAAATAAAATCTTAAAAGAAAAAACGGAAAATGGAGGGTGACTTGGAAATCTTGAAGTTGCACAATCTTTCTTCCCCTCCTTGTGTCTTGGATGAACCCCTGTCCAAACACTTTCAGCTGCCTGCCCAGCATCCAAGTCCTCCTTTATTCCCTGCAACTGTATTCTAACCACGGGGTGGAAGTGTTCTCTGGATTTGGATGGAGTCCCCTCCTTGTCTTTGGGGATGAATTATTCTAAATGATCTGTGGTAGATTGCAAAATACTCACAAGTCATCATTCCTCTCTGCATCTACACTGCTTGCCTTGTGAGTGTGCACCTCAGGCCATCAAGTGATTGAGTCTATCCTCATGTTTTGTACATTGGCCAGTCTTGACGTCCAAAAGAATGGAGTGGAAATGATAAGAGTGCCAGTACAGGGTCCAGGTCTGAGAGGCTTTATTTAGCTACCCAGTTTTGTTGTTGTTGTTTTATTTGTTTGTTACCCAAGTACTGCTCAGTTCTGACCTATGGTGGTGTGGGAGATTGAGTCTGGGGTTTTGAGGTCAGGTGGTAGTGCATCTGGCTAAGTGCACTTATTACCATGTACATGGACCCAGGTTCAAGCCCCTGATCCCCTACCTGCAGGAGGAAAACTTCATGAGCAGGAAAGCTACGCCAGAGATCTCTCTGTCTTTCTCTCCCTCTCTATCCCCCTCCCTCTCAATTTCTCTCTATTCTATCAAATAAAATAGAGAAATTAAAACAAATTTAAAAACTTAATCTGGGGTTTTAAAAGTCTCAGACTTGAAGGTCTTTTTGCATAACCATTATATTATCTCCCCTGCCAAGCTTAGACTAACCTGCAAGACTAGGGGTCCAATCATCCATCACCTTAGTTGACAGTCAGCCAATTCTACATGTGAAAAAAAATAAGGCTACTTCAGACAATGCCACCCACAACCCACCCATCAGTTGACTACAGGTACACATGTAATCTCAAACAAGATGAACAAGGCCTAGCTCAAAGAAAAGCTACCCAGTTATTCACAGACTTATGGCAATAATAAAATGGTTATTTCAAGTCACTGGGTTTGGGGTGACCTATTAATCAGTACATATCCACTTTGCTATATCTAGGGTTGGATATGGAGCAATAAGATGTAAAGAGAAATCTTTTTCCTCCAGAATAAAAAGCAAAGCCCATCAGAAGAAAATGTTTTGCCCAAACACCCACAGAATACTTATAGGATGCCTAGAACTATAGCAGTCATTCTGCAGCCATGAAGCAATTAAGCACGAGGATGAGGAGTCAGCATGTTGAGGTTGTCAGTCAAAAGACAAAAAAAGGGGAGTCGGGTGGTAGCGCAGCGGATTAAGCTCAGGTGGCGCAAAACGCAAGGACCAGCATAAGGATCCCGGTTCGAGTCCCCGGCTCCCCACCTGCAGAGGAGTCACTTCACAGGCGGTGAAGCAGGTCTGCAGGTTTCTATGTTTCTCTCCCCCTCTCTGTCTTCCCCTCCTCTCTCCATTTCTCTCTGTCCTATCTAACAACGGCAACATTAATAATAACAACAATAATAACTACAACAACAATAAAACAACAAGGGCAACAAAAGGGAAAATTAATAAATAAAGTTAAAACTTTAAAAAAAAAAGACAAACAAAATCCTGGGTCTTTGATGATGTTGTGGCACTTTAAATATGCCAGCCCTGGACTAATTCAAGACCACTTGTTTAAGCCATTCCTAGTTATGATTTTTGTTATTGCTACTTGTTGCTCTCACAGTATTCCTAAAAGAAGCATTAGTGTGTGGGTAACATCCTAAGGAGAGTGACATAGGACAAAGAGGATATGGTTTCCTGGCTTAATACATCTTTGAGAATGGGAGGTAGAATCCCAACGGGCTAGGGAAAGAGAGAGGCAGACTGGGAGTATGGACCGACCAGTCAACGCCCATGTTCAGCGGGGAAGCAATTACAGAAGCCAGACCTTCTACCTTCTGCAACCCACAATGACCCTGGGTCCATGCTCCCAGAGGGATAGAGAATGGGAAAGCTATCGGGGGAGGGGGTGGGATATGGAGATTGGGCGGTGGGAATTGTGTGGGGTTGTACCCTTCCTACCCTATGGTTTTGTTAATTAATCCTTTCTTAAATAAAAAAGAAAAAAAAAAAAAAAGAATCCCAACGGTAAGATTAGGGACTCAGGGATTGAACACTGGGTTTAATCATGTGTTAGCTATGTAACTTCAGGTAAGTTCCTCAAGTTCACCTAGTCTCATCTACTAAAAAGAAAAGACTATAACATTTTATGGGATTCAAAGAAAATAATGAGGCAGGGCAGGCAAGAAAATTCACCTGGATATTGTGCCTGCTTTGTCATGGGCATGACCCTGGTTTAAGATGGCCTCCACTGCAGTGGAGGAAACTGATGATATGCTTCCCCCTTTCCCTCTGTCTCTCTGTCTGACACACAGGGAACACTCAATACATTCTTGTTGGAGAGACAGCATAACACTTCACTGCTCCTGAACTTTACCTTTGCATAGTGTTTCCATGTGATGACCAAGAGCTTCCACCCAAGTTCTCACACATGGTAAGTTGTTCATTTTGCTGGGTAAACTATGTCCCAGTCCCTCACTTTTTTTTTAAAGATAGAGACAAGAGAAACAGAGAGGCAGTTTCCTTCAGTGCAATAGGGGCCAGGCTCACAGTCTCAAACCTGGGTCAAGCACATAGCAAAGCAGTGCACTAACCAAGTGAGCTATTTCACAGTCCACTTTTTTTTTTTTTTGTCCTCCAGGGTTATTGCTGGGGCTCAGTGCCTGCACTATGAACCCACTGCTCCTGGAGGCCATTTTTTTCCATTTTGTTGCACTTGTTGTAGTCGTTATTGTTGTCATAGCTGTAGTTGTTGATGGATAGGACAGAGAGAAATGGAGAAAGGAGGGGAGAAAGATAAACACCTGCAGACCAGTTTCACTCCTTGTGAAGCGATCCCATTGCAGGTAGGGAGCTGGGGGTTCAAACCAAGATCCTTACGCTGGCCCTTGCGCTTTGCTTTTTTTTTTTTAATGGGACAGTAGGGAATGAACCCAGAGCCTCCCACTCCCACAGTATTCCTGTGCAACCTCTTGGACTGATATATTTTTCCTTCTTCTTCTTTTGTTTCTTGTATTGAAAGGAGAGATAGAAAGATACCTCAGTACTTATTTCACCATCCATAGAGCTGCCCTGGTGTTCTTCATGGTGCTCCCATGCAGTAGCAGGGCTCAAGCCCAGGACCTCACCAATGGCAAAGCATATACTCTACCAGATCGCTTGAGTGATAAACCTTTTTTTTTTAAACCAGAGCATTCTTCAGCTGTAGCTATTAGCGAACTACTAGTGCACTGTGCCCAGAGGCCTAAAACCTTTTTTAAATGTGCTTATTTTTTTCATAGAGACCAGGACACTGTTTAATCATACATAGCTCTAAAGTAGCACCCAGGGTGTCATACATGCCCTCAACCTGAATCATTTCCTCAGCTCACCGCATGGATTACATGCCTTACCATGCACAAAGCCATGGGTTCAAGTTCCAATTGACATGGGAGCGCCCTGCATAGCGCTTAGATATCTCCATAAGTGGTAGAGTAGTGTTATGGTGTCTCTCCTTGAAACATTGTTTGATATTTCTTTCACTACTTTCTGTCTCTGAAAAACTAAAATATAAAATTGAACCAAAGAGAAGTGGCATTATGAATTAATAAAGTCCTGGGCTTATTCCCTAGCACCACATTTTAAAAATTTTTTTGTATTTATTTATTTTCCCTTTTGTTGCCCTTTTTTATTATTGTTGTAGTAATTATTATTGTTGTTATTGATGTCATCATTGTTAGATAGGACAGAGAAAAATGGAGAGAGGAGGGGAAGACAGAGAGGGGGAGAGAAAGATAGACACCTGCAGACCTGCTTCACTGCTTGTGAAGTGACTCCCCTGCAGGTGGGGAGCTGGGGGCTCGAACCAGGATCCTTACATTGGTCCTTGCGCTTCACGCCATGTGCACTTATGCACCACATTAAAAAAAAAAAAAACTTTGTTTTTCAAGGCAGAGAAGATAGCATAATGGTTATGTAAAGATATTTTCATGCCTGATGCTCCAGAGTTCCAGGTTCAATGCCAGAACCACCATAAGCCAGAGTTAAGTGATGTTCTGGTAAAAGAATGATGATGATGATGATGACGAAAACATAAAGAAATAAATTTTTTCTTTTAGAGACTTATCTATTTTATGATAGATAATACCACGTCTAACATTAATAAAAAGTAGCCATATTCATGTCAACTCTTATCTTGATCTTGTGGGGCATATAGACTCCAAATTTAGAACAACCATCCTAGAAAGTAGCCAATGCTGGGTCCATATACTGTACCATGTGCTAGCTCCTGCCTGGAGTTGATGTGCATGTGTCAGATTGCAGCACTTGCTCTCTCTCTCTCTCTCTCTCTCTCTCTTTCTATATAGAAAAAAAGAAGAAGAAAAGGAAAAAGAGAGAAAGACTCCTCTAGAAGCAATTGAATTGTGTTGCTATGAAACACTGACAGGGAAAGAAAATTACTTTCAGTTCACCTTGTCAGAGGGCAAATCCCCACCAGCAAGTCCTCAGTTTCCTTCTCCCAAGTGTCTTTTTCTCCTCAGTATCCATGCTTCACACACACACATCCCCCCACCACCCCACTCCAATTCTCCCTCAAAGCTTGGGCAGGACTTTGAACTGGAAGTGGATACTAGGGAGTGTCAATCAAAGTTCATGGCGCCAGTATGCCGGGCTAGCTTCGCAGCAGGAGCCAGATGACCAGGGACACACGGCTGAGCAGAGAAGCAGTATTTCTTTATTCACGAGCGAACGGTTCAAAAAACTAATCTAATCTAATCACCACCCAATTTTGTCTTTCTTCTCTCTCCTCCTGCCACAGCCTCAGGAACCCAGGAAGTATGTAGGATAGGGGGCGGGGAGAAGGAAGAAGCGCGAAAAGGCAAAGACTAAACCAAAATCTCCGGGAGGCAGGGGGAGTGAGACCAAACCAATGTAACAGAATGATCATGTAAATAGACCATAACGTCAAGCAATGTAACAGAAGGGATCCCAGAAGCAGAACTAGAAGCATACCAACGAGGGAGCCAAACTGAGTGTCAAGTGCTATAGCCTTCCTGGAAAGTTCCTACTTTCCCTCTCATGTCCAAAAGCTTCCCTGCTGAGCCTCAGGGCCCTTCTAGTATGAGGCAGGATGGAGTAGGGGAAGCAAACACAGTTTGGGTGCCTTGGAATTAGTATTCTGTCACAAGATGCACAGATTGCAGAACTGAGGCCGCGGCGGGGGTGGGGGGAAGCTTAGGCATCATCTATCACAACCCTCTTTCCATTTACAGAAAGGGATGCTGAGGCTCAGCATGGCAAGGGACTAACATGCAGCAAGTTGGTAAAAATGGAAAAAAAAAAAAAAAAAAAAAAACTCCAGGCAAAGAATGTAAGGAGAGGAGAGAAAACCATTGCCAGTGGTTGACTCTCCCTTGCACATTCCAGTGCCCCAAGTAGAAACCTTGGCAGACTCTTTGTAGCAAACCCGCTCTCTCACCCTTTGATTCTGTCTGCACCTTGGTGGACTTTGTAACCAATCAACTTGTGCCGCACCCAGTTTGAAAAAGATAAAAGGCCAGCATGTGCAAAAGACTGTTCATGTCTGGTAGGAATTGACCTGAAACTATTTGTGAGAAGTAAATGTTAGCTCCTGTCCTCCACACGGCCTTGGCTTCAGTCTCATTCTTTGGGCATGTTAGAGCTGCAGCACTCAGAGTTGAAACATGGCTTTTTCCAGAACAGTAGCAGTGGTGACAGAATCCACATCCCCTGAGTCCTACACCAATGGACTTTCCCATACTGAGCAGAATGACCTTGGAAAAACTTTGTCCTCCTGTGCCTCACTTAGCAAAGCACTTTGATGTGTAATATTGCACTTAACTTTTCATATAATTCTGCCAAAGAAGGAGCGTTATGATTCCCAGTTTACAGACTAGAGCAGTTTGAAGCTTGATGTCACATGATACTCAGAGAGACTAGTGGGACCCAGGTCTGACTCCAGAAACCCTTCTGGCAGTCACAGAACTTCTCTGTAAAACTCAAAGCAACTTGGGCTTCTGTTTCCTCACTTGGGAAATGAAGGGATTAGATTCTGTGGTCCTCAAAATCACCTGTGAGACAGCAAAGAGAATTTTGAGGAAAGTCAGGCAGTTTGCTAGTTGCCAGCATCAGTGGAAGAATTTCTGTTTTCCCCATTTGCTTCAAAACAGCTCGCCCCCAGGTTTACTCTGAGAGGAGCCTGGGGAAGGTGCCATGGCAACCAGAGCTGCTCCAGAGCGCTGAATTCACCAGGCTTGGCCAAACTGACACTCAATGACCAGAGGCTTACCCTCACCATGGGCAGGGCCAGGTGAGGGTAAACCACAGGGGCTAAAGGAAGAGCAATGTCCGGCCTGCCTAGGCTAAAAGAGCATGAATTTGCAACCCCAAAATTTGACTCTGTGGTCAAATCTGTAACATATAAATGTGGAGATCTGGGTGAGGGTAGATAGCATAATGGTTATGCAAACAGACTCACATGCCTGAGGTTCCAAAGTTCCAGACTCAATCTCCCGCACCACCATAAACCATAAACCAGAGTTGAGTAGTGCTCTGGTAAAATAAATAAATAAATAAATATATATTGGGGAATTTATATTTATTATAGACAAATCATTTACTCTCTCTGAGCCTCAAGGTCTGGTTCTTTGTGTTTTGTTTTGTTTTTCTTTACCTAACACATAGAATATACACGAAATAAATAATAACTTGTATTATTATTATTACTAATATCTAAATTCTGAAGGGTTGGATGCCCATCAGATAATGAGCTTGAAAAAAAAAAATCATGGACCTGAGCAGTGGCACAATGATTAAACACATGACTATAAGCATGCATACCTGAGTTCAGCCCCCAGCATCACATATATCAGAGAAATACTCTAACTCTCTCAAATAAATAATTTTAAATATTTTTTATTTATAAAAAGAAAACATTGACTAAACCATAGGATAAGAGGGGTACAACTGGGGAGTCAGGCGGTAGTGCAGTGGTTAAGTGCACATGGTGCAAAGTGCAAGGACTGGCATAAGGATCCCGGTTTGAGCCCCTGGCTCCCCACCTGCAAGGGAGTCGCTTCACAGGTGGTGAAGCAGGTCTGCAGGTGTCTATCTTTCTCTCCCCCTCTCTGGCTTCCCCTCCTCTCTCCATTTCTCTCTGTCCTATCCAACAACAAAGACATCAATAACAACAGCAACAATAAAGAAAAACAAGGGCAACAAAAGGGAAAATAAATATAATAAAAAAAAATTTTTTTAAAAGAGGGGTACAACTTCACACAATTCCCACCACCAGAACTCCATATCCCATCCCCTCCCCTGATCGCTTTCCTATTCTTTAACCCTCTGGGAGTATGGACCTAGGGTCATTGTGGGGTTCAGAAGGTTGAAGGTCTGCCTTCTGTAATTGCTTCCCCATTGAACATGGGCATTGACAGCTCGATCCATACTCCCAGCCTGCCTCTCTCTTTCCCTAGTGGGGAAGGGCTCTGGGGAAGTGGAGCTCCAGGACACATTGGTGGGGTTGTCTGTCCAGGAAAGTCTGGTTGGCATCATGCTAGCATCTGGAACCTGGTGGTTGAAAAGAGAGTTAATCAAATATTTTTTAAAGAAAATACTTTGGGAGTCAGGCAGTAGCACAGCGGGTTAAGTGCATGTGGTGTGAAGCGCAAGGACCGGCATAATGATACCGGTTCGAGCCCCCGGCTCCCCACCTGTAGGAGAGTCACTTCACAGGTGGTGAAGCAGGTCTGCAGGTGTCTCTCTTTCTCTCCCCCTGTCTTTCCCTCCTCTCTACTTCTCTCTGTCCTACCTAACAATGACAACATCAATAACAACAACAATAATAACTACAACAACAATAAAAAGGGCAACAAAATGGAAAATAAATTTAAAAAATATAAAAAGAAAGAAAATACCTTATTACTGCAGCATCACACAAGTACCAGAGATGAAGATTACTCAGTAAGAATGTCCACAGTGCCCTAGCTGTATAGATCCCTTTATTGTCTATAATAATTGAACTGAACACTTTCTGTTTTAAGAAAAGGATTTTATTTATTTATTAATGAGAAAGATAAGAGGAGAGAGAGAGAGAGAAAGAACCAGATATCACTCTGGTACATGTGCTATTGGGGATTGAACTCGGGACCTCATACTTAAGAGTCCAATGCTTTATCCACTACGCCATCTCCCAGACCATGAGATGAACACTTTCTTTTTTTTTTATTTTTTTAAATATTTTATTCCTTTTTTTGTTGCCCTTGTTGTTTTATTGTTGTAGTTATGATTGATGTCATTGTTGTTGGATAGGACAGACAGAAATGGAGAGAGGAGGGGAAGACAGAGAGGAGGAGAGAAAGATAGACATCTGCAGACCTGCTTCACCGCCTGTGAAGTGACGCCCCTGCAGGTGGGGAGCCGGGGGCTCGAACCGGGATCCTTAAGCCAGTCCTTGCGCTTTGCGCCACATGCGCTTAACCTGCTGCACTACAGCCTGACTCCCAACTGAACACTTTCTACACAAAAGATGTTTTAGATACTATGCTTGGGGAGCAGTGTAGTGATGGCCCGTATGTGTATGTTCATGTTCTAGAGGGCAGCACATATGACATAAGGGAAGAGGTAGTGTTATGAGAGAGGGTCAGTTGTTATGAGTTAAGAGATAGTAATGGCAGAATGAGTATGGGGAAGGTTTTCCCAGGAACAGAGCCAAGTGGAGATGCTACTCATATACTGTACTAGGCTAGATGCTGAGCCATGGACACTTCTGTGAAGGCATATACCACTTGGGTAGTAGCTGCTTACACTGTCTCTATCAGGTCTCTGTGGTTGCAAGTAACAGAAGTCTGCAGCAGCTCACTTAAGCAAAACAATGGAGATTTATTGTAAGGAAACAGGAATGTCTGAGGATACATGGTCAGGGATATAGACTAGAAAGATGGCTTACCAGATAGGGTTGTACCTTGTTATGTGTGGCCAAGGTTTGAGCTCCAGCACCACATGGGAGTTGTGCTAGGGGAAGTTATAGTGCTGTGGTGTCTCATATGTCTCTCTCTGTGTGTGTCTATCTATATCTGAATGAACTAGCTGACCAGGGAGCAGTGAAATCACACATGTGTGGGATCCAAGAGTCCACATACAAAAAAAAAAAAAAAAAGAGAGAGAAAGCAAGAGATAAATGCAAAACATCTTTGCTTCACCTATAGATATCTTTTTTTAAAATTTTTTTTATTTATAAAACAGAAACACCAACAAGACGATAGGATAAGAGGGGTACAACTCCACACAATTCCCACCACCAGAACTCCGTATCCCATCCCCTCCCCTGATAGCTTTCCTATTCTTTATTCCTCTGGGAGTATGGACCCAGGGTCATTATGGGATGCAGAAGGTGGAAGGTCTGGCTTCTGTAATTGCTTCCCTGCTGAACATGTGCAATTTCTTCTTTTTTAAATAAAACATTTCATTTATTTATTATGCTGGTCGAAACAGAAAGAAATAGGGCAAAAAAGAGGAGACAGAAAAAAAGATGCCTGTAGTCTGTTCCACTATTCATGAAGCTTCCCACCCACAATAGGTAGGGAACTGGAGCTTGAACCCAGGTCCTTATGCAATAGTAATTTGTGCCCTTTTATTGGTTGCACCACCGCCTGGTCCCTATAGAGCTCTGACTTTTGCTCTCATGTGGTACCATGGATCCAATACAGGACCTCACTTGCAAGGCTTGTGCCCTCCCACTGAGCCACGAACTTCATCTGCCCTACAACTTGTGACTTGCTACTTCCTTTACCTGGACTGTCCTTCCCCCAGTCCCCACACAGAAGATTCCTCTAACCATTCAAATCTCTCTTAAAACAAACATTAGCATTAAGCTCCCCTCTAAATTATATCTCTCCCCCACCCTAGCACTGTCTTTCACAGCAGTCTGCTCACAACCTGTTATTACTTACTGGGTTCCTTCCCAGCAATTACCACCACCTGAAATTATCTTGTTCATTTACTGGCTTGAGTTTTTTCCGTTTCACTGATACTAGAATATTTTGTCAATACCAGAAGGGCAGGCACCTCACCCTTTCCTATTCATCACTGTATGAATAGGAAAGGGTGCAAACACAGTACCCGCTCCTTTGTCGGTGCCTAAGAAATATTTAGTGCCAACGATAAAGTTCACTTGGATAGTGTGCTGCCTTGCAATGTGTAAAGCCCAGGTTCGAACCACGTTGGAGAAACCTTGTGTACTGTGGTCTCTCGCTCTCTCCCTCTGCTTCTCTCCCTCTGCATTCCAGGTGTAGGGCAGAACAAGTTTGACGCATTAAAAGAGCAGAGGGGTGGGAGCCAGGCGGTAGCACAGCCGGTTAAGCTCACATGGCGCAAAGCCCAAGGACCAGAGCAAGGATCCGGATTCACGGGCTCCCCATCTGCAGGGGCTCGCTTCATGGGTATCTATCTTTCTTTCCCCCTCTCTGTCTTCCCCTCCTTGATTTCTCTTTGTCCCATCCCACAGCAACAAAGTGGGGAAAACAGCCTTCAGGAGCAGTGGATTCGTAGTGCAGGCAAGGAGCCCCAAGCCCTGGAGGCAAAAAAAAGAGCAGAAGGGTCCAACAGGTTTTTCAGTAGAAGGGCACACGCCTTGCAAGATGAGGTCCGGACTGAATTAAAGGAAACTGGTGCTGGGTGGGGCTTGATAACATAATGTTTATGCAAAAAGACAGACACTCATGCCTAAGACTCCATAGTCCCAAATAGGCCAGAACTGAGCAGTGCTCTGGTGAAAGAAAAGAAGGAGAGAAGAGAAGAGAAGAGAAGAGAAGAGAAGAGAAGAGAAGAGAAGAGAAGAGAAGAGAAGAGAAGAGAAGAGAAGAAAGAAAAGAAAAGCTGGTGCTTTGGATTCTTTCCTCTCTCTCTCTCTCTATCTCTCTCTCTGTCTCTGCCTCTGCTGTTTTTATCTGGGGAAAAAAAAAAAAGTCAGACTGGAGCCATGAAGCCTGGAGCCAAACAAAAAGAAACTTTTTTTTTTAATTTACCCCTTCTCATGGCCATTTTTTTCTTTTCTTTCTTTCTTCTTTTTTTTTCTTTTCTTTTTTTTTTTTTTTCTTTATTTGATAGGACAGAGAGAGAATTTTGAGAGGCATGGGGAAGACAGAGAGACAGACTGAGGAGACAGCACAATGGTTATGCAAAAGACTCATGCCTGAGGCTCTGGAGTCCCAGGTTATATCTCCAGCACCACTATTAGCCAGAGCTGAGCAATGTTCTGGTCTTTCTCTCTGTGTCTTTCTCTCTCTATTCTCTCTGATTAAAATAAATAAAATTTAAGAGAGAGACCTGCAGTACTTACTTAACTGCTTATGAAGCGTCTCCCTTGCAGGTGGGGAGCAGGGGCTCAAACCAAGTTCTTTGAGCACGTTTAACCAGGTGTACCACTACTCAGCCACCAAAAAGAAATTTTTGTTGGTAAGTAAAGATAGCTCAAAGGTAGAGTACATAGCTTGCATGCATGAGGCCATGGGTTTGATCTCCTGCACTGAATTATTTTCTTTTTTTTTTTTCACTAGAGCACTGCTGAACTCTGGTTAATGGTGGTAGTGGAGACAGAGGGTGTTTAAACTTGGGGCCTTGCAGTTCGTGCCATGTGCGCTTAACCTGCTGCACTACAGCCCAACTCCCAATGTTTTATTTTTTTTAATGAGAGAGATACAGACAGAGACCAGAGCACTGCTCATCTCTAGCTTGTGGTTGTGCTGGAAACTGAACCTGGGACGTCAGAGCCTCAGACTTGAGCATCTTTCACGTAACCATTAAGCTGTCTCCACTTACCCATCCCCCACCCTACCCTTGATGGTTAATTTTATATGTCAATTTGACTGGGCCACAGTGCAAAGATCTTTGATAAAACACTATTCTGGAAGTTTTTGTAGGGGTATTTTTGGATGAGATCAACATTTAAATTGGTAAAGCAGAGTTAGAGAGACAGTATAATGGTCATGCAAAACAATTTTCATGCCTGAGGCACCAAAGATCCCAGATTCAATCCCCAGCACCACCATAAATCAGAGCTGAGAAGTGCTCTGGTAATAAATAAGTAAATAAATAAAGCAGAGTAGTCCAAGAGGTAGCACAGTGGGTGAAGTGTCCTCTCAGGCATAAGGTCCTGAGTTCAATCCCTGGCAGTGAATGTAGCAGAGTGATGTTCTGGTCCTCTCCACCCATCCACCTTCTCTTTCTCTCATTGACAAGTAAATAGGGGAAGGGGTAGAGAGTATTTGGATTATACAGAAGACATTCATACCTGAGTCACCAGAGTCATTTGCTTTGGCACAATACACAAAACCCAGTCCAAGTGCTACTTGGTGTTTTCCCCTTTTACTCTACTGTCCATGAGTGAGGCCATCCATATTCATCCTTCTTTTTCTGGCTTATCTCACAGCTCATGATTCCTTCAAGCTCTAACCAAAATGAGGTAAAGTAGGTGAATTCATCATCATTCTTTTTTTTTAATTAATTAATTTATTTATTTATTCCCTTTTGTTGCCCTTGTTGCTTTATTTTTGTAATTATTATTGTCGTTGTCATTGTTGGATAGGACAGAGAGAAATGGAGAGAGGGGGGAAGACAGAGAGGGGGAAAGAAAGACAGACACCTGCAGACCTGCTTCACCACCTTTGAAGCGACTCCCCTGCAGGTGGGGAGCCAAGGGCTCAAACCGGGATCTTTCCGCCAGTCTTTGCGCTTTGCGCCCCATGAACTTAAGCTGCTGCGCTACCGCCCAACTCCCTCACCATCATTCTTAATAGTTGAGTAGTACTTATTTATTTATTATTATTATTTTTTTAACGAGCAAGAGATACAGAGAGAACAGAGCACTGCTCAGCTCTGGCATATAGTGGTGCAGGGGACTGAATATATATATTCAGTTGACTCTGTTTATCTAAGAAACTGACTAATAGGATCTACTATGTGATTAGTTCTGAAGACAGACATGGCCTGCCTCCTCACTGAGTTTACATTCTAGTGGACAAATAAACATGGCACTGGCCAAACTAATTAGAGCCATAGACAAGTGTGTATGACCCAGGGCATACCTTTGCCTCACCTGAAGGCCTAGCCAGGTGCAGAGACACATAAAGCAGGTTCAGACAAAGATCAAGACTTTAATTTCCATTTACTCTTTTATAAAGTGGAGACTATATAATATCTCTGTTGTCATAGAAAGTGGGTAGAATGAGGGTGTTTTTATTAAAAAAAAAACTGTCTAGCAGGATGGAAGGAATTGTCATCTTAACAGATGGCAACAAGCTCCTTTGGGAGAAAACTGTCTCAGTTTAAGATAATATTTTGATAAACCACTTGAGATAGAAAGTGTTTACCCAGGAGCCTTAGCTCTCAAATCAGCCTACACAGGCAATGCCTAGAGTCAACAAGAGTTGAAGGGGACTGGAAGGCAAGAGAAAAGGGGCAAGAATGGAAGAAGAGTCCTGCACCCTGACAGAGGATTCAGGGGTTTTATTTAATAGTTTGTCAACATTCCATTTTTTAAAAACTTATTTTATCTTATTGAGGTAACGTTGTCTTAGAACACCATTTTAGGGATACAGACTCATGCTGTCCACTGAGTCATCTCCCCCCCACACTCTTTGTTCCCACCCACCCACACACCTTAGAACCTACAGTCAGAACCAAAGGGTTTAATTTTTATTTGTCAACATTCAATTTTTGTGTTTGTTTTTTTTTTGCTTTGTTTTACTGGAACACTGCTCAGCTCAACTTATGGTGGTGCTGAGGACTGAACCTGGGACCTTGGGTACCTCAGGCCTGAAAGGTTTTTGCATAACAATTATACTATCTCACCCACCCCAATATTCAGTTTGAAATGCTTTTGTTCCTTTTATGTTCCTGTGATGTAGATCCACTCTTTGTCCCTTCTGCCCTATGAAGGTTTGCAAAACACACTTCTTTGTATTTTTTTTTTCTGCGAACAGAGAGAGATAAATTGCAGGCTTGAGAAACCCCCAGGTCACGATACCCCAGAAGTTACATACTGGGACAGCCAAAAAGATGCAGAACAAAGACAGAATAGTGGTTAAAGAGTGGGAGTCAGAGGTGATTGTGCCCGCTTACACCCCATGGAGAAACTATCTTGTTTGAAGGAAATGGAATTTCCAAGAGGTAAAGGATGAAGGATTTAAGCACACCGTATATCAGTCTTAAGACCCAGACTGACTTCTAGGTGACCTGCATATGAATGCATAAGAGAAGAAAGTGTGGCAAGGTTGACAGCAAACCGCTAACGGGCTGTATCTCCTTCCTAGAATGACGTTGTCTTGTTTACTTAGTATAATTTTGTTGTCTGAATGCACACACAAAGCTGTCTAAGTCTTTCAAAATAAGCAGGGGGGAAATCCAACAAAGTTATTTTCAATATTTTAAAAGAGATAAACAAACTTCCTGCTGCGAAGCCTGCCTAAGGGACTGAGAGAGTCAGCAGGGGTCTCCTCAAGGAAGGAGACTTGGGAGCTGGGAGCCTGGAGCCGGTTGGTCAGGGAGAGGTGGGGACTCCTTCCTTTTACTGCACTGGGAAATATGACTCATCTCGCTTTTCAGGCTTCTCTGAAAATGAAAAGAGAGCTCCCAAGGAGACTTGCAAATTGCCTATCTCTTCTTTCTCTCTTCCCACAGTGAGAGTGAGAGTGAGAGGAGTGCAGCTGTCTAGCTGTCCTTCACAGAGCTAACTCCTGACTGTTTGTCTGCCAAGCCCACAGCTGCCGCCCACCAGCCCTCAAGTCCCAACAAATTAGCAAGGTAGGATTCCTTTCCATTTCCCCCTCCCTGACTCCAATACTCCTCTCTCCTGGCTGATCCTCGAGCCCTCCTGAAACCCCCAGACTTTGGCCTGATGGCCCAATGTTACCAAGGGCTTAAGACTTTACACACACACAGCCCTCCCTGTCACTGCAGTTCCCTCTCCACATGCCTTTCAAAAGACTCCCCCTCATCTGTTTTCAAAGGTGAAGCATTCTCCTCAAAGTATAGGCAGAGTGAAAGCTGGCTACAAAGGACATTTGTAGAGATAGGTTGTTGAAAGGGAAACAAGATCCTATAAGTTGTGAACTATAGTTCAGTGCAAGAACAGTGAAAGGTCCACATGACAGGAATTAGTATTAAGATGATAACAGTTTTAACCTGAGAATGCTCTGTTCTCTCTCTCTTTCTTTCCTTCTTTCTTTCATATTTGTCTGTTAATTGGATAGAGACAGACAATGAGAAGGAAGGGAAGACAATGAGAGGTGCCAGGAGCCAGCCCCAGCAGGTTATTAGGGTATCCTGAAAGATGAGGGGCATCGGCTCTGAATGAGGAAGAATGAGAGACAAGTGAGTTGATGCTGAATCAAGCTCAAGCAGACATCTCTGTCATACTCGAGCAGAACTTTATTTTTATAGTTTCATAAGGCTTAGCTCATTAAATCAAAAATCACCAAGATATAGATTATTAAAACAAAAATCTGCAGGTCTGCAGGTGCCTCTCTTTCTCTCCCCCTCTCTGTCTTCCCCTCCTCTCTCCATTCCTATCCAACAATAATGATGACATCAACAACAACAACAATAAAACAACAACGGCAGCAAAAGGGAATAAATAAATAAATATTTTTTTAAAAATCACCAAGGCTTTGGTCACTAATACATAAATCACCAAGTCTTTGATTATTAATACAAAAATCACCAAGTAAGAACAGCACAGGTAAGGAACACCTCCTGCTTTGTGGAACACTCACATTCTAGGGGTACTTTTCTCCCTAAAGATCACATCACAGTTTCTAGGTCTTTTGTTATTCCTGTATCTGTGTGCTAGGCAGATGTCTTATTGGTTAAGATTAATATTCTACCTGTATGTTTATGCCATCCTCTTGCCTCTATGCATCAGAAGCCGTGGTTCATAGAAAGTTCAAGCTTGTTATGTTTATAGGGGCCTTAAACAAATTGAACAGCCCATTTTTCATAAAATCTGTCCCACTGTTTGATCAAGGAGTTTTGTTTTGTTCCATACTGAGAAGGCACCAAAGTGGTGCTGACCTGGCCAGCCTCTCCATAAAGTTAAGCTCTCTAGCTGGAATCCATCTTTCTTGTATGCTCACTATGTGACCTAGGTTCTTGTGTACTATTCCTGTATAAGGAAGTGGGAGCATAGTGGTGGGTGGTAGATTAAAAGGCCCATTATATCTAGGCGGGTACCATAACTTTCCATTAATTAGTTATGCTATGTAAAGTGGCCCCTCCACTGTGGGAACCACCAATCTTTCCCTATATTTTAGTGGGACTACTAAAGAAAGTGGTGTAGATAAAGAGGAAAACAATTTTTCCTATTGGAGTCTCCTGAAAAATTCTGCATTACTGATATTGCTTGTTCCATTATGATCAGTCTTACAGAGTGCAGTGCAGGTCTTGTCATTATTTTTGTTATTGGTCAGGCTCTAAACTTGGCCATAGGTAAAGATTATTAAGACCACACAGAGCTTAATCCCAAGCCCTATACATGGCAAAAGACAAGACGGTTTCAGTTTGGCCTGGAGAGTCCAGCCGTGCTGAACTTCCTGTGAAGCTGATACTGTGTCAAGCAGCTCGCAGGGCAATGCCTACACCACCGAGGGAGAGAGATATCTGTAGTACTGCTCCACCATCTTTGACACTTCCCCCCTAAAAGTGGGGTCCAAGGGCTTGAACCCAGATCCTTGTGCATTGTAACATGTGCATCCTATTGGGTGTGCCACCGCCTGACCCCATGAGTGTTGTTTTATAAGCTTGCTGGATCTCCTATCCCTTTAATAGCAGAATCAAATTGTTCAATCTCCCTTGTAAGTGACTACAGGGAATTTAGTCTTCAGTATTTCTGAGGGTTCCAGGAAAGAAGGTGCTTGATAGTAACAATAGCACAAACACTAAAAAAAAAAATGTCTTGTTTGTTGGGATTGAAACATGAATTTACCTCTCAACACAAAGCAGGAATATTAGATGAGACTGAGCATATTCAGGGTGGTGGGGCCATAGATAAAACAGTAACTTCGGGAGTTGGGCGATAGCGCAAAGGGTTAAGCACACTTGGCGCAAAGCACAAGGACTGGCATAAGGATGCCAGTTTGAGCCCCCAGCTCCCCACCTGTAGGGGAGTTGCTTCACAAGCAGTGAAGCATATCTGCAAGTGTTTATCTTTCACTCCCCCTCTCTGTCTTCCCCTCCTCTCTAGATTTCTCTGTCCTATCCAACAATGATGACATCAATAATAACAATAATACCTACAACAATAAAACAAGGACAACAAAAGGGTATAAATAAATAAATATTTTTTTAAAAGCCAGTAACCATAGGAGTTGGGCGGTAGCACAGCAGAATAAGGGCATGTGGTGCAAAGTATAAGGACCAGTGCTTAAGGATCCCAGTTCAAGCCGTCGGCTCCTCACCTGCAGGGGAGTCGCTTTACAGGTGGTGAGCAGGTCTGCCGGTGTCTCTCTTTCTCTCCCCCTCTCTTCCCCTCCTCTGTCCATTTTCTTTGTCCTATCTAACGACGACGACATCAATAACAACAACAATAATAACTACAACAACGATAGAAAAACGACAAGGGCAACAAAAGGGAAAATAAATAAATATTTTTTAAAAAGACAACAGTAACTTCATATGCTTGAACTCAAGCCTAGGCCCGTTCAACATACACTGTGCTAAGATGTGCATATACAGCAACTCATTTAATCTCCAAGTAGATCTGCAGGCACTTAATAGAGTGTAAAATTGAGACTCAGGGAGGTTGATTAATTTGCTCAAGATCACACAGGATCTTGTAAAGGAGAATTAGGAATAGAAACAAGACTATTTTGTCACATTTAAACTGTCTTATCTCCATGTAGTCTCAACAACTGCTCTGCTTTTGTTCCAGACTGTCCTATGATCACTTTGCCAAGACTGCTGTCTCACTCCCAGTTGTCTTTGCCCAAGGAGAGGAAGAACCACTGTTCCTCCCTTCATTCCCCAAAGCAGCCAAGTCCCAGGCTGATTCCTGGTAGTGGCAGCTAACAAGCTGTGCTGACAGGTTGGGTAAGTCACAAAGAAGTGGCTCTTCAGTAGAGGAAAACTTAAAATTGATTTCCTATGGGGAAACTCAATTATGACATCTGTTGTTGTTTCCAGATAGAGACAGAAAGGCAGAGGTAGGGAGTGAACAAGACCACGACACTGAAGCTTCCTTCAATGTAATGAGGATCAGGCTTGAACTTGGCTTGTGTACATGACAAAGCAGTGCACTGTCCAGGTGAGCTATTTCACCAGTCCGTCTTAAGTCACACCTGCTGGCTCCTCAGCTTTCCCTCACCCACTACAACATTAGATCCTGCTCAGATCAAGGTCTTCTGTTCTTGCCTTTTTTTTTCCTATTGTGCCCCATGCTAATTTCCTAGATCATCTAAAGATGAATTTATTTCTCTTATGAGAAAGAAACACTAGAGTGTTAGTGGGTCACTCTCTGTATGCAGTACCAGGGCCTCATACATGCAAGGAATGTCCTCTACCTGCTGAGCCACTTCCCCAGTTGCTACCTGTGTCCTCTAGAGAAAGCAGCATTTTGTTTGGCTATAGCCAAACTAAAACAAGCAGTAGCAAAAGAAGAAGAAGAAAAAAAAAATGAGGAGGAGAAGGAGAAGAAGGAGAGGGAGAGGGAGAGGAGGAGGAGGAGGAAGAAGAAGGAAGAGGAGAAGGAGAAGGAGAAGGAGAAGGAGAAGGAGAAGAAGAAGAAGAAGAAGAAGAAGAAGAAGAAGAAGAAGAAGAAGAAGAAGAAGAAGAAGAAGAAGAAGGAAAAGCCAGTCTTTCTACCTGAAAATATAATCTTTGTGTCATGGTGTGAAATATTTAGCTATTTGGATATCAACTACTTTATTTCATTTTTATTACAGATTTACAAAATTATAGGGATGCATTGGATCGACCTTCTCATGGTGCATCCCGTGAGTACCCATTCATTGGGGAAACTGACGATCCTTCCTAGCCGACTGAATCCACATGGATCCCAGTCACTTTCAAAGCCAGCAACAAGCAGCTCCTGACAGCTTTCAACCTGACCTGTTGACTGGCTACGGAAGAAGGGCAAACGCTAGAAGAAGAATAGGGATACAATTCCACACCATCCCACCACCAGAGTTCTGTGTCCCCATTCCCTTCACTGGAAACTGCAGTGATCCTCCCAAGGTCACAGATAGGGATTGACTATTGTTTCTGTAACTATCTATATTTCCCCTTTTTTTTTTTCTGCCTCCAGGGTTATTGCCAGGGCTCATTGCCCACTGCTCCTGGAGACCTTTTCTTAATTTTTTATTTATAAAAGGAAACATTGACAAAACCATAGGATAAAAGGGGTACAACTTCGCACAATTCCCACCACCAAACCTCCATATCCCATCCCCTCCCCTGATAGCTTTCCTAATTCTTTTTTTTTATATATATTTATTTGGGTAGTTCCTTTTTGCTGCCATTGATGTTTTTATTGTTGTACTTATTATTGAGGTTGATGTAGTCGTTGTTGGATAGGACAGAGAGAAATGGAGAAAGGAGGGGAAGACAGAGAGGGGGAGAGAAAAATAGACACCTGCAGACCTGCTTCACCGCCTGTGAAGCAACTTCCCTACAGGTGGGGAGCCAGGGGCTCAAACCGGGATCCTCACGCCAGTCTTTGTGCTTTGCGCCATGTGCGCTTAACCCGCTGCACTACCCCCATCTCCCAGCTTTCCTATTCTTTAACCCTCTGGGAGTATGGACCCAAGATCATCATGGGATGCAGAAGGTTGAAGGTCTGGCTTCTGTAATTGCTTTGACATGGGCAAACTAACATGGGCATTGACACTGGAGACCATTTTTTCCCCTTCTGTTGCCCTTGTTATTTTTATCATTATTGTGGTTATTATTGTTGTTGTTGTTGGATAGGACAGAGAGAAATCTAGAGAGGAGGGGAAGACAGAGAGGGGGAGAGAAAGATAAACACTTGCAGATATGCTTCACTACTTGTGAAGCAACTCCCCTACAGGTGGGGAGCTGGGGGCTCGAACTGGCATCCTTATGCCGGTCCTTGCGCTTTGCGCCAAGTGTGCTTAACCCTTTGTGCTGTCGCCCAACTCCCGAAGTTACTGTTTTATCTATGGCCCCACCACCCTGAATGGCTTTTCTTTTTTCCTCTTCTTTCTCTGGGTCCTGATGGAATTGTGTTTCAGAGCCCTCTAGTCATCTTCCCCTAATATTTCTCACCCTCTGGGAGTATAGACCAAAATTCTTTATGGTGCGCAAAAGATGGAAAGTCTGGCTTCTGTAGTTGCTTCTCAGCTGGATGTCAGTGTTGGCAAATTGATCCATACCCCCAGCCTGTCTCTATCTTTCCCTAGTGAGTTAGGGCTCTGGAGAAGTCAGATTCTAGAGCACATTGGTGAGGCTGCCTACCTGCAGTTCAGAATGAACATAGTAGCATCTGCAATCTGGTGTCTGAAAGGCAGTAAATTATGAGGCAGGACAAAATGTTTAATAAATAGGAAGCAGAAAGTAGGAATAGAACAGGTGAGAATAGGAATTTTAGGGTGGTAAGAAGCTAGGAAGTCTATTTTAGGTATGTTCCCAGGGGTCTGTAATTTTTGCCTGAGTTTGATAGTTAACTCGGAGAGGGACTAAAAATGTTGTCTGGGAGGGCCATTGTCATTAAAACTGCTTGGTACTGGAACATGAATAGACACACTGACCAGTGTAATAGAAATGAAAGTCCAGAAGTAAGCCCCCACACCTAATCTAATCTTTGACAAAAATCTAATCTTTGACATCTAATCTTTGACAAAAGTGCCCAGACTATTAAATGGGAAAAGCAGAGTCTCTTCAAATGGTGTTGGAATAAATGGGTTGAAACACGCAGAAGAATGAAACAGAACCACTGTATTTCACCAAACACAAAAGTAAATTCCAAGTGGATCAAAGACTTGGATGTTAGACCAGAAACTATCAGATACTTAGAGGAAAATACTGGCAAAACTCTTTTCCGCATAAATTTTAAAGACATCTTCAATGAAATGAATCCAATTACAAAGAAGACTAAGGCAAGCATAAACCTATGGGACTACATCAAATTAAAAAGTTTCTGGGAGGGATCCAGTCAGTAGTGCAGCGGGTTGAGTGCACGTGGCACAAAGCACAAGGACAGGCATAAGGATCCCGGTTCGAGCCCCCAGGTCCCCACCTGCAGGGGAGTCGCTTCACAAGTGGTAAAGCAGGTCTGTAGGTGTCTATATTTTTCTCCCCATCTCTGTCTTCCCCTCCTCTCTCCATTTCTCTCTGTCCTATCCAACAATGATGACACCAATAACAACAACAATAATAACTACAACAATAAAAACAACAAGGGCAACAAAAGGGGAAATAAATAAATATTTTTTAAAAATCTTCTGCACAGCAAAAGAAACCACTACCCAAACCAAGAGACCCCTCACAGAATGGGTGAAGACCTTTATATGTCATACATAAGACAAGAGGCTAATAACCAAAATAAATAAAGAGCTTGCCAAACTCAACCACAAGAAAACAAATAACCCCATCCAAAAATGGGGAGAGGACATGGACAGAATATTCACCACAGAAGAGACCCAAAAGGCTGAGAAACACATGAAAAAATGCTCCAAGTCTCTGATTGTCAGAGAAATGCAAATAAAGACAACAATGAGATACCACTTCACTCCTGTGACAATGTCATACAGCAGAAAAAATGTAGCAGCAGCAAATGCTGGAGAGGTTGTGGGGTCAAAGGAACCCTCCCGCACTGCTGGTGGGAATGTCAATTGATCCAACCTCTGTGGAGAACAGTCTGGAGAACTCTCAGAAGGCTAGAAATGGACCTACCCTAGATAAGCAAAAGGGGGCTTGCTTCCAGTGCAGTCGCCAAGGGCATTGGCATAACCAATGTTCAGAAAATAAATCACAACCCCACTTCCAGAGGCCCCAAACACCTTGTCCTAGATGCCAGAAAGGTTTTCATTTGTGGAAAGATTGTTGGTTTAAGTTTCATAGAAATGGCACACCCCTGCTGAATGTAGATTTAAACTAGGTACAGGGCTGACCCTGCCTTCAAGAGGGAGTCAAACAGACTCCCGTTCAGCGCTGCGCCTTTCTTCCATAAACCAGAGACCCAACCTGTCGCTCCGCCCACCACTTCATGTAACAGTAGCAGAGAGTGAGCGGGAGGAGGCGCGCACAGCGTGTGGGAACTCCTAGCGTAAAAATTGCCAGCTGGAGCAAGCAAACAGCGTGGATTCAGAGCCTGATATTTTGTGGACCACCCCTGTTTTAGAAAGGGGTCACCCTACTATGACAGTAAGGATTGGTAAAATTCCTTTTAAGTGTTTGATTGATACCGGAGCAGACAAGACAATTTTAAGGCAAGCAGAGGTTCCCCAGAGTTGGGAACTCCTTCCAGGACCATATCTACATGGCGTTGGAGGATTGACACAAGATTTCCTCACACGAGATTCGCTAGTGTGGGATGACCCAGATGCTTTCGTTCTTTTATAGCTAATATTAGCACCAATTTATTGGGCAGAGACTTGCTAAAATCTCTTAATGTGGTAATATTCTCAGACGCCTCTGCAGGGCATCACACTCACTCCTGTGAGACTTCGAGATCCGACCAGCACCCCCAATACTAACTGCCATTGTTTGTAACAGAACTCCCTGTTTAGATTGGCTTTTTAATAAGCTTGTCTGGGTGGAGCAGTGGCCTTTGCCTAGGGAGAAGCTAGAAATTTTAAAAGAGCTCATCCAAGAGCAGTTGTCCTTGGGACACATTTGCCATTCATGGAGCCCATGGAATACTCCTGTCTTTGTGATTAAAAAGCGCTTGGGAAAATGGCGCCTCCTCCAAGATCTCTGTGTGGTTAATAAAACCATGCAGGTTTGGGGCTCCCCCAAAGGGGTTTGCTTCTTGCTTCTGTGATTCCCATGGGAATTCCAGTCATAGCTATTGATATACAGGATTGTTTTTTCTCTATTCCCTTGCACCCACAAGATTGTAAACATTTTGCCTTCTCTGTTCCTTCTATTAATAACGCCAACCCTGCTGATAGATTTGAATGGGTGGTACTGCCCCAGGGCATGGACAGTAGTCCTACAATTTGTCAAGAGGCTGTTAAATCTGCCCTTTTTCCATATATTCATAAGGGCCTTAAGGTTTTTCATTCTATGGATGACGTCTTAATATGGGGAGAATTAGATACAGATCTCTCACCCTACGTGATTTTCTTATCCTTGCCTTAAAGAAAAACTGCTTTAATGTAGCTCCTCAGAAGGTACAGCTAATTCCTCCAATATCTTTCTTAGGGTCAGAGATTCCTCTAATGCAGATTCATCCCTTAAAACCTTGTGTTACTTTTCCTTCTAATCTCACTCTTGCTTCTTTACAAAGTTTTCTTGGAAATTTAAATTGGCTTAGGCGGTATCTTTATCTCCCTACTGGCTGCCTCCAACTGCTGTTTGATGTGTTAAAAGGAAACAAACAGCCTTCCTCAAAGCTTACGTTAACCCCTGAAGCCTCCTTGGCACTGGAAAGGGTTAGGCCCTCCAGGACATGCACCTGTTTGGTTCTCCCCTTCCTCTCCAGTAAATCTTCTCATCTTTAACTCCACCCCCACAGTGGTGGGGGCACTGTGGCAGACACATGGCGTTCTCGAATGGCTTTACACGCCAGTAGGGGGAGCCCCAAGACTTCTTACTGAGACTGATGCCTTAGCATCTATGATTCGCCAAGGAAGAAAGAGATCAGTTCAGGTCTTAGGAAGAGAACGGGATTCAATTATTCTTCCTTTTTCTCTCACAGATAGAGTGGCTTGTATGCCACCATTCTTGTTTTGCCATAAGTTTAAGAGGTTTTCCAGGACAATTAGATAATCATTTTCCTTCTAACAAATTGACAGCTTCTTTACCTCTTTTGCCTCTACTAGTACCTAAACTTTTCTCTGGAGATCCCATCCCCTCTGCTCCCACAATTTTTACTGATGGTGGCAAGAAGGGAGCTGCTGCCCTTATATATTATCCAGATAAACAATGTCCCATGTTTCTCTTTACTGAGCTTCCTGATAATTCCCCTCAGTACAAAGAACTCTATGCTGTTCTCCTCGCCTTAAAAGCTGTACCAGAACCCTTCAACCTTTTTTCTGACAGTGTGTATACTGTTAACCTACTTCCATGGCTTGCTTGTTCTTATGTGAGAATTGATGACAACCCACTTTCTCCTCTCTTGATTCAAATTGCCTCTATGCTCTGTTCTCGAACTCAACCACTGTATGTTCAACACTTTTGTTTCCACAGCCCTCTTCCTGGTCCCCTGTCTGAAGGGAATGCTGCAGCTGACCACCTCGCCTCCACAGGAATTCTCCTAGCCTGGTCCATGGAGCATGAACTCCATCCTCCTTAATTACCTGGAGAACTTTTTAAGATCTATGGAGGAATACGGGCTCCACGCCTGAGGTCTCTGTCTATTGGGGACAACGTTTACCGGGAATGTGTGGACTTGCTCTGGAGGAAAAGCTCCACCGCAAAGCTGGCAAAGGTATTCAGTGTCCAATAGCGGCTTAGCAGTGGGGGGGAGGAGTCTCAGAAGTGGAAGCCATCAGAGAAGCAGCAGCGGCCGCCGGACACATGTCTGCCAAAATGAGAGCCTCTGGGCAGAATGCAGATGGCTTACAGTGGGTCAGGATCAGGGCAGGCTTTGCTTTCTCTAGAAAGCATGTATGCTGCTGGGTAAGCAGAATGACCATCTCCTTTAACTCTTGGATCACAGCCTCAAGGTCCCTTAGCCTTTTGGGAGGGTGTCCTGCATATCTCCTGAAAGCTGCAACCATGGTCAAAAGGATCCAAGGTGTGGCCCCGAGCAAAATGTCCCAGAGATATAAAAACTAGAGAAAAAAGAGTAGAGGGTTTGGGAAACCTCCTCATGAGAAGGAAGTTCACCCATGGTGAAGAGGTCTCAGAAAAATAAGAAGAGGGAGAAAAAGAACCGCAGTGCCTTTGTTAAACATGAGGCTGCAGAGAGCGAAGTGGCTGTATACTTATCTGGAGCACCTTCGTACATCTGCTGCTTGTGTGGAGCCAGTGGTCCCTGTTCAGGAGCCAGATGTCAGGTTGCGTCACAGGAAAATGAAGAGACCAGGAACTCGTGGCAGAGTGGGAGCGCAAATCTTTATAAATGTGGACACCCCAGAGTCGGGTGTGAGCACTGCAGGTTTAGGCCACGTGGAGCTAGCAAAATGGCCGCCTCCTGCTATGCACGCCAGCCCTTCTCCAGGTCGGTACGTGGAAGAGAAAGAGAGAGAGAGCGGACACAGGAGTGACTTTTATAGGAGAATACTGGAAGTGGCAATTTGGGACGGAATTGGCTAGGAAAGGGGGTGGAGAAAACAAGGCACTCTGGGAAGGTAGAAAGTTTCCATAGCAATGGTTGCTATAGTTTTTTAGCTCTCAGAAATGAGCAATACCCTGAGGGGGTTATGTGGTGGTGGAGGAGTCATTTTTAAAACAAGGCAGAAGATTGATATGTAAACAATAATACTTGCATGGAAATATAGTGGTTTGTGGGTCCTGCCTGACTCAACCACATCTGTACAATATCCCAGCAATTCCTCTCCTGGGGATATATTCTAAGGGACCCAACACACCCATCCAAAAAGATCTGTGTATACATATGTTCTTAGCAGCACAATTTGTAATAGCCAAAACCTGGAAGCAACACAGGTATCCAACAACAGATGAGTGGCTGAGCAAGTTGTGGTATATATACACAACAGAATATTACTCAACTATTAAAAACAGTGATTTCACCATTTTCAGCCGATCTTGGATGGAGCTTGAAAAAAACATGTTAAGTGAAATAAGTCAGAAACAGAAGGATGAATATGGGATGATCTCACTCTCAGGCAGAAGTTGAAAAACAAGATCAGAAGAGAAAACACAAGTAGAACCTGAACTGGAATTGGTGTATTGCACCAAAGTAAAAGACTCTGGGGTGGGTAGGGGGAGAATACAGAGCCAAAAAGGATGATAAAGGACCTAGTGGGGGTTGTACTGTTATATGGAAAACTGGCAAATGTTATGCATGTACAAACTATTGTATTTACTGTTGAATGTAAAACATTAATTCCCCAATAAAGAAAAATTTTTTAAATGTCTGGGAAGATGTAGTCAGAGCTGAAAATAGGGCTAGAAAGCTAGCTTAAGGGCAGAGAATAGCTTCCAAACTTGAAGAAAATATATAAACACATTTAACTTTACTACATTGATCTGACCCAGGGCCCATTCAATTACTTTCATATAAAATTATTTCTTTTGCTTAACTGTTTCTAAGACTTGTGAGAAATATGGTGGTTATCTTTGGAGATGACACAGAACTTTGGTGTTGGGTGTGGAAATGTACATTTAATCTTAAAATATTGTAACTCACTGTTAGTCACAAATAAAAATTTTTAAAAATTAAGTATTTTAGAGTGGGGGGGGAAAGGTCCTTTAGGTGAGAGGAAAAACAAGTCTGGGGGCAGTGGGGGGGAGGATTTGCTTTGCTTAACCAGGAGGTCATGGAGGCACACTGTCCAAAAAGAAGGCAATTTGGGGTCAGAAAGATTGCTCACCAGACAGGGTGTGTGCCATACCACACATGTAGACCAGATACAAACCCTGGCAAAATAGTTCACTGGGACAGTGCACTGCTTTGCCATGCTTGTGACACAGGCTCCAGCCTGGGTTCCACTATGTAGGAGGAAGCTTTAATGCTGTTGCTTCTTTCCTTCTTTTTCTTTCTATCAGAAAAAGTCTTGTGATGACAAAAGAAGTGGGAGGGGAAGGAAGAGAAGGTGGTGCTGGTAGAGGGGAAAGAGAAGAAAGAAAAGAATGGGCCTTGTGGTCTGGGAGGTGGTGCAGTGGATAAAGCATTGGATTCTCAAGCATGAGGTCCTGAGTTCAATCCCTGGCAACACATGTATCAGAGCGATATCTGGTTCTTTCTCTCTCTGTCCTTCTATCTTCATGAATAAATAAATAAAATCTTTAAAACAAAAATTAGTGGTCCAGGAGGTGGCGCAGTGGATAAAGCATCGGACTCTCAAGCATGAAGTCCACAATTCAGTCCCCGGCTGCACATGTACCAGAGTGATGTCTGGTTCTTTCTCTCTCTCTTCCTACCTTTCTCATTAATAAATAAATAAAATACTTTTAAAAATTTATTTATATAAAAAAAAGAACGGGCCTGATGGTGATATACCCTATAAAGTGCACTCATTCATTACCAAGTGCAAGGAACTGGGTTCGAGCTTCCAGACTCCACCTGCAGATGGAAGCTTCATGAAGAGTGAAACTGTGCTGAAGATGCCTTTGTTTTTCTATCTCCCCTTTCCTCTCTCAATTTCTCTCTGTCTATATCCAAAATATGTAAATAAAATAGAAGAAGGGGAAATAAAGAAGGAGGAGGTGGAGGAGGAAGTGAAGAAAGAGGAGAAGAGAAAGGGAGGAAGAGTTGAACAGTGCTCTAGTAAAATAAATTAAAAATCAAACAAGGTTCCGAGCTAGTCTTTTGTTCCCAGAAGTATCTCTAAAGATCCCTTAGTCCTGGGAGGTGGTACAGCTGTGAGTGAGTGGGTTTTCTCAGAAGTTCTCTCAGGCCTCCCCCCATCTTAATAGTTCCCCATTTTAGAGTCAGGCTGCCGCAAGCAAAAGGCTTTTAAGAAACTCCCCCTTGCTGGACGCCCAAGGCCAACAGGCTTTATAGATAACTCAGTCAAGTCTGCTCATTCTGCTTGCCTAAAGTGATATTGCAAAAATATGGGATGATGTTTTTTTGAAAGTTTGGATTTAACCGGCTCATTCTGCTTCTGTTAACCCACTTTGCTTTTGGCGCCTTAGATAGAGCCAGGAATGTATGACTTAGGTAAAGGTATGGCATGTACTCAGGGAACACCCCTTGGTCCCTCTGCACCTTTAGGTAAGAGTGATCACCCCATCCCTGACCATTATAAAAAGGCATAGGTTCGAGAACTCGGGGTTTCTTAGGCAATGGGACCTCTTTGGCATTCTGGCTTGGGGACCTCTCAGCTGAGATGTGTGTGTCTCTGTCCATGTGAGTCTGGATACTGACCTATTTTTCTGTGTGGTTGTGTGAATAAACTTTCTTTTCTTTTTTTTTTTTGTAAATATTTATTCCCCTTTTGTTGCCCTTGTTTTTATTGTTATAGTTATTATTGTTGTTGTTATTGATGTCATCGTTATTGGACAGGACAGAGAGAAATGGAGAGAAGAGGGGAAGACAGAGAGGAAGAGAGAAAGATAGACACCTACAGACCTGCTTCACCGCTTGTGAAGTAACTCCCCTGCAGGTGGGGAGCCAGTGGCTCGAACCGGGATCCTTACGTCAGTCCTTGTGCTTTGCACCACCTGCGCTTAACCTGATGTGCTACCACCCGACTCCCATGAATAAACTTTCATCATCACTAATTCTCTGTGTCTGACTCAGTTTGTGAAGGGGCTTGGTGAGCAGCGACTTAACACAGTGGACAAAGTATTGCACCCTCAAGCGTGAGGTCCAGAGTTTGGTCTCTGATATCCCATGTGTCAGAGTGATATTCTGCTGTTCTCTCCTCCCTCCCCATGTTAATAAATCTCTTAAAATAAAGATCCTTCTGGGTGGGGGTAGATAGCATAATAGTTATGCAAAGAGACTCTCATGCCTGAGGCTCTAAAGTCCTAGGTTCAATCCCCTGCACCCCCGTCAGTCAGAGCTGAGCAGTTCTCTGGTAAAAATTAAAATAACCCCTCCTACCTTATGCTTTTGTTCACTAATCCTTTCTTAAATAAAAAATTTAAAAAAAAATAAAAATAAATAAAAAATAACCTGGGTGGTGATGCACCTTGTAGAGGATACACATTCCCATGTGAACAAGAACCCAGGTTCAAGCCCCCCACCACCTACAAAGGGGAAGTTTCACAAATGGTGAAGCAGTGCTGCAGGTATATTTCTTTCTCCCCCTTCCATCTCAATTTCTGTCTCTCCATTAAAATAAAATTAAAAAAATTAAATCCTCTACCTCTTCAAAATGCCAACTCTGCCCTCAGGCTACCAGGCAGGCCTGGGTAGGAGTTTCACTGTTGGCTCCGCCTCCTCCTCATGTCCTTGGCAAGTCCCATCTTTTCCTCAAGTCTCCACTTTCCCATCTAAGGTCTTTTAGAAGCTAAGACTCTGCATCCAGCTGGGGGAATAGAAGGGAGAAGATAATTCCAGAAAGAAACCCAGTTGGGGCCTCAATTCCTCACTGTTCCTTGCATGAAGTATGTATTTCACCCGCACATGCTAACCATTCTCTTCGACCTCTTTACCTTCATGTCTGCAGTAATTTTCTCCTGGAATCTCCCTCTTTTTTCTTGTCAAGTTACTTTCCATCACCCACTTCCGTGAAAACCTGTTTTGATCACTTCCAAATTAATTGTAATTAAACCTGCTGAAACAAAGACACCCTAAAAGCACATAGGTTTAAATAAGTTTTCCTTGACTTCTGTTTGTTTTATGAGCTTAGTTCTCTAGTTTTCCTTCTGATTCTGGGAGCTCTTTCACAGCCTCTCAGTACATATCTTCTCTGTTTAAACTATACAGAATCGGTTTCTTTTGCTCATTCAATAACAGTACCAGAGGGAGGCAGGAGTATCTGTGTATGGTACAATTGCAAGCAAAAGAAAATGATTCTGGTGGTCCAGGAGGTGGTGCGGTGGATAAAGCATTGGACTCTCAAGCATGAGGTCCCAAGTTCAATCCTCAGGAGCACATGCGATATCTGGTTCTTTCTCTCTCTCCTCCTATCTTTCTCATTAATAAATAAATAAAATATTTAAATTTAAAAAAGAAACTGATTCTGTATAGTTTGAACAGAGAAGAAGCCCAGGTGCTTTGTGAACAGTGAAGCCAGCAGAAACGTAACCTTTTTCCACTCTGTCCCTATTCTTGGTTCCCATCACCTAGCCCCCTGTAACAGAAGTGAACCAGCAAAGCAGCTCACAGTCACATTAGCTAAAGCAAAAGAATGGCCAGGAGAACCAGCAATGAGGCCCCAAAATAGAACACTCATGTTACGCTTGATGATTACCTCCCCACTATGACTTTTGCAGTTATATAATACTGAACCTTTTTTTTTTTTCATTGTAAGCAGATAGCAAATAATCTCCCAAAACACTTACTGATGATTCCTGACTCCATTAAGGGAAGTTTAAGTGCTTTGTTTAGATCCTGTTACTGAGCCACCAAGAAAGAGAAAGTAACCAATTCGTCCTGAAGTTTCTTCTCCAGGTCACATAGCCTGTCCTTGTTCACTTAGCTAGAAGACACTTTCCCCTTCACTAAACACCTTTGATGCAATTTTTTTTAATATACGTATTTTTAAAATTTTTTTCTATTTATTTATTTTCCCTTTTTGTTGCCCCTGTTGTTTTATTGTTGTAGTTATCATTGTTGTTGTTATTTATGTCGTCATCGTTGTTGGATAGGACAGAGAGAAATGGAGAGAGGAGAGGAAGAAAGAGAGGGGGAGAGAAAGATAGACACCTGCAAACCTGCTTCACCGCCTGTGAAGAGACTCTCCTGCAGGTGGGGGCTCGGACTGGGATCCTTACGCTGGTCCTTGCGCTTTGCACTTGAAATAGTTTTTATATTTATTTGTTTTCCCTTTTGTTGCCCTTGTTAGGTGCAATTTTTAAAATGTAATTTAGAAACACTAAAACACATAAATATTAAGATTTAAATTAGTTTTTATATATTTTGCACACAACCAGGCTGACCCAGAACCCAGACTGCCAACCACTAACCCACACTGCCTCATGGTTAGGGAAGATTCGCAGGTTAATGGTCTGTATGCCCTGCTTGACAGCTCATGAACTGCTCTCACTGGCCCCAGAAGTGCATATATAATCATGCCTGTAGTTTCCTACAGGCAGGAAAGCTGAGGGTCAGATACATTAAATGACCTGTTTGCATAGCTAGCAAGCAGCTAAGACTACAAACAAGAATCCCTCTCAATGAAAATGCCCTGTTCTTTTTTGCTTTTGTTTTTGCCTCCAGGGTTATTGCTGGGGCTCATGCCTGCACTATGAATCCACTGTTCCTGGAGGCTTTCTCCCCCCTCCCCTTAGTTGCCCTTGTTGTAAATCATTGTCACTGTTATTGCTGTCATTGTTGTTGGATAAGACAGAGAAAAATCGAGGAAGGGAAGACATACAAGGGGAGAGAAACGGAGTCGGGTGGTAGCGCAGCAGGTTAAGCGCACATGGCGTGAAGCACAAGGAACTGCAGAAGGATCCCGCTTTGAGCCCCCGGCTCCCCACCTGCAGGGGAGTCGCTTCACAGGCGGTGAAGCAGGTCTGCAGGTGTCTCTCTTTCTCTCCCCCTCTCTGTCTTCCCCTCCTCTCTCCATTTCTCTGTCCTGTCTAACAACGACAACATCAACAACAACAATAAAAAAAGGGAAAAATAAATATAAATATCTAAAAAAAAAAAAAAGAAGAAGGGGAGAGAAAGATAGGCACCTGCAAACCTACTTCACAGCTTGTAAAGTGACCCTCCTTCAGGTGGGGGGCCGGGGGCTGGAACGGGGATCCCTGCTGCAGTCCTTGTGCTTCGCTCCATATGCCCTTAACACACTGTGCTACTGCCCGACCCCTGTTGTCACACCCACAGGCCATCCTTCTGTAGGACAAGCTGACTGTATGACAGGACATTAGCTACAGACCTCTGTGTAGGCTTGGTGCTTGACTTCTTACATGGGGGGGTTGGATATCAGAATCAATATTTTCCTTGAAAGCACAGTATTGGAGCACTGTATTGGTAGTATTGACTACCCTGGTCAAATCTATGGCAACATTTAAGTTGCCATCTCCTGATGTTTTACATTTTAAAATAATAATAAATTAGAAGGAAGATCCAAGTTAAAAGGGTGTGTCCTTTTGTTCAACCAATAAGTATCAATTCAGTACATAAGCCAGGCATAGTTACACACATTCAGGTGGGGAGCAGGGAGCTGGCTTGAACCCAGGTCCTTGTGCTTCTTAACATGTATCCTTAACCCAGCATGCCACCACCTTCACCAGAGAAACAGACATGTTTAATAAAGAGCAAGATCAGGTCCATGAGCATCTATAAGCAGAGGTTCCTGAGTCTGAGAAGACAGTTTCAAAGAGGAAATTGTGTGTGTGTGTGTGTGTGTGTGTGTGTGTGTGTGTGTATCCAGGGCCAAAATCAGATATAATTTCACCATAAGCATATATTGGGCTGCTCCTTCCTTCCTTCCTTCCTTCCTTCCTTCCTTCCTTCCTTCCTTCCTTCCTTCTTTCATTCATTCATACCACAGCACCAGAGTTTCCTCCTGTGCCCTAGCACCTCCACTGTGATGGCTGAGGCTCCAACCAATCTGGTCTGTGTACATGGTATGGACTGCACCCTACCTGGTGAGCTGTCTCTTCAGCCCTCTCTACTCCTCCTGTTTTCATTTACCAGATCCTCCTACTTCTCCCTGTAGCCATAAAAAAGTTAAGTTCCGGGAGTCGGGCTGTAGCGCAGCCGGTTAAGCGCAGGTGGCGCAAAGCACAAGGACCGGCATAAGGATCCCGGTTCGAACCCCGGCTCCCCACCTGCAGGGGAGTCACTTCACAGGCGGTGAAGCAGGTCTGCAGGTGTCTATCTTTCTCTCCTCCTCTCTGTCTTCCCTTCCTCTCTCCATTTCTCTCTGTACTATCCAACAACAACAACAATAATAATTATGACAATAAAACAACAAGGGCAACAAAAGGGAATAAATAAATTAAATAAATATTTAAAAAAAAGTTAAGTTCCAAATAAGTGCAGCAAGTAAATGGAAAGACCTAAAAATGACACCCTTTTTTACTAAGTACCATATATAAAGTACTTAATCAAATAGTTTCTACTTAGATACCCTCCTCACCTACTTTTTATTTCACTTCCTTCAGTCACTCCAAGGCTAACCTTATCAGATAAGGTAAAGACTACAAAAGCTGCAAAAGGGCAAGAGATCGGCATAATTTAATAATGGCTCTTTTGGTCACTACCAGGTCACCCCATCATCCAGGGCCCTAGTAAGGGAATCCTGGGATTCCCACACAGGCATGAGGTGCCTAGACCTCTAACAGATCCCTCTCTCCACCGTCACTGGTCATCTCTATCAGGAACAACATAGTGGACCCTCTTGTGGGCCTCTACAGTACCTTGCCCTCAATGTGGGTCAACAATGGTAGAGACTACCCCGTTCTCTAAAGGGAAGTTAGATCAACATAGTCTGTCACTCTGTCACTCAAGGAATATGAGTCCTGCAATGAATACAACCTAGAATGTTTCTAGCTATGACCACAGAATGCAAGCTGAGATCTACAGGGATGCAGAGGTTACATAGGCTTCTATACTGACTATGGGCCCCAGATCAAATCAATGGGGTTTGCAGTTAACAATATTTATATACTTTCCCCATACTTGGGAGCTACTCTCTTCCCTGATCCAGCTTTCTAGTCCTATTCCCAACTCTGACACCATTTCCCCAGACAATACCTTTAGCCCACCTACATGTTAGCTGTCAAGCTCAGGCAAAAATTAGTCAAGTCATGGGCCCCTTGGAATATACCTAAAATAGACCAATCAGCTTTTTCCAAAATGGAGACCCCAAATCTCATCTTCTATATTCTTACCTTTAGGTGCCTGATTATTAAACAATCTGTTCTGCCTTTTTATCTTAATGCTTTTCAGCCACCAAGTTGCAAATGCTACCATGATGCCAACCTGACTTCCTTGGGTAGATGACCTCACCAATGTACCCTGGAGCCCCACCTCTTCAGAGCCCTGCCCCACTATGAAAAGACAGAAACAGGTTAGGAGGATGGATTGACCTGCCAATGCCCATGTTCAGTGGGGAAACAATGACAGAAGCCAGCCCTTCCACCTTCTGCACCCCATAATGATGCTGGGTCCATACTCCCAGAGGGATGAAGAATAGGAAAGCTTCCAGTGGATGGGGATGGGATATGGAGCTCTGGTGGTGGGAACTGGGTGGAATTTTACTCCTCTTCCCCTATGGTTTTGTTGATATTTTCTATTTTATAAATAATCAAATAAAAAATTATCTGGGGGACAGGTGGTATCGCAGTGGGTTAAATGCACATGGCACGAAGCACAAGGACCGGCACAAGGATCCCAGTTCAAGCCCCCATCTCCCCACCTGCAGGGGGTCACGTCACAAACCATGAAGCAGGTCTGCAGTTGTCTATGTTTCTCTCCCTTGTCTTCCCCTCCTTCTCTCTGTCCTATCCAACAACAACAATAATAGTAATAACAACAATGATAAACAACAAGGGCAACAAAAGGGGGAAAAAATTGTCCAATGGGAGCAGTGGACTCACACAGGCACAAGAACTCAGTGGAATCCTCTTGGGAAAAAAATGCAAATAAGATCATGCTACATCTAAAAAAAAAAAATTCTCAAATAGTCTCCCATTTCCCTCACATAAAATCCAAGTCCTTTATCCATGGCCTTCAAACCCTGCAAGATCTGGCTAATGCCCACCTCTTTAGTTTCCATGTCATGCTATCCTTTCCCCCTCACTGCTTCAACAAGTTTAAATTTCACTGAAGTATTCATTTATTCATCTAGGCAACCAGGTATTTATAGTGTCTCTTTTATATCAGATGTGGTACCAGGTGCTCAGTTAGGTTTAAACAAAGTGAACATTTCTACCCTCATGATGCCTCCAGTGTCTTCCTCTCCTGATTCAGACTCTTCCTGTGCCTCTCCCTCTGCTTGAATCCCCTCCTCCAGCATATATACTGTATTCCTTTCAACTACTTAGTCATCATCCAGATCAAAATGAAATGTCTGGACTAGAGAGATAGTGTGCATAAGACCCAGACTCTAGTCCTGGCACCACACTGGAGGTACTATCTCACTGGGGGGAACTCCAGGGCTGTGGCATCTCTCTGTGTATGTCAATCTAAATGAAAAGTCAGCCCGGGCTGGGGGTAGATAGCATAATGGTTATGAAAATAGACTCTCATGTCTGAGGCTCTGAAGTCATAAGTTCAGTCCCCTGCACCACCATAAGCCAAAGCTGATCAGTGGTCTGGTTTAAAAAAAAAAAAAAAAAAAAAAGGTCAGGAAGTCGGGTGGTAACACAGCAAGTGTAAGGATTCTGGTTCGAGCTCCCGGCTCCCCACCTGCAGGAGGGTCGCTTCACAGGTGGTCTATCTTTCTCTCCCCATCTCTGTCCTCCCCTCCTCTCTCCATGTCTCTCTGTCCTATCTAACAATGACGACATCAATAACTACAACAACAATATTGAAAACAAGGGCAACAAAAGGGGGAAAAAATGGTCAGTCTGGAGTGGTGAGATCACATGTGCATAAGGCCCTGGCTCTAACAAACGAACAAACCAAAGAAAGTTCCAGTGCTATTGAGTTTCTTTCTCTCTGCCTGAATGAAAAAGTGGCCCACCCCATATTTGGGAGCTACTCTCTTCCCTGATCCAGCTTTGTAATCCTTTTTCCAACTATGACATCATTTCCCCAGAAAATAATCTCTGTCCACCTGCATATTAGCTGTCCGGCTCAGGCAAAAACTGGTAAAGTCATGGGCCCCTTGGAATTATATCTAAAATAGACCTACTAGCTTTTTCCAAAATAGAGACCCCCAATCTTCATCTGCCCAAATCTTCATTCCTGCCTTTAGGTTCATGATTAATCAACAATTTGTTCTGATTCATATCTCAACTTTTTTTTTTTCAGTCACCAGGTTCCACATGAAACCATGATGCCAACCTGACTTCCCTGGGCAGATGACCCCACCAATGTGTCCTAAAGCCCCGCCTCCCCAGAGCCCTGCCCCATTAAGGAAAGAGACAGGCTGAGAGTATGGATCGACATGCCAACACCCATATTCAGTGGAGAGCAATTATAGAAGCCAGACCTTCCACCTTCTGTACCCCATAATGATCCTGGGTCCATGGTCCCAGAGGGATAATGAATAGAAGCTATCAGGGGAGGGGAGTGGATACAGGGTTCTGGTGATGTGAATTGTGTGGAATTGTATCCCTCCTATCCTATAATCTTGTCAATATTTCCACTTTATAAATAAAAATCAAAAAAGGAAAAATATTATGCATGTACAATTCAATATATATATATATATATATATATATATATATATATATATATATATATATATAAAAAAAGAAGAAGAGAAAAAGTGGCCCAAAGCAGTGAAATCATGCATGCATGAGGCCTGGACTTCACACAAATAAAGAAAGAGATGAAGAAAGAAAGAAAACAGAAAAAGAGAGAAAGAAAAAGAGGCAAAGTGGAGAGCAAAGATTCTCAAAAGTAGGAAACAATGTTTTCGGAATCATGCCTCTAAATTAAGTAAAACTGAGGATGGAGGGGGTGGGGCAATGGCTCACATGGTTAAGTATCTTCCCATGCGCAGGACCTGGGTTCAAGTCCCCACACTCCACCTGTTGGAGGGAAGCACATCTGCAGGTGTCTCTCTGACTCTTTCCCTCTCTATTTCCCCCTACCCTCTCAAAATCTCTCTGTCCTATCAAATAAAAAAAAAAAATAGTGTGGGGGAGATAGCATAATGGTTATGCAAACAATCTCATACCTGAGGCTCTAAGGTCCCAGGTTCAATCCCCTGCACCACCATAAGCCAGAGCTGATCAGTGCTCTGGTAAAATAAATAAGTAAACTGATTGATTGATTAATTAATTAAGGGAAAATGGCCACCTTGAACAAGAGTGGTGGCTTCACCATACAGGCACTGAGCCACAGTCATAACCCTGGTGGCAATATATATATATAAATGTTTCCAGAAGATTTATCAATATGGAAGTTATCAATATGAAAGTTGACATCAGTTGCTAAAAAAAAAAGTAATGACTATTATTGACTCAGTCCTAAAGGTGGAAACTGTGTTCTAACTTTGGCAATGTACTGCTCTCCCAATTTCACAGCATTCCACCCTCTTTACCTAGAATACCCTTCAATTGCTCAAATTCCCCCTTATTTTCAAGGACCAGTACAGAGGTTATCTTCTCTGTGACTTCCCCCAAATGCCTCAAACAAACTTTTCCTTTCTTCTCAAACCCCCTAAGGGCCAGAATAGCACTGGCTTCCTGTATAGTTGGGATTTCTTTTATTTTTTTTAAAGATTTTATTTATTTATTAATGAGAAAGGAAGGAGGAGAGAAAGAACCAAATAGCACTCTGGTACCTGTGCAGCCGGGGATTGAACTCAGGACCTCATGCTTGAGAGCCTTAGCCACTGCGCCACCTCCTGGACCAAAGTTGGGATTTCTAAGCATGGTTTCTGTCTCTCTAACCCAGTTACACCTCTTACAGAATTTAGTAAATTTGTCAAAAAACAGCTACTCCTTCTTCAGGCCAAAATAGGGCTTTGCAGCCTAGTTGTAAAAACTTGGGCAGAAAATGATCCATTAGTGTCATCTGCTGGTTAGATGTGGTATGACAGTTTCTGATTAGGATTTTTTTCTTTATTGGGGGATTAATGTTTTACAGTCAACAGTAAATACAATAGTTTTACATGCATAACAATTCTCATTTTTCCACACAACAATACAACCCCCACTAGGTCCTCTGCCATCCTGTTCCAGGACCTGAACCCTCCCCCCACCCACCCCAGAGTCTTTTACTTTGGTGCAATACACCGACTCCAGTCCAAGTCCTGCTTAGTGTTTTCTCTTCTGATCTTGTTTTTCAACTTCTGCCTGTGAATAAGATCATCCCATATTCAGCCTTCTATTTCTGACTTATTTCATTTAACATGATTTCTTCAGGCTCCATCCAAGATGGCTGAAAATAGTGAAATCACCATTTTTACTCTGAAAATGTACTATAGTGCTAGTTTATCTAGTTCTTCATTTAGCTCCTTCGTTCATTTGTTGATTTTCTGCCTGGATGATATGTCAAGTTGAGAGAGTGGGGTGTTCAAGTCCCCGACTAATACTGGGTTGCTGTTGATATATTGCTGTAGCTCTTTCAGTAGATGTTTGATGTATTTACATGGCCTCTCCTTAGGTACATAGATGTTAATAAATCCTCTTGATTGATTGATCCTCTGAGCACTAAGTAATGTTCATTCCTATCTTTTTAAATTTTATTTATTTTAAAGTCTATCATGTCAGATATGAGCACAGCTGTTCCTTCCCCTTTTTGTGGGCCATTGGCTTGTATGAGAGTTTTCCATCCTTTCACTTTAAGTCTGTGTTTGTCTTGTTGAATTAGGTGGGATTCCAGCAGACAACATATGGTTGGGTTCTGTTTTCTGATCCATCTTCCTATTCTGTGCCTTTTAATAGGTAAATTCAGGCCATTGCCATTTATTGAGATTACAGACTGAAGATATTTTAATGCCATTGTTGTAGATTTTTAGAGTGTTTTGATATACGGCATGTTTATGGTGATCTGACTTTATAGGAGACCTTTCAGAACTTCCTTCAGGGCAGGCTTGGTGATAGTTGATTCCTTCAACTGTTGCTTGTCTGAGAAGGTTTTTATGCTTCCATCTAGTCTGAATGACAGTCTAGCAGGATACAGTATACTTGGCTAAAAGCCTTTCTCATTGAGCACTCGATAAATACCTTGCCATTCTCCTCTAGCCTGTAGTGTTTGTGTGAAGTCTGCTGCTAACCTTATGGGTTTTCCTCTGTAGGTGACTCTTGTTTTTCTCTTGCAGCCTTCAAGATCCTTTCTTTATCCTTATTCCTTTTCATTCTAAATATTATGTGTCTTGTTGTCTTTAAGTCTCGGTTAATTCTGTCTGGGACCCTCTAGGCCTCTTGAACCTTTATGTCTTTTATGTTGTCTAGACTAAAGAAGTTCTCAACTATTATGTCCTATAGAATGCTTTCTTCCCCTCCCTTTCTTCCTCTGGTAGGCCTATAATGCATATATTACTTCTTTTGAAGTCATCCCATATGTCTCTGTTGTTATTTTCAGTATCTCTTAATCTCTTTTTGAGAGCTCTTACTTCTTTCTTAGTTTTTTTTATTTCCTTTTGTTGCCCTTGTTTTATTGTTGTAGTTATCATTGTTGTTGTTGTTGTTGGGTAAAGAGAAATGGAGAGAGGAGGGAGAGACACAGAGGGGGAGAGAAAGATACACACCTGCAGACCTGCTTCACTGCCTGTGAAGTGACTCCTCTGCAGGTGAAGAGCCAGGGGCCCGAACCAGGATCCTTATGCCAGTCATTGCACTTTGTGCCATCTGCGCTTTACCTGTTGCACTACAGCCCAACTCCCTTCTTCCTTAGTTTTTTCTAATTCATCCTTGATCTTGCTAATTCTGTTTTCTGCCTCATTTATTCTATTCTCTCTCCCCTCTGTTGTTTTCTGTAGTTCAGTTATTTTGTTAACCTGTTCTGATACTGTATTAGCTTGTTCAGCTAGTTGTGCTCTTAGCTCAGCTATTTCAACTTTCAGCTCTCTATCTCAAGATAGTGATTTCTTTCAGAGACTCACTTGTTGTTTCTGCATTTCTGATGACAATTCTTTTAAACTCTTTCCTCCTGTGACTAATTCCTTAACTAGTGTTTGGATGTTGATCTAATTTTCCTGTGTTTCTAACTTTGGGGGGGGGGGACTTTTAGCTGGACTTTTGTCCTGGTTCACTTCTCCAATGTTTCTCCTTGGTTTAAGCATTATTACAGTGTGTTATGAGGTCCTTTTCTCAGCACTTTTCAGTCTGCTGATCACAGTGGCTGTTAAAGCCTCTTTTGTTCTTTTTCTTCCCTGTAGGCTATGGGAGCCTGAGGGATTTTTACCTATAAGTAGGTTTTTTTAGTTTAATCACTCACTGCTGACCAAGAGATAAAGTGGGGAGGGGGGAGAGATAGCACAGTGGCTATGCAAAGAGACTCCCACACTTCAAGGATCCAAGGCTCCAGGTTCACTTCAGCTTCTCTGCCAAGCCAGGCAGCACTGCTGGGCCCTGTGAGTTTATAGTCTGTAAACAAGTCCCGTTTATAGTCTGTAATTTCTGAGGAAATTATTCAACAAGTTCTCATCAGGAGAACAATGTGGAAAGGCTCCCCACTATACAACCCCACCGCTAGACCACCGAAGTGTAAATCTTCTCCTGAGTTTCCCGGCCAGTTCTCTGCCCCCCAATGTCAGCACAGGACCTCCCCACTGCTACTTCAGCCTCTGAGGGCAGAAACAAATGGAGACTCACAGTTGCATTTGGTGAGTCTTAGGGGAGTCCTCTCCTCCCTTCAGCAATCTTTTTGTTGGAAAAACAGACTGAGGTGGCCCCTCAATGGGCAAACTGCCAGACTGTTACCAGCTGCTCAGGAATAGATATGGGCTTTAGCCCCAAGAGTCTCTCCTTAGGTTCCTCTCTGTCCATGAGCCACACGTGTTTTTGCTGATAGCATAATGGTTATGCAAAGAGACTCTCATGCCTGAAGTTTCAAAGTCCCAGGTTCAGTCCCCTGAACCACCATAGGCCACAGCTGGTAAAGAAAAAGAAAAAGGTCTAGCATGAATCATTCACAACCTTTTTTTTTAAGTTTATTGATAACAACAAAGAAAAATAGTTACAGAACTATAACACATTGCAGTGTGTCTCAGTCTTATATTCTAGAACTGCAGTGTTAAAGCTGGAAGAGAACATCACTCTTTTTTCCCATTAGTTTTGTTGTTGTTGTTGTTATTGTATAGAGACAGAGAAAATTTGAGAGAGAAGGAGATAGAGAGGAAGAGAGACAGAGACACCTGCAGACCTGCTTCACCACTTGTAAAGCAACTCCCCTGCAGGTGGGGTGCCAGGGGACTTGAACTGGGATCCTAACCAGTCCTTGAGCTTTATGCCACGTGCGCTTAACCCGCTGTGCTTAACCCGCTGCACTACCACTCGGCTTCCCTTCCCATTAGTTTTGTAAATACTTACTGAGCATTCTTACATGGCAGGTAGTGAGGATGTAACAGTAGACAAGAAAGGACATGATTTACTCTGGTGATATTTATGTTCTTTGGGAAAATAGGAAACAAAGCAAGTACACAACTTTAAATATTATTAAGTGGCACATTATATGATTGAAAATGCAAAATTTAGGTACAGGGGCCAGGTGGTAGCACATCTGGTTAAGTGCACATGTTACAGTGTACAAAGACCTGGGTGCAAGCCCCTGGTCCCTATCTGCAGGAGAATAAAATTGATGCCACAAGCAGTGGATTTGTTGTGCAGGCACAGAGCCCCAGTGATAACACAGGCAGTGATTTAAGAAGAACCAAAAAAGAGAAGAACCAAAGAAAAAAGCAAAGAAAGAGAAGCAAGCAGGGAGGCCAAGGTGAGTGAAGCAGATAAGAACAATGGCCTCTGGGGTCGGGCGAGGTGGTGCAGTGGGTTAAGCGCATGTGGCGCAAAACGCAAGGACCGGCGTAAGGATCCCTGTTCGAGCCTCCGGCTCCCCATCTGCAGGGGAGTCGCTTCACAGGCGGTGTCTTTCTCTCCCCCCTCTCTGTCTTCCCCTCCTCTCTCCATTTCTCTCTGTCCTGTCCAACAATGAACAACATCAACAATGGCAATAATAATAATCACAACGAGGCTACAACAAGAAAGGCAACAAAAGGGAGAAAGAATGGCCTCCAGGAGCAGTGGATTCATGGTGCAGGCACCGAGCCCAGCAATAACCCTGGAGGGAAAAAAAAAAGAAAAAAAAAGAACAATGGCCTGAGGAGACAGCATAGTGGTTATGCAAAAAGACTCTTTATGCCTGAGGCACCAAAGATCCCAAATTTAATCCCCAGCACCATCACCAACCAGAGCTGAACTCTGGTAAATAATAATAATAATAATAATTTTTTTTTAATTGAGAATGTGGAAGTTGGGCGGTAGCGCAGTGGGTTAAGCACAGGTGGTGCAAAGCGCAAGGACCCGTGTAAGGATCCCAGTTCAAGCCCCGGCTCCCCACCTGCAGGGGAGTCGCTTCACAGGCGGTGAAGCAGATCTGCAGGTGTCTCTCTCTCACTGTCTGTCTTCCCCTCCTCTCTCCATTTCTCTCTGTTTTATCCAACAATGACAACAACATCAATAACAACAACAATAAAACAACAAGGGCAACAAAAGGGAATAAGTAATTTTTTTTTTTTTAAGTGAGAATGTGAACAGTAAATGAAAAGAATGGAGTGGCCTGAGAGGTAGTGGTTGAGAGATCTGAATTCTCTGCTCCGGACAAAGGAACAGCACTGTTCATACAGTTTTACATCTTGGTTACAAGGAGAATGCAGACATTGGCACACTGTAGGCACATGATCTTGAGCCCTGATGCTAGTTGATACAGGGGTCTGGATTCCTCCCAAGCTGCTCTGCTTAGGAATGTGGAGGGAGGAGGTATGGTAGCTGCAGTCACTAACTGCTAAAATACCTACATAGGGTGAATCAGGAGAGTATGCACTCTGTTTATCCATTTTTCCATTTCAAAAGCTTCTCAAGTGGTGAAGCTGGTCTTCAGGTGTCTTTTTCCCTCTACCTCCCCTCCCCTCTCAATTTCTCTCTGTCTCTCCAATAATAAATAAATAAATAAATAAGACATTGAGAGAGGATGGGGAGATAGGAAGAGAGAAACATGCAGACCTGCTTCACTATTTATGAAGTGAACCCCCTGCAGGGGGGGAGCTGAGGGCTTGAACCCAGATCTTCGCACAAGTCCTTGCACTTAGCACTATGTATGCCACTGCCTGGCCCCCCCTTGTAGTGCAGTGGGTTAAGTGCACGTGGCGCAAAGTGCAAGGACTGGAGTAAGAATCCAGGTTCGAGCCCCCGGCTCCCCACCTGCAGGAAAGTCTCTTCACAAAGCAGTGAAGCAGGTCTGTAGGTGTCTTATCTTTCCCTCCCCCTCTCTGTCTTCCCTCCTTTCTCCATTTCTCTCTGTCCTATCCAACAACAGTGACATCAATAACAACAACAATAAAACAACAAGGGCAACAAAAGGGAATAAATACTAAAAAAAAAAAAAAATCTTTTTTTTTTAAAAAGGTATGCACTGTATTAAGTGAACTACCTTCAGGACCCCCCATTCAAAGTTGTTTATTTATTCATTTATTTATTTGTTATTGGATAGGGACAGAGAGAATTTGAGAGAGAAGGGGGTGAAAGAGAGACACCTGCAGCCCTGCTCCACCACTTGTGAAGTTTTCCCCCTGCAGGTGGGGACCAGGGACTTGAACCTGGGTACTTGTGCCTGTAATGTATGCCTGGCCCCTAAAAGTTATTTATTAGGACCAGGCGGTGGTGCACCTAGTTAAAAGCACACATTCTGGTGCACAAGGACTCAGGTTCAAGCCCTTTCCCCACCTGCAAGGGGAAAGCTTCACGAGTGGTGAAGCAGGGCTGCAGGCATCTCTCTGTCTCTCTCCCTCTCTATCTCCCCCTCTCAACATCTGTCTCTATCCAATAGTAAACAAATAAAAAAAAATAAATAAAAGAAGAGCCTAGGAAGGACTCTTAAAAAATTTTTGTGGTTTTTTTGTTTGTTTTTTTGCCTCCAGGATTATCGCTGGAGCTTGGTGCCAGCACTACAAATCCACTGCTCCTGGAGGCTATTTCTCCCATTTTGTTGCCCTTGTTGTGGTTTTTATTGTTATTGTTGGGTAGGACAGAGAGTAATTGAGAAAGGGTGGGAAGACAAAGAGGGGGAGGGAAAGACAGACACCTGCAGACCTGCTTCACCGCTTAAGAAGCAACACCCCTGCAGGTAGGGAGCTGGGGCTGGAACCAGGATACTTAAGCAGGTACTTGTACTTTGTGCCATGTGCGCTTAACCCACTGCACTACCGCCCAGCCCCCTAAAAAAAAGTTATTTATTAATGATAAGGGAGACTGAGGGAACCAGAGCATCACTCAGGCATATGTAGTATTGGGGATCCAACTAAGAACCTCCTGCCCGAGAATCCAGCTCATTATTCCGCCTTTACTCTGGGAGCAGTGAAAGGATGTGAGCACCCTTCTGCTGGTATAAGAACAGACAATGTGAAGCAAAGCTGGCAACAGTGACTAGCTAAGTGACTCTTAAAAATCTCAAAAGTGGTCAACCAATAAGATCTGAGCTATAGGTAGTAAAAAAGGGAGTTATACATTTCTTTCAAGACTTGGCCTGAGAAATAGGATTGATTATCATGAGATGGGGCAGATGAAGGGGTTTGGGCTTTAAAATGTTAGGTTTAAGGGGGCTGGGCGATAGTGTAGCAGATTAGAGCAAGGACTGCTTAAGGATCCCTGTTCTAGCCCTTAGCTCCCCACCTGAAAGGGGGTCACTTCACAAGTGTTGAAGCAGGTCTGCAGGTGTCTATCTTTCTCTCCCCCTCTCTGTCTTCCCCTCCTCTCTCTAGTTCTCTGTCCTATCCAACAGCAATAATGACATTAATAACAACAGCAAGGGGGGTGTCTGGCTGTAGCACAGTGGGTTAAGCGCACATGACGCGAAACTTAAGGACCTGCATAAGAATCCCGGTTCAAGTCCCTGGCTTCCCACCTGTACATGGGGGTCCTTCACAAGCAGTGAAGCAGGTGTCTATCTTTCTCTCCCCATCTCTGTCTTCCCCTCCTTTCTCCATTTCTCTCTTTCCTATCTGGCAACAACATCAATAACAGTAATAATAACAACCACAACAATGATAAAAACAAGGGAAACAAAAAAGGAAAATAAATAAAAATAACAACAAGGGCAACAAAACTGGGGGGGGGGGGGAAATGGTCTCCAGGAGTAGTGAATCCATAGTGCAGGCGCCAAGACCCAGCAATAACTCTGGAGGCAAAAAAAAAAAAAAAGTTAGGTTTAAAAGGACAACCATGGGATAATTTCACTTTCTATATAGGTAGAATAGAGAAGTGAAACACATGAACTTGAAGAAAGAATATATATATCCCATATCTACGACCTTTGGAGAACTATGGTGGTTACTGCTGGTGGGGATTGGGGGAACACATCTTTGGTGGTGGGAATCGTAGATAATTATACTCATATTATAACCTTATAAATCACTAATAAAATTAGCCAAAAAAAAAAGTTAGGTTTGTGGGAGTCGGGCGGTAGCGCAGCGGGTTAAGCGCAAGTGGCGCAAAGCACAAGGACCAGAGTTAAAGATCCCAGTTGGAGCCTCCAGCTCCCTACCTACAGGGGAGACACTTCACAGGCAGTGAAACAGGTCTGCAGGTGTCTATCTTTCTCTCCCCCTCTGTCTTCCCCTCCTCTCTCCATTTCTCTCTGTCCTATCCAACAACGATGACAACAATAATAACTACAACAATAAAACAATAAGGGCAACAAAACGAAAATAAATATTTAAAAAAATGTTAGGTTTGAAATCAACACATATTCAATGGAAAGGTTAAATATAATAGCTGAAATTACTATGGACAGATCTGGGCTGGTTCTGCATTTGAGAGTTGTTTATACTTAGTATTTAAGCCACAAGACAGAATGAAATGTTGACAGGGTCAAGGTCTAAGCCCTGGGTTCTCCTGTCATTCAGAAGACAAAAAAAGGAAAGGAGGAATCAGTCAAGAGTAAGTATGACTCAATGACATAGGATGAAAATGAAAAGGTGAGCCAGGATATGGTGCAGTGGATGAAGCATTGGGCTCTCAAGCATAAGGTCTTGAGTTCAATCCCTGGAAGCACATGTACCAGGGTGATAACTGGTTCTTTCTCTCTCTCTCCTCCTATCTTTCTCATTAATATTAAAAAAAAAGAAAATGAAAAGATATACTGTGCTAAAATACGAGTGAAGAAAATGTATCAAGGAGGAAATGGTAGCAATGCCATACTGTTTATAGACCAATGGCATGAGATCTGAGAATTAACCAGTGAGGCCACCTTGACAAAAACAAGCTAAAATTAAAGTCTAATTGGAGTGAGTTAGGGAGAATGGAGGGAGAAACAGAAGCAGTGGGCAGGGGTAGATAGTATAATGGTTATGCAAAGAGATTCATATCTGAGGCTCCAAAGTCCCAAATTCAATCCCTTGCACCACCATAAACCAGAATTGAGCAGTGCTCTGGTAAAAAATAATAAAATAACTTAAAAAGGAGAAATAGAAGCATTTACAACTTACTTTGAGGTTTTGCTGCAGAGGAACAGAGAAATGGGTGGTAACTGGTGGAATAAATAGGGAAATAGCATGATTGTAATCTAGAGAATGAGACAATAGAAGCTGGGATATGGAAGAGGGAGATTAAATACAACCATTTTCTTTTTTTTATATTTATTTTTATTTATTTATTCCCATTTGTTGCCCTTGTTGTTTTATTGTAGCTATTATTGTTGTTGTCGTTGTTGGATAGGACAGAGAGAAATGGAGAGAGGAGGGGAAGACAGAGAGGAGAAAGATAGACACCTGCAGACCTGCTTCACCGCCTGTGAAGCGACTCCCCTGCAGGTGGGGACCATTTTCTTTTTAAAATTTTTTTATTATCTTTATTTATTGAATAGAGACAGCCAGAAATCAAGAAAGAATAGAGGGGGGGAGAGAGAGAAAGAGAGAGACCGAGACTGAGACCTGTAACCCTGCTACACCACTTGAAAAGCTTTCCTCCTGCAGGTGGGGACTAGGGGCTGAAACCCAGGGCCTTGCACATTGTAACATGTGCTCAACCAGGTGCACCATTACCCAGCCCTACAACCATATTCTTTTAATTGGTGACACTGGTGTCTGGCACACAAATGAAAGCATTTGTTCTAGTAATATGCATAGTCCAAGAGCATTGGCTCTCAAATTCTTAAGATTCATCAGAAACTCCATGAAGCCAGGTGGTGGCACACCTGGTTGAGCGCATGTATTACAATGCGCAAGGACCTAAGCTTGTGGTATATATATATAGACCACAACTTGCTCAGCCACTCATGTGTTGTTGGACACCTGGGTTGCTTCCAGGTTTTGGCTATTACAAATTGTGCTGCCAAGAACATATGTGTACACAGATCTTTTTGGATGGGTGTGTTGGGTTCCTGAGGATATATCCCCAGGAGAGGAATTGCAGGGTCAGAGGGTAGGTCCATTTCTAGCCTTCGGAGAGTTCTCCAGACTGTTCTCCACAGAGGTTGGACCAATTGACATTCCCAACAGCAGTGCAGGAGGGTTCCTTTGACCCCACACCCTCTCCAGCATTTGCTGCTATTGCCTTTTCTGATGTTTCTCACAGGAGTGAAGTGGTATCTCATTGTTGTCTTTATTTGCATTTCTCTGACAGAGACTTAGAGCATTTTTTCATGTGTTTCTCGGCCTTTTGGATCTCTTCTGTGGTGAATATTCTGTCCATGTCCTCTCCCCATTTTTGGATGGGTTATTTGTTGTCTTGTTGTTGAGATTTCCAACTTTATATATTTTGGTTATTAGCCTCTTGTCTGATGTATGGCATGTAAAGATCTTCTCCCATTCTGTGAGGGGTCTCTTGGTTTGGGTAGTGGTTTCTTTTGCTGTGCAGAAGCTTTTTAATTTGATGTAGTCCCATAGGTTTATACTTGCCTTAGTCTTCTTTGTAATTGGATTCGTTTCGTTGAAGATGTTTTTAAACTTTATGCAGAAAAGAGTTCTGCCAATATTTTCCTCTAAGTATCTCATAGTTTGTGGCCTAACATCCAAGTCCTTGATCCACTTGGAATTTACTTTTGTGTTTGGTGAAATATAGTGGTTCAGTTTCATTCTTCTGCATCTTTCAACCCATTTACTCCAACACCATTTGTTGAAGAGACTCTGCTTTCCCCATTTAATAAGTCTGGGCACCTTTGTCAAAGATTAGATGTCCATAGGTGTGGGGGTTTACTTCTGGGATCTCAATTCTATTCCACTGGCCCAGACCACTTTTCAGCCCTAACTTATGGGGGATGTGGGGAATTTAACCTGGGACTTTGGAGCCTCAGGCATGAGTCTCTTTATATAACCATTATGCTATCTATTGCACCAAAGTAAGACTCTATGGGTGTGGGGGCTCAGGTCCTGGAACATGACGACAGAGGATTTAGTGGGGATTGTATTGTTATCTGAAAAACTGGGAAATGTGTGGTCCAGGAGGTGAAGCAGTAGATAAAGCATTGGACCCTCAAGCATGAGGTCCTGAGTTTGATCCCCGGCAGCACATGTGCCAAGGTGATATCTGGTTCTTTCTCTCTCCTCCTACTCGAATAAATTTAAAAAAGAAAACTGGAAAATGTTATTCAATTACAAACTATTGTATTTACTCTTGACTGTAAAACATTAATAAAGAAATGTAAAAGAAAGAGGTGTACCTCTGAAAAGTGAGTGCTTTCTTCTCCAGCCTTACCTAGTTTGTCTTCATCTCTTACCTCTGGGCCTCAGTTAGCATAACTTATTATCCTATCTCAAACTCACACCTTGTATTACTTTCTCTTAAGATGAAGAGGCCAAGGGACTTGTGGTTTCTTTTTTTTTTTTAATATTTATTCATTTTCTCTTTTGTTGCCCTTGTTTTATTGTTGTAGTTATGATTGTCGTTGTTATTGATGTTGTCGTTGTTAGATAGGACAGAGAGAAATGGAGAGAGGAGGGGAAGACTGAGAGTGGGAGAGGGGACTTGTGGTTTCTATGGAGATAAGGAAAAGCTAAGGAAGCAAATCCACTATAAAAAGGGCAATCTTCAGGGGCCAGTGGTGGCTCACCTGGTTGAGTGCATGTTAGTGTGCAAGGACCCAGATTCGAGCCCCCGGTCCCCACATACAGGGGGAAAGCTTTGTGAGTGGTGATGCAGGCCTGCAGTTGTCTCTCTCCCTATCATCCCCTTCCCTCTCAATTTCTGGCTGTCTCTATCCAATAAATGAAGATAATAAAGTTTTTAAAAAACGGGTAATCTGGGAGTCGGACGGTCGCACAGCGGGTTAAGTGCAGGTGGCACAAAGCACAAGAACCAGAGCTAAAGATCCCGGTTTGAGCCCCCAGCTCCCCACCTGCAGGGGAATCGCTTCACAGGTGGTGAAGCAGGTGTGCAGGTGTTGGTCTTTCTCTCCCCTATTTCTCTCTGTCCTATCCAACAACAACATCTATAACAACAACAACAACAATAATTACAACAATAAAACAAGGGCGACAAAAGGGAATAAATAAGTAATGGGTAATCAATCTTCTTAGTGGATGTCCCTTTTCTCTTCTTATGGCAACCTGTGTATCAACTCCAAACGATATAATCCTTCATCAGAATCAAGAAGAACACTATTTCTTATCCCCCTAAGCACTGACAAAATACAGGCTGAATAAATATACACTCAAACATAGACTAGGATAAAATCGGTAGTTTTTCAGGGGCGGGCTTCTCCTTTAGGCAATGGGAAGGAGAGGAGGGGAGAATGTAAACAGTCTGTGGCCAGCAGGTGGAGCCAGAATAACACATTTCTAATACTTAATCAATTGACACATTAGAACATTAAAACACTACAGGGAGTTGGGTGGTAGCACAGCAGGTTAAGTGAACGTGGCGCAAAGTGCAAAGACCAGCGTAAGGATCCCTCCTGGTTCGAGCCCCCAGCTGCCGACCTGTACGGGGGTCGCTTCACAAGGGGCGAAGCAGGTCTACAGGTGTGTCTTTCTCTCCCCCGTCTTCCCTTCCTCTCTCCATTTCTCTCTGTCCTATTTAACAACGATAACAACAATAACTACAACAACAATAAAAAACAAGGGCAACAAAAGGGAAAATTAATAAATAAAAGAGATTTTTTAAAAAGCTATGCTTGACACTAAACATACTTTTACCCTACGGGAGTATCACAAAATCCCTTTTCCCATTCCTCTACTGACCTAGCTTACCTGTGAAAGTAATTTAGCACAGGGATATGACTGTGGAGGTGCAAAAGCAACCGAATGTTTTTAATCCATGGTTTCTGACAGTCAAGTAGTCTGTCAGGTTCTGGATAAAGTACCCATGTATGAGAGAGTATGAAGAGTAGCCTTGGGAGGCGGTAAAAGCATAATGGTTATGCAGAGACTCTCATGCCTGAGGCTCCAGAGTCCCAGGTTCAATCCCCCAAACTACCATAAACCAGAGTTGAGGGAGTCGGGCGACGGCGCAAAGCGCAAGGACTAGCATAAAGATCCTGGTTCAAGCCTCCGGCTCCCCACCTGCAGGGGAGACACTTCACAGGCAGTGAAGCAGGTCTGCAGCTATCTTTCTCTCCCTGTCTTCCCCTCCTCTCTCAATTTCTCTGTCCTAACCAACAACAACGACATCAATAACAACAACAATTATAACTACAATAATAACGACAAGGGCAACAAAAGGGAAAATAAATTTTAAAAATTTTTTTAAAAAAGAGTGGAACAGTGCCCTGGTAAAAAAATAATAAAATGAAAACTAATTAGTAAAATAAAAAATTTAAATGAGTGGTCTCCAAGATTATAAAGTGCTAGAGTTGGCTGAATCACAGAATAATGGGCTCTGTTTAACAGGAACAGAAATCTGCCAACCTTCCAGCCAGGATGTGAATTCAAGTACCATATCCACTCTCAAGCCAACTAGCAGATCTAGGACATGAGGGGTGGGAGTCTCCCTCCCTTAGTTCCCCAGGTAGAGGTAGAAAGCCAGCCCCAGAAACCTAGAAGCAGAGTCTTAAAAATGATTTGTTGGAACTTCTCCAATTCATTTAATCTAGTTATGGGCCATGTTATCACAGCCATGTTAACTTTCCATGTGCAAATTTAACACCTGTAATTAGTACAATGTATTATAATTCTAAAGAAAGGTTTCTCAATAGTTAAGAATTTCACCAGCTGCCCCAAAACTTAGTGGAAAGTCGTAAATGGCTTTACTTTCTCAACACACAATCAAAAACAGCAAATAACTATCACATGTGAGTTCTCTGGATACTTTATAGTTTCACAACGAAGGGTCCTACTTAAAATGATTTGAAAAAGTAAGGAAAAATTTGAAAAATTATTTTGAAAAATAAGGGAGTCGGTGGTAGTGCATCGGGTTAAGAGCACATGCGCAACGTGCAAGGACTGGCATAAGGATCCCGGTTCGAGCCCCCGGCTCCCCAGGTGGTAGTGCATCGGGTTAAGAGCACATGCGCAACGTGCAAGAACTGGCATAAGGATCCCGGTTCGAGCCCCCGGCTCCCCACCTGCAGGAGTCGCTTCACAGGCAGTGAAACAGGTCTGCAGGTGTCTTTCCCTCCCCCTGTCTTCCCCTCCTCTCTCCATTTCTCTGTCCTATCCAACAACGACATCAATAAAAACAACAATAATAACTACAATAATAATACAAGGGTAACAAAAGGGAATCTTTTTTTAAAAAGTCAAAATAAGTGGCAAGGAGGCAGGGGCAGATAGTATAATGGTTATGCAGAGACTCTCATGCCTGAGGCTCCAAAGCCCCGGGTTCAATCTCCACACCAAGAACCAGATCTGAGCAGTACCCTACAGGCAGGCGCGCGCGCGCGCACGCGCGCACACACACACACACACACACACACACATTTTGGGGGGGTTGTACAGTGGCACACCAGGTTAAGCACAGAGTACAAAGCACAAGGACCTGCACAAGGATCCTGGCTCCAGGCCCCAGATCCCCACCTGCGGCAGGGTGCTTTCACAAGCAGTTAAACAGGTCTGTAGGTGTCTCTCTCCCTCACTATCTCCCCTCCCCTCTCAATTTCCCGCTGTTCTATCCAAAAATCGAAAATAATGGCCACAGGAACAGTGGATACGTAGAGCAGACACTGAGGCCCGGAGGCAAAAAAGAAAAAAAGAAATATATTTTAAAATGTTAAGAGCATGTCAAAAAACAGCTTGTAGGTGCTCTTAGTAGACAAAGTTAGGGCAATCTGAGCAAGATTAATGACAGCACTGACCCATGGAAAAATCTACCTGAGTCCATAGTGATAAAAACAAAATGGTGAAAATGAACAGCTTCTTACAATATTCTCATTAGCAAATGTAAAAAAAATAATAGTGAAATAGCATTTAGCAATAATACTTGTTCCAGGTAGTAACAATTTAAAAATGTGAAAATAGTGGTTTGGGAGTTGATCCGATGTATAAAGCACTAAACTCTCAAGCATGAAGTCCAGAATTCAATCTCCAGCAGCAGATATACCAGAGTGCTGTCTAGTTCTCTTTCTCTCATTAATAAATATTTGGGAAACTAAAGATGTGAAAATAGATGAGCCAAAACTTAGTTCTAAAGTGTATCTTACGGGAGATTGCTTATTTCCTCTCTTCACCATTGTAAAAGTAACATTACACTATTACAACAATCTATTTTTTTTATTATTACTTAACCAAAGCACTGCTCAGCTCTGGCTTATGGTGGTGCAGGGGGTTGAACCCAGGACTTCAGAGCATCAGGTATGAAAATTTCTGCTATCTACCCCCTGCCCAACATTCTATTTTTTATACTACAGAAAAAGTAACATTTTGCCTCCAATGTTATTGCTGGGGCTCAGTACCTGCACTATAAACCCACTGCTCCTGGAGGCCATTTTTCCCATTTTGTTGCCCTTGTTGTCAGTTATTGTTGTTGGATAGAACAGAGAGAACTCTGGAGAGGGGAAGACAGAGAAGGGGAAAGATATACCTGCAGACCTGCTTCACTACCTGTGTGTGAAGTGACACCCTGCAGGTGGGGAGCCAGGGGCTCGAACTGGGATCCCTGCGCAGGTTCTTGTACTTCACGCCATGTGTACTTATCCCACTGCACTACTGCCTGGCCCCCAAGTAAACTTTTTTTTAAGTTCTCATTCTTTTTTTTTTTTAAAAGACTTTATTTATTTATTTATTTATGAGAAAGATAGGGGAGAGAGAGAAAGAACCAGACATCACTCTGGTACATGTGCTGCCAGGGATTGAACTCAGGACCTCATGCTTGAGAGTCTAGTGCCTTAGCTACTGCGCCACCTCCTGGACAACCCAAGTAAATATTTTTAACACAAATCCAGTATCCTGACCTTAACACTCAGGGAGTACTAGGTAAAATTTTGTTATACACTCCAAATTCCTATCAGCTTACCCCCAAAGTCATTTGAATAAGTGTATATATTTATTTTAATATAATGTGAAAAGACTGAGAAGCACTGGCCCAAAATGACTGAGAAACTAATATTTCAAACTGCAAAAAGCATCTTAAATAGCCTCATACCCAACATACCTTGCAGAAAGTTAGGTAAAACTGCTTTTGATTTTGTTCTTCAGATGCAGTTAATTCCCCCTCTTGTTACTAATTAACCCCAACAGGGTTCTAGAAGTCTGAGCTAAAATTGTACGTCTTCAAATTGATGAAGGCACAAAGGACTCCCCAGTTGTGGGAAATGTATTTCAGAACCATTAAAAAGAAATATCTAGGTAAATTGTATTTTATATCAGACAAGATAAATCCAACAAGTAACAACTATAATGCTAAATACAAATTATTAAATTTTAACACACCCTCAACTTATTAAGATTGTGTGGAATAAGAAACAGCCTGAAGTGGCACAGCACATAAGGCATTGGACTCTCAAGTATAAGGTCACAGACTTGATCAATCCCCAGCACAGTATGCAGCAGTGATAGAATGGTTCTCTTCCCATCTCACCCCTGCCACTTATCACTGATAAATCTTAGTAAATATCGTTTTTAGGCAAAACACTTCAATAAATTTAAATTCCATTGTTGGAACCATTTTTAAAATTTTTTATTATTTATTTTCCCTTTTGATTATTGTTGTAGTTATTATTGTTGATGTTGTTAGGACAGAGAGAAATGCAGAGAGGAGGGGAAGACAGAGGGGGAAAGAAAAAAGACACCTGCAGACCTGCTTCACCGCCGGTGAAGTGACTCCCTTGCAGGTGGGGAGCCGGGGCTCAAACCGGGATCCTTACACTGGTTCTTGCGCTTTGCACCACGGGCGCTTAACCCACTGTTGGAAGCCTCATTACAGAAGCTTGCACACATCTAACTAAATTTATGATGCCTTAAAGGCTAAAAAGACAAAGAAAAAAATCATGACAGCAAAGAAGCCCCAAACCTCAGGAAATAAAATTGTGAATCAAATACCATTGTGATTATATGATCACAATTATGACTACATGGTTCATAAAGATTTAAGCCCAGGGGCCGGGTGGTCACACACCTGGTTGAGTGCATAAGGATACAGGTTTGAAGCCCCCAGTCCCCACCTGTAGAGGGAGAGCCTCACAAGTGGTGAAGCAGTATTGTAGGTGTCTGTCTCTCTATCACCAATTTCTGGCTGTCTCAATCAAACAAATAAATACAAAAAAAAAAAAAAAAGAAAGAAACTTCAAAAAGCAAAAAGCCAAACAAACAAAAAATTATTCAAGCCCACTAGAGTTTCCTATTTTAGGAACTGGTCTCGCATTGTGTCCAGTCTAAACAGACCTTATTAAATCCTAGATAACTGGAGTTTACCTACTTTGCACATTAAGGTATCTGACCAGATTTCTACAGGGTCAGTACAGTGTCTGGCACCTAATAAGTACTCAAAAACTTGGTGAAATGATATAACCAGTGGCTCTATATTCTCTGGCAAGTATCTAGAAATGAAGAATTATTATTTTTAATTATTTATTATTTATTCCATTCCCTTTTGTTGCCTTTGTTGTTTTATTGTTGTAGTTATGATTGATGTCGTTGTTGTTGGATAGGACAGAAAGAAATGGAGAGAGATGGGGAAGACATAGAGCGGGAGAGAAAGATAGACACCTGCAGACCTGCTCACCGCCTGTGAAGCAACTCCCCTGTAGGTGGGGATCCTTCCGCTGGTCCTTGCGCTTTGCACCACATGCGCTTAACCCGCTGTGCTACCACCCAACTCCCGAAATGAAGAATTATTTGCTGAGGTTATGATAACCTGGCCATGGATACAATAATAATTTTTAAAAAAGCCTGAGTTATTTCACTTCAATCAACTTTCTAAAAACTGCTGTTATTTCACCTCTTAAAACTCCTTACATTCCAGGTCCTTAATAATAAACAGAGTGGATTCAAATAATACTAACAAAAAGTACTAGAAGTGATGCTCAACAGGGTCTCACGTTTATTGAGAAGTGATTAATGGTAAAAAGAAAGGCAATGCCCTTTCCTCATTGGCCGAACAAGAAACTGAAGAAACATTCACTACACGGTTTACAGTATTTTCTCTTCCAAAATGCATTTCTGTAAACAAGTTTTTAACCACTGTTCTTAGCTTTGAAATCAAATTAATCCTGACTTAATCAGTATAATGTACAAGAACAGAACATTTCTTAGGACTCCTATTATTTTACTTTGAGTAACAAAGGATCAGAGAAAATGAACCACCCTTAAAGACACAACCTTGAGTAACACTGTTAAATTTGCCATAAAAATGTTCTTCCAGTTTGGAAGGAAAAACCAAATTCCCACTTTCTGGGGTGGAGGCCCAAAACCTTCGAAACGCAAGTGTTCTTCAAGTGCAAATGTCAAAATGGGGTGAGGAAAGGGTTTAAAAATTAGAGAAAACTGTATGTATTTACGGACTTTAAAATCCGAAAAACATAGTAAAAAGACAAAAAAAAAAAAAAAAAGGCATTATGCTCTGAAATCACAACCAAAGTCAAAATAAAAGGGACATTTTCATCTAAACTATCTAGAGGGATTTTTTGTTTAGTTTTTTCTTTTTTTCTTTTTTCATTTTCCAGTTAAGTCCTATGTCTTTTGTGAAATTCCAATACTTAAACTGCAAGTCTGCAATCAAAATCGTCTCTGATGTCAACAAAATTAAGAAAAAAAGTCCTAATTCTCTTGAAGGTCATTTTTTTCCTCTTAGGGTATGCAGATGCAACCGTTGCTGCAGTCTGTGCAGAACTTCCTTATTTCCCACGACCTTGACGTTCCTAGAAAAGTAAAAAAGAAAAGTTAGAAAAGGTTATCTACCACACAACAGAAATTTGTACTAGTGAAACACTCCCCCCATAAATAAAAACCCAACTTTTATTTCAATTTTAAACCATTCAAACATAACAACTACTACTTTTCTGACTTTAGAATTCATCACATAAATACTACCACTGGTTTAAGTTATTTGTCAGCAACTTGGTTTACATGTCAGTAAAGATGGGTCAAGTAAAAAGAAAATCAAGCATACATTAATGGCCTGGAGAAGAGAATCAGCATATATAATACATTCAAATAGTTTTCAAAAAAATGGCTGGGGGGGAGTTAGTACCACTACCATTTTTTAAATATATTTATTTATTTTCCCTTTTGTTGCCTTTTTTTCTTTTACTGTTATTGTAATTGATGTCATCATTGTTAAGATAGGACAGATAGAAATGAAGAAAGGGGGGGGGGAGACAGAGAGGACAAAAGACAGACACCTGCAGACCTGCTTCACCGCCTGTGAAGCGACTCCCCTGCAGGTGGGGAGCCGGGAGCTCGAACCAGGATGCTTAGGCTGGTCCTTGTGCTTCGTGCCACTGTACTACCACCCAACTCCCACCACTTTATTATAATGTGATACAAAGTTCCACTAACAGCTGTTTATTCCTGCCTGAAACGTAACTTAAAACTATCCCTCAATCTTAATTACACAATGATATCAAGGACACAAGCCATGTTCTAATAAACACACGTGTCAGAAGGCTTGAATTATGCAAATTACAAACAAGGAGCATTAAATACCTAATCTCTTGATCATCATTAAGAAAACACTAATACAACAACTCAGAAAGCTAAATTGTTCTACTTCCTAATAGTCTTGCTGTGTACACAAAATATAAGCACATATATTTACAAATAAGATACTTAAGTATTATTCTTGAAGGGCTTACCACTGTGCAAATCTGTAACAATCTGTATGTGACATAATCAGTACACAACTATCACAACAGTAATACCAAAATAGGCAATAATTATCAATGGATGTGTAAAAAAGGTGAGTTTGATGAGGAGTAAGATGCTTAGTCTTAATACTATTTTCCCACTTACTAAAATGGGGGGGGGGGGGGGAAGTGCAGCCTGGGGGGTGGCAGCATTGAACTCTTAATCTACTGCATGTGCCAGAGTGGTGCTCTGGTTTTCTCTAGTCTTTTAAAAAACAAAGTAACAGTAATAGGTTCTATAGTAGAGAATCTGAGTCACTTATGTAGTGTTCCTGCTAGAAACATAATTTGAATATGCATGAGAGAAACCTTGGACAAATTCAAGGTCATTCTACAAAAAAGAAAAAATAGCAAACAGTCTCCAGTAATATCAATGATATATCATAAGCAAAACAGAACGAGCTGATTGGTAGGCTATATAGATACATGTGTACAACTATAGCAGCCTAAGAAGCTGCGGAATAAATGAATATCCTAGATCACAAAAATCTATGACAAAAGACATTAAGACAAGTGGTAAGACAGTCCAAGAGGTGGTACAGTGGATAAAACTTCGAATTCTCAAGCATGGGATCCTGATTTTGAGCTCTATCATCCAATGTGCCAAAGTGATGCTCTGGTTCTCATTCTCCCTCTCTCTCATAAATAAATCTTTAGTTCCCAAGGGGCATGCTTCACAAGTGGCAAAACAGATTTGCTTTCTCTCTTTCCACCCTCCTCCCTTGCCCATCCTCTCTATATTTCTCTCTTTCCTATCCAATAAAATGGGGGTAGGGGGATGGCTACCAGGAACAGTGGCCCCAGTTATAACCCTGGGGTCAAGTTAAATTTAAAAAAATAATAAATCTTTAGTTTTAAAAAAAAAAGCTGGTCTGGGGGCTGTCGTGTGGCTCACTTGGTAGAGCACAAATGTTACTATGGTTTGAGCCCTGGGCCACCATATGGGAGTCTGCGGGGGGGGGGGGGGGGGGGGCGGGTTGGGGGGGGAGCTTCACTAGCAATAGAGTAGTGCTGTGGTATCTCACCTTTTTTCTTCCTGTCTTTCTCTATCTTAAGGGGGGGGGGGAGGAAGGACCACTGTGAGCAGTGGTGTCAATGTAGGCACTGAGCTCCAGTGATAACCCTGGTGGCAAATACATAGACACACACCAGCTGGTAAAATTTGAGCCATGTCTGTAGATTTAAGTATTCTGTGACGTTAGATTACATTGATAACTGCAACTTACAATTAAGTATATGTTTTTGTACATATAAAATTGTATTACTCCCAGGCTGACCTTCCCTCCCCCCACCCCCTGCTTATTTTTATTTCATATAGAAACAAAAAGAAAGGGGCCAAGTGGTGGTGCACCTGGTTGAGTGCATACATTACAGTGTGCCAGGTCCCAGGTTCAAGCCCCTGGTCCCCACCTGCAGGGGGAAAGCTTCACAAGTGGTGAAGCAGGGCTGCAGGTGTCCGTCTCTCCCTCTCTATCTCCCCCTCCCCTCTCAATTTCTCTCATTTCTATCCAATAATAAATAAATAAGTAAATACATTTAAAAAGAGAAACAAAGAGACACCACAGCATGATATCACTGTGTGTGGAGCTTCCTCTAATAATATCCATGATGTTCACCAGGGCTCAAATTCAAATCCTGTGCGTGGTGAGGCATGAGTAAGATGCCTCTTGGACCCAAAATGCACAGCAAAATAATTCGAAGAGATAATTTGAAACTTACTCTCAAATGTTTTTTAAAAGTTACACACATCATGGTTCAGGAGGTGGTGCAGTGGATGAAGCTTTGGACTCTCAAGCATGAGGTCCTGAGTTCAATACCCAGCAGCACACGTACCAGAGTGATGTCTGGTTCTTTCTCTCTCCTCCTATCTTTCTCATAAATAAGTAACTTTAAAAAAAAAAAAAAAAGGTTACACACATCTCCAAAAAGAATGATAACATGTAACTAAATATTATATTTGCAAAATTGTGGTGAAAAAGATGCTGTACTAGTCCTCAAACTTTTTTATAAACTTTAAATTATTTCAAAATAAAAAGCATAAAATGGGAGTGACAATACTTCTGGAAAAAATGGCTGCATTCATAATATATTTAATATTTTATAAATAACAATTTCCTGGGACCTACACTAAAAAGCACAAGGTAGTATAGCAAACAGAAGATCTACCCAGCTTACAAGTTTCTAGAAAAAGAAAAGAGGAAGTTATAACAAAGACAATTATTTATGTGAAACAATCAGAGCATCACTCCAGCAAATGTATTTAGGAAATCAAACTCAAGATTTCATACACTGGGCTGGGGTGATAACATAATGGTTATACAGAGACTCTCATGCCTCTGTATAGAGGCTCCAAAATCCCAGGTTCAATCCCCCACACCATAGTTAAGCAGTGCTCTGGTTAGAAAGAAGAAAGAAAAAGACTTCATATATTCAGCTCCTGCACTCTATCACTGATATTCAACTCCCAATGCCCTTTTGGGGTTATTGTGAAACCTGCTATACATTTTTCATTCACTTTTATCACTATTGCCTATTTACCACTGCAGATAATTTCACTATATTCTTGGACAAGCTACAAGGGACTTCATTTTTAAATCAGCTGTATTTACTGACATTTCTTTATCAACCAGTTTTTACTTAGGTAACATTTAATAAAGAGCAAGGGAAGGCCAGCAAAATAGCTCACCTGATTGGTGTGCGTTGCTTTGCCATGTGCACAACCCAGGTTCAAGCCCTGCCCTGACTGCATTAAAGGCAGCTTCAGTGCTGTGGCCTCTTTTCTCTCTGCCTTTCTACCTGTTTGTTAATAAGTAAATTCTATAAAGGAAAAAAAAAGGTGAGGGGAGTGGTGGGGAGGAGACAAAAGAAAAAAAGATTACAGATATACAATAAAGGGGAAACAGAAAGAACACATAAAACAAGCATGAGCTTTCCAATGAGTACAAGGCTTAGCCAAAACTACCATGAAATCTACATGCTTGTGTCTTAAACATTTCAACTTCTATACATGATGATGCTACTAAGATCTTAGCAGGAAAGTGGTTTTCCCCAGTGTTGTAGTGGAACCTGCTTACTAATACTTAATTGTAAATGGAAGGGACGGTTTCACATGAAAAAGAGAAAGAGGTTAATCTGGTGCATCGACCCACTACATGCAGTGTTGGGAGTAAAACAGGGAACCTCAGACAAGAAAAGCCTAGTGCTCTCCTGGCTGAGCCATCTCCCTAGCCACCTGCCAGCATTTTTTCAGTCCAAAAAAAAAAAAGGGGGGGGGGGTCCTAAAGCAAGGCAGCTACAGAAGTCTGTGGTAGAAGCAGGTTGTCTTAGCCAGTTAGGATTAACTTCTTGCTATTAATAGTCACAGGTACAAAGAGGTAAGTAAAACTAAGATCCTCAGGCCCAAACACAAAATATACAGCCCAGGTAAACCAGAAAACAGTCTGAAGTTAATGGCTGAGGCTCCAAAGTTCCAAGTTCAATCCTCCATCCTCATCAGCCAGAGCTGAGCAGTGTTGTTTCTGTTGTTGTGTATTTGTTTAATTAAAATTGGGGGCCAGACAGTAGTAGTATGCAACACCTAGTTAGGCATACATAATGCTATGGAGGAGGACCCAGGTTTGAGCCCCCACTCCCTACCTGCAGGTGGGATGCTTCATGAATGGTAAAGCAAGTCTGAACGTGTTTTTCTCCCCTTTTCTTGGTATATTTTTATTTATTTATTATTGGATACAGATAGAAATTTAGAGGGATAGGGGATATAGAGAAATTCACACCAATTAAGTATTTCTGCACCTAGAAAAACTCAAAAAAGGAATAAATAAAAAGTACTTTGTATTTTTAGGGAGCTAGGTAGTGGCACACCTGGTTGAGCACACATTATAATGCCCAAGGGCCTGGATTCAAGCCCCTAGGCCCCACCTACAGGGGGAAAGCTTTGCAAGTGATAAAGCAGTGTTGCAGATCTGTCTCTCTCCCTATCACCCACTTCCCTCTCAATTTCTGTCTCTACACAATAAGTAAATAAAGATAATGCAAAAATAAAGTATTTTTAGGGGGGTGAGGAGATAGCTAGTTCAGTGTTGGGAGCACAGGACTTACCTGAGTCTCCAAAGGTTCTAGGTTTAACAAACCCAGCACAAGCATATTCCAGAGTTCAGTGGTGCTCTGGCTAGTCTCTCACAAACATACCTCCCCCCTTTTCCTATTTTTCCTTTAACTAGAGACAGAGAAATTGAGAGGGGAAGACAGGCCAGGCAGTGGTGCACCTGGTTAAACACACACCTGATAGTACACGAGGACTCAGGTTCAAGCTCCTGGTCCCCACTTGCTGGGGCAAAGCTTCACAAGTAGTGAAGCAGGGCTGCAGGTACCTATCTTCCCTCCCCTTTCAATAAAATATTAAAATTAAATAAGTAAAAAATAAACTTAAAAAAGGGGGGGAGACACCTGCAAGACTACTTCATTGCTTGTGAAGCTTCCCTTCTACAGATGGAGACCAGGAGTTAGAACCTGGGGACTCAGAAAATAGAGCTAGCCAGAGTGCCACTCTGGCACACATGGTTTTGAGGACTGAACTGGGATCCTCAGGTTTGCAAGTCTGTTTGTTTTGCCTCCAGGGTTATTGCTGGGACTCGGTGCCTACACTATGAATCCACCGCTCCTGTAGGCTATTTTTTTCCATTTTGTTGTTATTTGTTGCTGGATAAGAGAGAGAGAAATTGAGAGAGATGGGGAAGACAGACAGGGGCCAGGCAGTGGCACAACTGGTTAAGTGGTCACATTACCGTGCACAACGAGCTGGGTTCAAGCCCATAGTCCCCACCTGCAGGGGGAAAGCTTTGCAGTGGTGAAGCAGGGCTGCAGGTGTCTCTCCATTTGTATCTCACCCTTATCTCTCAGTTTTTGTTTAAAGGGGGGGAGACAGACACCTGCAGACCTGCTCTACCACTTGTGAAATGACACCACCACCACCACCACCACCACCACCACCACCCCGCGCACGCAGGTGGGGAGCTGAGGGCTTGAGCCAGGATCCTTGTGCCAGTCCCTGCACTTTACATTATGAGCAGTTAGCACGCTGCACCACTGCCTGGCCCCCTGGCTTGCAAATCTTGGTCTTTACTAGCTGCAATGGAGGTGTTTTCCTGCTAAATCACCTCTCTAACTCCATACAGAAACACATTCAATTTGGAGGCAGATGTCAGGTTTTAAATTAAAGTATATATTCCAGTCCAGGGAACAGTTCAATGTATCCTCCTAAAAATACTTTCTACTCATTCCTTGAGTTTCTCTAGGTACAGAAATGGATATTTAATTTGTGTGAATTTCCAGAAACTGAAGTAGGAGCATCAAAGATGAAGCAAATGCATTAATTCACCATCAATTTGTTTTCTGAGACTTAATTAGTAGCTTCCACCAAAAAGATTAAAATTTAAAAGTATGGTTATATCCACTATTTGTAGTCCCTGAATAGTAAATATTACTAGTAACACCTCAAGTAAGAACAAAGATTAATAGACACATTAACTGTTTCAGTGTAACTAAATCAAATTAGAAAACATGTTACAAGCTAAATAAAATGCTCCAAGTCTGAATATTCTCTGAAACATGTCATTGCTTGACCCTCTTAAGAACAGTATCTCCTGTAGCACACCTGGTAGAGGGCACACGTTAGCACGCGTAAGGACTGGGGTATGCAAGCAGTGCTGGACGTGTCTCTCCTTCTCTATCTCTCCCTTCTCAATTTCTCTGCCCTATCAAATAAGTAGGTAAACACCAGATTTTCAAGTCACCAAAGGAAATAGCTCACTAATAAATAAGGCTTTTGGTTTGATTCATATCGCTGTATGTAGCAGGGTAGTGCTCCGATTTTTCTCTCTGCCTCTTAGTCACTAATAACCTTAAAAAATAATAATAATAAGGGAGTCAGATGGTAGCGCAGCGGGTTAAGCATAGGTAGTGCAAAGCACAAGGACCGGCATAAGGATCCCACAGTTCAATCCCCTGGCTCCCCACCTGCAGGGGAGTCGCTTCACAGGTGGTAAAATAGGTCTGCAGGTGCCTTTCTTCCCCCCGCCCCCTGTCTTCCCCTCCTCTCTCCATTTCTCTCTGTCCTATCCAACAACAGTGACATCAATAACAACAATAATAACTACAACAATGAAAAAAAAGGCAACAAAGAGGGAATAAATATTTTAAAAAATTAAGTTTTTTTGCAGAAAAGAAACAGGCTGCCTGGAAGAACATTATTCCATACCAAACCAAAGTTCCTACCCAATCCCACCGCAGTTTGAGCACCCACACCAAGTGTGAGCACCATGGACGGTGAAGTGGGGTATTGTGGTATCTCTCCTCTACCTCTCCCTATCTCAAAATAAAAAGTGAAAAGAAAAAAATAAAAATACTGAGCTAGGGAGATTGCTCAGGGGTGATCTCACACATGCTTGAACCCATCACTTCATTCTCAGATGTAATATTAAGGACAAAAAAGTCTTAAGGGACCAGTTGGTAGCATGCCTGTTACAGTGCACGAGAATCTAAATTCAAGTCCCCAGTCCCCATCTGTAAGGAGAAAGTTCATGAGTGCAAAAGTGTTGTAGATGGCTCTGTCTCTCTTCTTCCCTATCTCCCGCTGCTTTAAAATATTCTAAGTAGGAACTGGGAAATAACTTACGTAGTAGAGTCCATACTTTTCCATGGCAAGGACCTGGGTTCAAGCACCATACACAGCATCAGAACCTCTAAGTAATAAAGGTACGATCCTTTGGTGCCTTATACTGCCTCCCATACACATACCTTAGTCTCCACCATAAATTTCAAAAATTAAAAAAAGGAAGGGGGTGAGGGAGGGAGTCTGTTGGGAGCAGTGGAATCCAGGAAGCATAAATCCCCCAGCAGACAAGTGAAATAATCCAAATACTAATTAACTGGAACAACCACGTACCACAATTTCAAACTTGAAAAAAATGGCAGTCCTCTCTGGATCAATCTTTGGCCATATCAGAAAACAAATACTGCCACATGTGAAATGTCCAACTATAGTTCAGACTTTATAAAAAAAAATATTTATTTATTCCCTTTTGTTGTCCTTGTTGTTTTGTTATAGTTATTATTGTGGTTGTTACTGATGTCGTTGTTGGATAGGACAGAGAGAAATGAAGAGATAAGGGTGAGACAGAGAGGGGAAGAGAAAGACACCTGCAGACCTGCTTCACCGCTTGTGCCACACCTGCAGGTGGGGAGCCGGGGACTTGAACCGGGATCTTTACACTGTCCTTGCGTTTCGCATCATTTGATGCTCAACCTGCTGCGCTACCACCTGACTCCCAGTTCAGACTTCTTAAAAAAAAATTTTTTTTTTAATTTTTATCTATTTATTGGATAGACACAACCAGAAATTGAGAGGGAAGGGGGTTATAGAGAAGCAGAGAGACACCTGCAGTCCTGCTCCAGCAGTTATGAAGCTTCCCCCTGCAGGTGGGGACTGGGGACTCGAACCTAGTTCCTTGCACACTGTAACATGTGCGCTCAACCAGGTGCACCACCATGTAGGCCCTAGTTCAGACATGTTTGAAGATGTGATTTCTCTAAACATTCGTTGTTCTGTGGCTTTGAATAATTAAGACTTTGCAGGTGGGGAAGATCTGAAATAATGTAGAAACAACAAATTGAAGGGGAAGATAGCTCACCAGAGTGGGGACCAAAAGGTGGAACAACTCCCTCCCCTAATAACAAAACACTCTCAAGCTTTTTTATTCAACATACAGCCACTGGCACAAGCAGCCATCTGCTACAGCTCTAATAGTTTCTAACTATGTTGATTATATTCCAACAGCCTGGAACTCTAATACAGTTCTTTCACTTGTTCTCTATTTTTGCTAAAAACACTTCAGCTATACAAGATTTCACCACTCCTAGGTGGCTTTTTCATTCATTCAGAGAAGAGATATCACAGCACTGGAGGTTCTCTCCTTGCCCTTCACTCTCCTCCCCCTGCACTTATGCCCTAGACCACACACCCTAAAGCACTGGATTCAAGCTGCAGCACCACATGGTGCTACGCTATCTCCTCCTTTCTCAAAAATTAGGAGCAATAAATTCAACCAAATAGGTCACTAATCTAATCCATGTCGCCCCAAGTTCATTACTCAGGTCCTCCCCCAAAAGGGGGGAGGGTTTGCCCAGGAGATAGTTCTGTCTTTTGACATGAAGAATAGACCTAGAGTTTAAAAAGTATTTAGAGTTATATAATCCCTCTTGAAATAAATACTCTATTAAACAACACAGCATATCAGAAGAACTGAGTATGTGAACGAGGAAAAGTAAACTAATGTATTCAGCAATGGTATCTACTATTACCACATACTGGGGTTCAACTCTTACTTCAAGCTTCCCATGGCCTTCCATGTAAATCCCTAGTGAAATCCCTAACTCTCTGATCCAAATTAGACATTTACTCCTCATTCTTTCAAACTCAAATACTTTGAAATTTTGTTCAAGGAGCCACAGTGGGGAGTGAAACTATATACTTGACTCAGTATACAGCTATACAAACTAACTGCTTAAAATTTCAATCAACTCCCCTCAACCCCTTTCAGAGTCATGTCTCACACAATTTCACAGGTCAAAGCTTTTTATCAATTGCCAGACACCACAGCACCTCCCACACCTCCCACGTGGTGCTAGAGCTCAAGCCTGGGCCACATGCACTGCAAGATATGCACCCAGTGCAATGTGCTAGTTCTCCTGCCCTCAACTCCTTTTTCCTAATCCAAACTTTCAAAGTTCTCTTTTGGAAAACTCAAACCAAACAAACTTGCTCTTTCTCTTTTTTATTTATTTATTACCTTTTTGTTCTCCTTGTTGTTTTATTGTTGTAGTTATTGTTATTGATGTCATTGTTGGATAGGACAGAGAGAAATGGAGAGAGGAGGGGAAGACAGAGATGGGGAGAAAAAGACAAGACTTCTGCAGACCTGCTTCACTGCCTGTGAAGCGTCTCCCCTGACAATATACTACTATTTTTGTATTTTTTTTGTAGTGCCCATCACATAATAAAGTTGTTCAATGAAAATAAAGTTTTATCTCAATTTTTTACTGCCTCCTTCAGTGCTCCCAGCCCACAGGTAAGGTGGCTAGACGTTGGGTTGAGGCTGTGGCATAGGTACACTATGAGAGGCCCATAAAATGGACATGCCAGACCAGGCAGTGGTACACCTGGTTAAGTGCACACTATAGTACATAAGGACCTGAGTTCAAGCCCCCGTCTCCACGTGCAGGGGGGAAGCTTCATGAGTGGTGAAGCAGGGCTGCAAGTGTCTCTTTGTCTATCTCACCCCCCTCTATTTCTATCTCTATCTATTTCTATCTCAGTGAAAAAAATTTTGAAAAAAAGAAAAAAGACATGCCATAAACCTATTACCATGTTCCACGTAATTCTACGTAAACAGCATAACAATATTTTTAATATTTATTTGCTCCCTTTTGTTGCCCTTGTTTTACTGTTATAGTTATTGTTGTTGTTATTTATGTCGTTGTTGTTGGATAGGACAGAGGCGGGGAGAGAAAGATAAGACACCTGCAGAACTGCTTCACCGCTTGTGAAGCGACTCCCCTACAGGTGGGGAGCCAGGGACTTGAACCAGGATCCTTAAGCCAGTCCTTGTGCTTTGTGCCACAGGCACCCACTGCGCTACCATCCGACTCCCCCAGCATAACAAAATTTTAAGTATATACAAACATAATTTGGGGGCCGGGCAGTAGTGCAGCAGGTTAAGTGCACATGGCACCAAGCACAAGGACTAGCATAAGGATCCAGGTTCGATCCCCTGGCTCCCCACCTGCAGGGAGGTCACTTTACAACAACAGTAAAGCAGGTCTGCAGGTGTCTGTCTGTCTTTCTCTCCGTCTCTCCCCCCCATTTCTGTCCTATTCAACAATGACATCAATAACAATAATTACAACAATAAAACAAGGGTAACAAAAGGAATAAATAAATAAATAAATAAATAAATAAATAAATAAATAATCACCAGTGGCCTAAGAGGTGGCACAGTGTATAAAGCTTTAGATTCTCAAGCATAAGGTTCTGAGTTCAATTTCCAGCATCACATTTGCCAGAATGATGCTACCATGATGCCAGCATGACTTCCCTGGGCAAACAACCTCACCAACGTGTCCTAGAGCCCTGTCTCCCCAGATCCCTGCTCCACTAGGTAAAGACTGGCTGCAAATATGGATCCACCTGCCAACGCCCATGTTCAGCAGGGAAGCAATTACAAAAGCCAGACCTTCTACCTTCTGTACCCTATGAAGATCCTGGGTCCCTACTACCAGAGAGATAAGTAGGAAATCTTTCAAGGGAAGGGATGGGATACGGACTTCTGGGAGTGGGAATTATAGCCCTCCTATCCTATAGTCTTGTGAATATTTCCATTTTATAAATAAATAATTTTTTTTAAAAAAAAGGCCTGGGGGGAGTCGGGCGGTAGCGCAGCGGTTAAGCACAGGTGGCGCAAAGCACAAGGACTGGCATAAGGATCTCGGTTCAAGCCCCCGGCTCCCCACCTGCAGGGGAGTCGCTTCACAAGCAGTGAAGCAGGTCTGCAGGTCTATCTTTCTCTCTCCCTGTCTCCCCCTCCTCTCTCCATTTCTCTCTGTCCTATCCAACAATGAAGGCATCAACAACAACAACAATAATAACAACAACAATAAAACAACAAGGGCAAAAACAAAGGGAAAATAAATAAAATTTTTTTTTAATCACTTAAAAAAAAAAGGGCCTGGGGCTGGGTGGTAGCGTACCTAGTTGAGCGCACACGTTACAATGTACAAGGACCCAGGTTCAAGGCCCCAGTCCCCACCTGCAGGAGGGAAAGTTTTACGAGTGGTGAAGCAGGGTTGCAGGTGTCTGTCTCCCTCCCTTTCAATCTCCCCCCCCCGACTGTCTTTAGCCAATAAATAAATAAATTTAAAAAAAAAAAAAGGCCAATGAATAAAAAGCACTGGACTCTACCACAGTCCCAAGTTCAAACCCTGGCAATGAATGTCTTAGTGATACTCTGGTTCTCTGTCCTCTTGTTTATAAAAATATTTTTAGGTCGATGATGACTCCCAACAAAGAAAATATGTATTTTAAAAAATCAGTAAATAAATCTAACAAAAATTTTTAGAAGTTGAAGTAAAAGGAAGTTTAACTCACTGTTGTCTTCTTACTTATTGGCTAGGACAAAAAGAGAAGGGGGAGGGGAGAGACACCTGCAGCACTGCTAGTGAAGCTTCCCACCTGCAGTTGGGGACTGAGGGCTTAGGCCTGGGTGCTTGCACATTGCAGTGTGTACATTCAACCAAGTGGGCCCCAGTCCCCCAATGCTGTCTTACAGAATTGTGACAGAATTCTCTGAGCCAAAAAAAAAAAAAAAAAGTTAGGTCAAAAGATAACTCATCCAGTAGAGAGCACTTAGCCACCATGTGTGAGGACCCAGGTTCAAACCCCAAAAAATACATGGGAACATTATGCATGACATGGGAAAAGTATGAGAATGCTAAAGCAGTGCTGTAGTGTCTCTCTCATTCTATATCTAAAACTGGGAGGGAGGAAAAAAACTGGCTGGGGATGTGCACTGTGTTCAGGCAAGGGAAAGGAAGTCTGGGGGCAGCAAGAATGATGGGGAGGGAAGAAATAAATTATTATTACTATTAGATAACTAACTGAGGGAACTAACAAATGGTAGCAAACAGACTTGCATACCTGAGGCTCCCAATTCACTCTCTGGTACACAAATGCAAGAGTAGTATTCTACCATTTTTTCTCTCTTGTGAGAATCTCTATATAGATATCTGAAAGTTTTTAAAATCTTTTAGAAAATATTTTACTGATTTTATTATCTATTTTTAATGAAAAAGGTACAAAGAAAGATGCATGTATTGTACCAAAGTAAAAGACTCAGGGGGTGGGGGAAGAATTTAGGTCCTGGAACATGATGGCAAGAGGACTTGGGGGGGGGGGGTTGAATGGAAATGTGGAAAACTAAGAAATGTTACACATATACAAAGTATTTTATATATTTTAATATTTATTGGATAGAGACAGACAGAACTCGATGGAAGGGGGGGAGAGAGAAGGAGACAGAGACATCTGCAGCCCTGCTTCACCACTTGTAAAGCTTTCCCCTTGCAGGTAGGGACTGGGGGTTTGAACCTGAGTCCTTGTGCACTGTAAGCTGTGCACTCAATCAGGTGCACCACCACTCAGCTCCCTTTTTAAATTTTTTTTGTATTTATTTATTTTCCCTTGTTTTTTGTTGTTGTAGTTATTATTGTTGTTACTGATATCGACAGGACAGAGAGAAATGGAGAGAGGAGGGGAAGACAGAGAGGGGGAGAGAAACATAAGACACCTGCAGACCTGCTTCACCAACTGTGAAGCGACTCTCCTGCAAACGGGGAGCAGGAGCTCGAACCAGGATCCTTATGCTGGTACTTGTACTTTGCACCATGTGCGCTTAACCCGCTGCACTATCGCCCGACTACAAAGTATTATATTTTGTTGTTGACTGTAAATCATTAAACCCCTAAAATAAAGAAAAATACAGAGACCAGAGCATTATTCAATTCTGGCTTATGGTGGTAAATGGGGTTTAATCTAGAACCTCAGAGCCTCAGGCAAAAAAAGTCATTTTTACACACACACACACACTTAAAATGGTCTGGGAGATATAGCACTAGACTTTCAGGTTCAATCCCCAGCAGAACATGTACCAGAGTGATATCTGATTCTATCAATCTTCCTGAATAAATAAAATCTTACAAAAGGGGGGGGGGGTGCAGGCGGTAGTGCAGCAGGTTAAGGGCACATGGCTCAAAGCACAAGGACCGGTGTAAGGATCCTGGTTTTAGCCCCAGTTCCCCACCTGCAGGGGGTCGCTTCACAGGTGGTGAAGCAGGTCTGCAGGTGTTTATCATCCCCCCCCCCGGGACCCCCTCCCCATCTTCCCCTCCTCCATTTCTCTCTGTCCTGACAACGATAGCAATAACAACAATAATAACAACAAAGATAAACAAGGGCAACAAAAGGGAAAAAATAGTCTCCAGGAACAGTGAACTCATAATGGAGGCACTAAGCCCCAGCAATAACCATGGAGGGAAAAAAAAAAGGGGGGGCGGGTGGTGGCACACCTGGTTGAGTGCACATGTTACAATGTGCAAGGACCCAGGTTCGAGCCCCCAGTCCCCACCTGCAGGCGGAAAGCTTCACAAGTGGTGAAGCAGTGCTGCAGGTGTCTCTCACCCTCTCTATCCCTCCTCTCTCTATCCAATAAAAAAAGAAACTCGGGTGGGGTAGATAGCATAATGGTTATGCAAAGAGACTTTCATGCCTGGGGCTCTTAAATCCCAGGTTCAATCCCCTACACCACCATAAACTAAAGCTAACAGTACTCTGGTGTAAAGAAGAAAAAAATAGGGAGTCAGGCAGTAGCATAGCTGGTTAAGCACAGGTGGTACAAAGCTCAAGGATGGGAATAAGGAAACACGGGTTGAAGCCCCGGGCTCCCCACCTGCCAGGGAGCCACTTCACAGGTGGTGAAGCAGGTCTGCAGGTATCTATCTTTCTCTCCCCCTCTCTATGTCTCTCTCTGTCCTATCCAGCAACAACGACATCAGTAACTACAACAATAAAACAACAAGGGCAACAAAAGGGAATAATAAAAAATAAACAAACAAAAAAAAAAAAACCTTAAAAAATAATTTATTGGGAGTCGGGCGGTAGTGCAGTGGATTAAGCACACGTGGTGTAAAGTGCAATGACTGGCAAAAGGATCCCGGTTCGAGTTCCCATCTCCCCACCTTCAGGGGAGTCGCTTCACAAGTGGTAAAGCAGGTCTGCAGGTGCTTTCTCTCCCCGTCTTGTCCTCCTCTCTCCATTTCTCTCGGTCCTATCTAACAACAATGACATCAATAACAACAATAATAACTACAACAACAATTAAAAAAAACCAACAAGGGCAACAAAAAAAGGGGGGAATAAATAATTTATTAGGGGTTGGAAAATGGCTCACTCTGTAGTATGGATACTTTATCAGGCACAAGGGCCTGGATTTGATTCCCCAGTCAACACAGAAGATTCACAAGCAGAAGAGCAGTTCTAATGTGTCTATCCTCTCTATCTCTCATCCTATCTAAGGAAGTTCACCCAAAGCACTAAAATCCTGTAGGTGCAGAGCCCCAGCAACAATCCTTGCAGCCAAAAAATAGTGATGCTTTTTAATTATCCAGGAAATACCCATGAAGTATTTTCTTTTGTCAAGCACTTGAATCACTAGTAAAAACATAGTATCTGATTCAGAGCCAGGAAAATAGCTCACCTGGATAGTATACTGCTCTGCCATGTGCACAACCCAGGTTCAAGCCTAGTCCTCAGCACATTGAAGGAAATTTCCATGCTGTGGTCTCTTTTCTTTTACTCTCTCTCACTCCCTCTTTTTTTTTTTTTGCCTCCAGGTTTATCATTGGGGCTGAATGCCTATACATCGAATCCACTACTCCTGTGGCCATTTTTTTTTTTTAACCTTTTTGGATAGGATAAAGAAAAATTAAGAGGGCTGGGAGAAGATAGGGGAAGACAGGTAAAGAGATATACACCTGCAGACCTGCTTTACCACTTGTGAAGCAACCACCCTGCAGGTAGGGAGGCGGGGGCTTGAACCAGGATCCTGTGCGGGTCCTTGCGCTTCGCATTATGTGTGCTTAACTCAGTGCACCACCACCTGGCCCCCTCTTTCAGTCTCTTTATGTTGCTATCTAAAAATTTTTTAAAAACTGATTTCCATCACCCAGGAGATGAAGCAGTGGATAAAGCATTGGACTCTCAAGCAGGAGATCTGGAGGTCAGTCCCTGGCAGCACATGTACCAGAGTGATGTCTGGTTCCTTCTCTATCTTTCTCATTAATAAATGAATTTTTAAAAGTAAAAATAGTAGTGGAATCACTCAGGTATGAAGATGGGGAACGAGCAGATAGCGTAATGATTATGCAAACAGACTTTCATGTCTGAGGTTCCAAAAATCCCCAGTTCAATCCTGGGCACCACCATAGGGGAGTGCTGTTATAAAAAGAGGGAGGGAGGTGATGTCACAGTAGAATATGACATGGATGTCATGCCTGAGGCTTCGGAAGTCCCAGGTTCAACCCCATGCCCCACTGTAAACCAGAGCTGATCAGTGCTCTGGTAAGAAAACAAAGCGAAACAAAGAATATGACAAGGAAATTATAAAGCAGATTATAAAACATCTCAATGCCTACTAAAGGTTATACATTAGATCTGTGACATAACAAATCAGAAAGTATCGGGCATAATGGCTGTAGTTTTGCATCAATGTGTTTTGCCAATATACCCACCCAATCACAAAATTTTAGAACAACTGACAGTTTAAATTGGACAAAGTTTTAAGTTATTTTCCTACTTATTGAGTTACCATGCAAATTTGGCACTAGGGTTTTCTGCAATTTTATAAATCATGCAAAGGCAAACAAGCACACACCCTATCTAATGGAGCCTACTGCCCCAATGAGCTGTCAATCTCTCATGAAACTTATTTTGTCTAAGAAGTCATTAAAGACTATCTCATAAAAACTGGAAGTTGCAGACCTTCTACCTTCTGCATCCCACAATGACCCTGGGTCCATGCTCCCAGAGGGATAGAGAATGGGAAAGCTATCGGGGGAGGGGGTGGGATATGGAGATTGGGCGGTGGGAATTGTATGGAGTTGTACCCCTCCTACCCTATGGTTTTGTTAATTAATCCTTTCTTAAATAAAAAATAAAAAATAAAAAATAATAAAATAAATAAAAAACTGGAAGTTGACAGTTATATAATGGGATTGAGGATAACAATGGGCCAAACAAGAGTAACGCAAAATGAATTCTTTAAAAAAGAAATAAAAAAGGGGCCGGGTGGTGGTGCGCCTGGATGAGCGCACATATTACAATGCACAAGGACCTGGGTTCGCCCCCCCCCAGTCCCCACCTGCAGGGGGAAAGCTTCACAAGTGGTGAAGCAGTGCTGCAGGTGTCTGTCTCTCATCCTCTCTCTCTCTCCCTTCCCTCTCGATTTCTGTTTCTATCCAATCAATAAAGATAATAAAAAAAGAAATTTTAAAAATACATGCAAGTTTATCTTAGTTTCTATATACCATGCATACCAAAAAGATTTGTCTGTGTTTTCCTGCTTATAATCTAAGATATACGTTAAAACTATGTGTTTTTTTTTAAATTCTTGAATCATGTTTCAAGTGAATAAACTAAGTGTGTGGGTGACCCTTGCACAAGTTATCTGTTATGTCATCATATGATTCCTTAAGGAAAGGGGTCTTCCTTGTTCCTCTAGAACCATGAGCTTGGTAGATCTTTAGAGATTTCTGGAAGCCTGGAAAAATAATCGGCACAATAGTCTTGGGCATATCCTCAAGCCCAACGTCCTAAATTCGATCCCCAGAACTGCATGTACCAAAGTGATATTCCTTCACATTAATAAATCAAATCTTTATTATCAACATGCCTATCTCCATTCCTTTTCACCAAGATATATATCAAAATGGCAATTATCCTGCTTTAGCTCAAGCTATGAGAAGGGAGGGTGACAGGGAGACGCCTGCAGCACTACTTCACTCCTGAAGCTTTCTGTCTGCAGGTGGGGACCCAGGGGCTTGCACCTGCATCTCTGCAGTATAATGTGTGCACTTAACCAGGTGCCCCACCACCTATCCCCCCAAGAGTAAGTTTTAGAGACATAATGAGTGCCTCAGATTCTAGATCAAATGTAGTATGACTTAGTGACAATTTAAGGAAAATATATAATACAAAAGCTTAATCACAAAGTGATTAACATATAGAAAAATCTACTTGAACATAATCTTCACTTCTTGTTTTTAATATTTTTATTATTGGATAGAGAAACTGCGAGGGGATGGGGAAATAGAGAGGGAGGAAAAACAGAGTAACGCCTGCATCCCTGCTTCACCACTTGTGAAGTTTTCCCCCTACAGATGGGGACCAGAAGCTTGAACCTGGGTCCTTGCTCACTGTAATGAGCACATAACCAGGTGCGCCACTGCCTGGCCCCTAATCTTTTCACTTCTTACATTTAAGTTTGTCAAAGCCTAGAAAACCTAAGATGATCTGTCCAAGCCAGTATTTTTATCATTCCCTTTGGTTCTAGTTTACCTTCATTCAATTCAGAAGGAGCAACTCTTTCAAATAATTCCAAGTCTTTAGATTGAACCTATTCTCCATCACTATGTCCAAAAAGTTTCCTACTTGCTACAGAGAAAATGAGAGAATGTGACTCCCCAGAAGTACAAAACACTTAAGAGCAAGAGGTTGAGCGATCAGATAGTTCACCTGAGCTGATGGGGGGGGGGGGGGCGCTTTTCTAATTGTTTTCCAAGTTTTATATAACATTAACTTATCTTCCAAAGAAAAAAGTAATTAACAGGACACCATAGGGTCAAACTGAAAAAACATCCTCTTAACACTGTCAGTTGTTGGGCTCAGTGATGCACCAACTCAGCACTCCATTTTACCCCTCTGCTTTATCAGTCTGTCTTTCCCTACTTTAAATCCCACAGTTCTGGCTTATGTTTGTGTAGGGTATTGAATCTGGAACTTTGGAGATTATAGAATAAAAGGTTTTGACAGGTCAAGTGGTGGCGCACCTGGTTGAGCGCGCGTTACAGTGCGAAAGGACCCAGGTTCAAGCCCCTGGTCCCCACCTGCAGGGGGAAAGCTTCATGAGTGGTGAAGCAGGGCTGCAGGTGTTTCTCTGTCTCTCTCCCTATCTTCCCCCTCCCCTCTCAATTTCTGGCTGTTTCTAACCAATAAATAAATAAAGATAATATAAAAAAATTTTTAAAAAGAAATAGAATAAAAGGTTTTGGTTTTGCATGACCATTATATTATCTCCCCTGGCCCATGGTTCTATTTTTTAATATTTATTTATTTCCTTTTTATTGCCCTTGTTGGATTCTATCATTTTAATTATCCCCTTTGCATTTCTTTCTGTTGTATTCTACATCAGGTAAATTCAGTTTCTCTACGCTGCTTTCTGCTTTCCTGTCAACCTAAATTTCCCCCCTCTTAGATGTTCCCACTTTGCTACATACTATGGTTAAATAGTAAGATCAGTTATACTTCCATGGAAGTTGGAACTGTTAAATGTTTGTGTTGTTTACAGTCTTTATTCATGATCCAGTACAATACCTCTATTCCTTCTCCACCCCTAAGTCTTAAGAATAGTAAGTGGTTACCTTTTTAACACTTTCTTCTTCTTCTTGGCGTTTCTCATAGTGTGAGAAGTCATCAAAAATGGAAGTGGTGTGCTTGTAGCTGGCTATGATTTTCAACACCTGCTTAGCCTTTTCCAGAGGCACTTCCTGAGTGTCCCTGGAGTTGGTCACTGGTTTATTCTCGTTGTTCTCTAGGCGTATATGTCGCAGCTGGCTATTAGGAACGTCCTTCACAAAAATCCACCTGACATCGAAACGGCCCTTCCATTTGTCCTGGGACCACACACCCGCACATGTGTTGTAGTCCACAGCAGATTTCATTTCTGCAACACCACAGAAGTGTCCACTGCCGTTGACACTGAAAAGTAAGTAAACGGGGCCCTTCCCGTTCATGGAGCGATAAGCAGCATCCAGTCTCTTGTTACCATGCTCCGTGCTGCACCAGATATTATATTTAATGGAACGGTGGATATCGTCCTCAGAATAGCTTTTAATGATGAAAACCCGGCCATGTTTCAGATTCCAGTCAAAATCCTTGGGATTATAGTTATTAATGGACCTCAGCTTCTCCAATACTGGATGAGGTTCAGAAGGAGTAGATCCAGATCCAGCCTGAGACTGTCCTACTCCATTACCATCCACCCCATTATGACCAAACCCACTGCCACGGTTCCGAGGTGCTACCCAGCGGGTTGGCTGAGCTGCCTGTTGCTGTACAGAGAGCTGGGCAGGCTGTGGTGGAGGCGGGGGCAATGGCTGTGTCTGCTGTCCTACAGATGTCTGGGCCACTGGTGGGCTGCTATTAGCCTGCTGACCTACAGGCTGCGGAGACCCCTGGTTCGGCTGCTGACCCATATTCTGAACCAAAGCCTGTGAGGGGTTTTTTGCCACAGGACCCTTGTTATCCCAAGTTCCAATATCCATGTTATGCTTTATCGGAGGTGGCGGAAGACTTGACCCTGCAATGCCATTCTTGGTCTTCAACTTAGGTTGCTGTTTTGCAGGTTTGCTAGCAATATCAGCCCAAGATGCAGGTTTTGGAGGAGCGATAGTAGCTGGAGGCAAACTATTGGAAGCCACGATGTTACTAGTAATGGACCCACTACCAACAGCAGAACCTACAACTTTTGGGACACTGCTTGTAACTTCAGTGCTACCCAACTTCAGTGCTGCCATCCCTTGGTCTATAGTATTCATGCCAGGAGCTTTATTGAGAGTCTCACTGGCAAAAGCTGACTGTCCATCAATCATGGCTCCACCTAAGGAGCTAGGTGCATAAGCATAATTGCTACTATATCCAGAGCTCTGAGTAGACTGTCCCTGAGAACTGTTATTTCCCCAAGCTGAGAAGTCAATCCCACTGGGAAAGAAATTAAAACCATGCTGACCAAGAAAAGGAGTGCTACCTAGGGCTCCTGGTTGTCCAAACATAGCATCTGGTAGGAAGTGAGGCTCTCCGTTGCTCAGTTGTCCATAGGAAGTTAGATAGGGCATGGCTGTGTCACCCCCAGTAGACCAAGCAGCTTCACCCAAAGAATAGGAGAAGCCGATGGAGGGACTGTAGTAACTGGGTAAGTAGGAATCTGACATGGCAGTATATGCATTATTCTGTGGAGGGGAAAAAAGGCAAATAAATGAAAACTAAACAAAAACAAAACACTTTATCTTCTCTAACTAGTCACTCAATTCAAATATTTCACCATTTCATGTGATCTTAACCCATAAACCTAGTATTTTTACATTATAAGGTATTTTGCTTTAACAATGGAAATGTTTTGAATGCTTAAGGTAAACGACCTTACACTGAATATATGCCTAAACTTTGACCACTGTATTTGGAAAAGGGAAAATGCAGCATCTCACCAACAGGTTACGCCTTGCTCTGTAGAAATGTTCATGTTATTTGTTTAAGTTAGTATCTCTGAATTTAAGAAGTAGAGATATTGAAACAACAAATGCTCCAAGTAATCCAACAGTTCAAAGTGTTCAAAATACTTTCTATTAAAACTATACTATAATGACCTAGAAGGTGGCAAATGCTTAAGGGCAGCAAAAGGGAAAAAATATCCTCCAGGAGCAGTGGATTCCTAGAGTGCAGGCACTGAGCCCCAACAATAAACCTGGTGGGGGAAAAAAAAAAAAGAAAACTATGATAGAACTGAAAATTTCAAGGTCTATCTCAAAAATGTAAACGTATCAACAATAAACCCAAAAGCAAGATTCCCTGCATCTAGTTTATAGCACTGGCCTCTTGGTAATCACGTGGCAGTATCAAGAGATAGCCACTAGTTACTAATAACCTGGAAAGGAAATTTGCATTATGGCTCCCAAAGGATTTAAAACTAGTATGTTGCTACCTGTTCTACTTCACCAATAAAATGGCTATAAACTGAAATTTCGATCAGACTTTTCCATTAAAAAATTATACATACTTTTATTATTTTTATTAAATATTTATTCCCTTTTGTTGCCCTTGTTTTATTGTTGTAGTTACTATTGTTGTTATTGATATTGTTGTTGGATAGGACAGAGAGAAATGGAGGGAGGGGAAGACAGAGAGGGGAAGAGAAAGCTAGATACCTGCAGACCTGCTTCATCACTTGTGAAGCAACTCCCCTGCAAGTGGGGAGCCAGGGGCTCGAACCGGGATCCTTAAACCGGTTCCTGCGCTTTAGCCACTGCACTACTGCACAACTCCCTTTTATTTTTTAAGATTTATTTTATCTCAAGACAGAGATATAAAAAGAAGTCCCGGGAGTCGGGCGGTAGCACAGCAGGTTAAGCGCAGGTGGCCCAAAGCGCAAGGACCGGCATAAGGATCCCGGTTCGAGCTCCGGCTCCCCACCTGCAGGGGAGTTGCTTCACAGGTGATGAAGCAGGTCTGCAGGTGTCTGTCTTTCTCTCCCCCCTGTCTTCCCCTCCTCTCTTCATTTCTCTCTGTCCTATCCAACAATGACATCAATAACAATAATAACTACAATAAAAAAGTAGGGTGGCAAAAAGGAATAAATATTAAAAAAAAAAAAAGTTCTTTTGCTCTTTGAGCAGCACCATGGCGGTTGGCAAAAACAAGCACTTTACGAAAGGTGGCAAAAAGGGAGCCAAGAAGAAAGTGGTTGATCCATTTTCAAAAAAAGACTGGTACAATGTGAAAGCGCTAGTAGTGTTGAATATAAGGAATATTGGGAAGACACTAGCCACAAGAACTCAAGGAACCAAGATCACATCTGATGGTCTAAAGGGTCATGTGTTTGAAGTGAGCCTTGCTGATCTATCTGCAGAATGATGAAGTTGCATTTAGAAAATTCAAGCTCATTACTGAGGATGTTCACGGCAAAACTGCCTGACTAACTTTCATGGCATAGACCTCACCCGTGATAAAATGTGCTCCATGGTCAAAAAATGGCACACCATGATTGAAGCTCATGTTGATGTAAAGACTACCGATGGCTATTTGCTTCGTCTATTCTGTGTGCGGTTTACTAAAAAAACAACCAGATTCAGAAGACCTCTTATGCTCAACACCAAGTTCGACAAATTCAGAAAAAGATGATGGAAATTATGACCCGAGAGGTGCAGACAAATGACTTAAAAGCGGTGGTCCATAAGTTGATTCCCGATAGCATTGGGAAAGACATAGAAAAAACTTGCCAGTCTATTTACCCACTTCATGATGCCTTTGTTAGAAAAGTGAAAGTGCTGAAAAAAAATCCAAGTTTGAATTAGGAAAACTCAATGGAGTTTCATGGGAAAGGTAGTAGTTCTGGAAAAACTACTGGAGATGAGACTGGTGCTAAAGTTGAGCAGGTTGAGCAGGCCGATGGATATCAACCACCAGTCCAAGAATCTGTCTAAACTCAGACTTTTAAAGACAAATAAAGAGTTTTATTTATGGGGGAAAAAAGTATCACTGGCACATAGAATGCCAGGGACCAAACTCTGGACACTTCATGCTTTTAAGTCTAGAAGTCCACCAGTGCACCATCTCACAGTCACAACAGGAGTGTAAGTTTCGATGCAACAGATAACAGTGTAAAAATCCTCATTGTTGGGGGGGGGGGGGTAGACGACACTGTATGTATGTCTATGTGTGTGTTGTAAGCGTCCTGCACATGAACTGTTCCCAGGCTCACTTTTTTCAATCTTTATATTTCAGGTAGAGTGAGACGGAGGCATCAGAGCTTCCCCAAGGCTATGGCACTCTCCTGTGGTGCCAGAGCTAGAATCGGAGCCACACATGGCTTTCACCCTGTCAGGTGAGCTAAGTTCTGCCCCTTGATCTAACTTTACTTTATACAGAAAAATATTTTTACATTTTTAAAAACAAATCTAGTTCACAGAATCCGTTAAGAAGCCAGGCATAGAGTAGGGGTAGATAGCACAATGGTTATGCAAAGAGACGCTCAGGCCTGAGGCTCCAAAGTCCCAGGTTCAATCCCCTGTACCACCATAAGCCAGAGCTGAGCAGTGCTATGGTTAAAAAAAAAAAAAAAAAAGAGGTATATCAATTGGTCTCCACAGATAAGAGTTCAAATGAAAACTACTTTATTCTAACTCCAAAATAGCTGGCATATAAGAATCCATTAGTCTTTTTTTTTTTTTTAATGAGATACAGAGAAGAGAAATCTGACAGAGCACTGCTCAGCTCTGGTAGTGCTGGGGATTGAACCTGGGACCTTAGAGCCTCAGGCATGAAAGTCTCTTTGCCTAACCATTATGCTGTCTCCTCAACCCAAGAATCCATTATTAGTCATTAGTTAATTTTGTTCTTCAAGAGGCCAATGACCATGTTAGATCTTTGCTTTGAATTTCTGAAGCAAACAGTACTTCTCTCTAGCCACTAAGACACATCAAGATTACATGTTTCCGCTAAGGTGGTTTGATAAAATAGAGGGGCTTTTCTGTCTATTAAAATGTTTCTAGTGCTGGGGAGACAGTGTGATGATGGTTATGCAAAAATTCTTTCACGCCTGAGGCTCTGTCCGAGGTCCCAGGTTCAATCCCCAGCAACACCATAATATGCCAGAATTGAGTAGTGCTCTAGCCCAACTGGGTCAGTGTCTACCTCCAAGGGGAAAAAAAAAAAATATATATATATATATATATATATATATATGATTTCTTTTTTTTCTTTTTTAACCAGAGCACACTGCACAGCTCTGGCTTATGGTTGTATGGGGGACTTTGGAGCCTCAAGCATGAGAGTCTCTTTGCATAACCATTATGCTTTCTATCCCCACCTGAGAAACTATTTTTTTTAAATGTTTCCAGTGGCTCAGGGATATAGTGCAGTAGTAGTCTGTGTACCAGGCTTTCAAGTTTGAGGCCCCAGAGGTTACCAGGTTCAATCCTGAGCACCACCCTAAGCCAGAGATGAGCAGCTTTCTGGTCTTTTGCTCTCACGGTGTTCTCTCACTCATTATAATTTTTTTTTAAAGTAATGTTTCCTGGAAGAAAAACTAAATTTTTTCATATATATACACACACACACATTTAAATTTAAAATAAGTTATTTCCTGGAGACTGTTAAAATTTTAACAGACCCAAAATCCACTATACGTAAGAAATTTAACCTATAGCAGCCTAGAAGTGGCACCGTAGATGAATTAAATATCAGGTACTATATACACCAGAGTGATGCTCTGGTTCTCTCCCCCTTTCTCTCATTAGCAAATAACTTTTTCAGAATAAAGATATTCAGCCTAGGGAGCTGGGTGGTGGCACACCAGGTGAAGTACAAGATGCAAGGACCTGCACAAGGATCCAGGTTCAAGCTTCCAGCTCCCAGGTGTGTGGGGAGGAGGGTCACCTCACAAGCAGTGAAGCAAGTCTACAGTTGTCTTTCTCTCTTCCTGTCTCCCCTCCTCTCTCAATTTCTCTGACCTATCCACTTTAAAAAAAAGTAGAAAAAAAGGCTGGCAGGAGCAGCTGATTCACAGTGCTGGCACTTAGCCCCAGTGATAACCTTGGTGGGGAAAAAAATAGATATTTATCCCATAATCAATAGGTTAAATCTAAATTATTACTCCAACCTATGGCAATGAAAAAGAATGAATAAAAAAATTAATGAAGGACAGGAGACACAGCATAACTGTTATACAGACTCTCATGCATGAGGCTCCTAAGTCCCAGGTTCAGTCCCCTGCACCACCATAAGCCAGAGCTGAGCAGTGTTCTGGTGTTTCTCTCTGTGTGTCTCTCTCAAAAATTAAATGAAATTAAAAAATTTTAATTAATGAATCACTTATCACTGGCAGCAAAGGACAGATTCTATTTTCTCCATTTTTCTTTATAAATAGACATTTAAGCTCTGGCTTACTCAGAAAAACAAATGCACTTAATAGCACAAGCCATCCCATTATATAGTTGAATGCCTACACCTGAACTGGCAGGTTCCCACATGCCCCTGAGCTCAAAAATCTCAATTACACAATGTTTCACAAGAACTACCTAGAATTATGTTTCCAAATGCTCCCACTCTCTCATTTATAATGATTATGTAAGCAAACTACTTCAATAGCAGGAAATTATTAATAGTTCATCCTCTACTTCCTTCCTTACTTTTCCTGACTAACTGGTTGTCCTCTGCAAAAACTTTTTCCAGACACTTGCCTAAGTGGTTTCTATACTTCCAATGCAGAAAAATCCACATTAACTCACCTGAAAGTTTTGTTTAAGTATTATGCCCAAATATAGGCATATGTCAAATCACTCAGGACTATTACACATCATATAGCATATGTTCAGATTTTGCATACATGTTCAATAAGCTTCATGCCTTTTAAGATATTTTGGATGAGCTACTGCCAACTTTCTTTTGGGGTTTATTAATCTGCAGATATATATATATATATATATATATATATATATATATATATATATATATTTTTTTTTTTTTTTACCAGAGCACTGCTCAACTCTGGCTTATGGCAGTATGGGGAATTGAACCTGGGATTTGAGAGCCTCAGGCTCTCTTTGCATAACCATTATGCTATACCCCCACCCTGAAGATTTATATTTATTAGCTACAATGTTGTGGCTATGTCTTTGGAATTCAGTTATTAATACAAAAGCACTGCAGAATCATAGAAGTTGCCATGTGCACAGGTCATGATACTATAAGGATTTACACACAAAATCTTCACATTAAGGATGGGGACAGTGGCCTGGGAGGTGGCACAGTGGATAAAACAGTTGGTCTCTCAGGCACGAGGTCCTGAGTTCAACCCTTGGCAGCACATGTACCAGAGTGATGTCTGGTTCTCTCTCTCTCCTATCCCTCTCATTAATTAAAAAAAGGGGGGGGTGGGGATAGGTAACATAATAGTTATGCAAAGAGACTCTCATCCCTGAGTCTCCAGAGTCCCAGGTCCAGAGCTGAACAGTACTCTGGTGAAAAATACAAAATAAAACTTGTTAAAAAAAAAACTCTTCACATTAGAAGACAGGTTACATCACAAAAACCTCAATCATCCTTAATCTTAAGCTTCTGTTAAACAAAGAGCAATTTTGCAAGTCTAATTAATTTCTTCGGTGAGAACCCAAGAGGCAGGAAAAAAAACACCAAAACATACACAAAGTTGGTCTGTCTCTCTGCATGCAGATACTACTCAATTCAAGTGAGACTACTTCACTCCAAAACAATTCTCATAATCTGAATAAAACTCGAGCTATTTTATATTAGTTTTTCCCACAACATATAAACCCAATTTTCCTAAGAAAAATTCTGTTAGAACTGGGAAGTTCTACTACATTACATTCTTGGTAAGGATACTCAAACGTTATTGTTAGTACACAGTCAAATGTGACCACTACTCTAAGACTACAACATGTCTACTGACAAGAGATAGAAACGTTAACAGTATAGCCTTGTAATAATTACTTGATAACAGATTAACTGGCATTAACAAGATGACTCCCTGAAGATGAAATCGACTAACATAACAGAAAATTCATGGCACACAGCACGCTTTGATCAGAAAAGTAAATGGTTAACTACTCACGGGCCTCGCCTGTGGACTCAAGTACGGTTCAAAATCATCATCATTTAATCCATCCTTTTGATGTACAGATCCATTTTGTACTGAAGGGGAAGGGGGATAAAATTAGGAATAGCTGTCTTACCGTCTCCCACCAAAGTACTTGAGTATGTCCTAATCTTCCTAACACAGCATGAATTTCAAAAGGATAGTGAGCGCCATATATTCGCCACTGAAAAAGTCTCCTTTCCCACTGAGCAAGTTAATCTTAAAAAAAAAAAGTCATTGAACGGACTCCTCTGCATTTCTCCTCCCTCACGCCTCCCCTCCCCCAGCACACGTGAGTGCTTCCAGAGTGGGATCCACGAGGAGGAAAAACAAAAGGCCTCCGGGAGACCTGCAGGAAATGCGGCCCGGGCACTTCAGTGCACCCAGCCCAGCGAATCCCCCCGTTCACTCGGACGCTGTCGCCAGCGCAGCCGCGGCGAGCCGGTCAAAGCCTCAAAGCGCGAGCGGGGGCACCTGCGCGCCGAGCGGCCTCCGAGCGCTCCCTCCCCGGCGCTTCCCGGAGCCGAGCCCCGCCCGCGCCCCGCCGCACCCCTCTCCCACCCGGGCCGGCGGCCGGCAGGGGCTCGCTCACCTTTGTTTCCTTGACCTTTCGGTCTCTGCGAGCGAAGCAAACGTCGCCGAGCAGCAAGTTGTCCGAGGGAGAAAGAGTGAAGAAAAAGACACATTAGAGGCGGGTCGGAGGGAATAAAGGAGCAGACGCGCGGGGAGGCCGGCGGCGGGCGGCCGGGAGCGGCGAGCAGCGCCCGGCCGGCCCGCGACCCCGACGGGAAGCGGGGAAGCGCCGCGAGCGGCGTGGAGGCCGGGCTTGCAGGAAGGGCCGGCGACCAGGAAGGGAAGCGAGGCCCGCGGAGAGGAGGTGAGAAGGCGCGGCCGGCGGGCTCCGAGGCCCGGGGAGAGGCGGGGAGAGCAGGCTGAGGGCGAGGCGCGGGGCGCGGCCGGGCCGAGAGGCCCGAAACCCGGCCCGCAAGGGGCGCCGCCTGGCCTCGGCTCGGCTCGGCTCGGCTCGGCTCGGCTCGGCCCGACCGGGGGCGGCGGGCCCGGGCCTAGTCGGGCTCCCTCTCGCCTCACACAATGGCCGAGACATGCGGGCCGGGCCTGTACCTGCTCCAAGAGGCTGCTGGCCGACATGGCTCTCGGATCCTCACGGGTGGAGACGGGCTCGGACTCTCAGGGCGGCGGCGGCGGATGAGCCCCGGCAGCGGGAGCAGGCGGCGCGGCGGCGGCGGCGGCGGCTTTTGTCCCTGACACTCCGGGGCCTCGGCGGACGCAGCGGAGACTCAGCGCGCGGCTCGGACTCCAGCTCCGACTCAGCGACGCTCTAGCCCGGCTGCTCAACGCCCGTCTCGATGCCTTTACGCGCGCGCCCGCCCCTCTCAGCCAAAATAAGGGCGTCGAGCGGCGGAGGCGGACGGCGCGCGCGGCGCGACGCTGACTCTCACATTCACTCACCCACGCGGAAGGGTCCTGGCGCGAAGCATCCCGGGAAGGAAGAGGCCGTGGCGCAGCGCCCTCTGCTGGGCTGGAGGAGCGGAAGCGGCGGTGTAGCCTCCCCGCCCCCACCGCCGGGGGGCTGGGGCCTGTGAGGGTGGGCCACCCACTGCACCACGAGGTAGTGTCTGCCCTGAAGGCATGAGCCTTAGTTTGGGAAATCTCACAAGAACCCGTTTCTCAGTGAGAAAGCCAGCCTCGAAGGCTTAGAGACTTTATAATAAACTTGCTTTCTAGTTGCAAAAGCATTTGGAAATTCACACCGACAGGGAACCCCTGAGGCGGGATCAAGGAAGCCACAAGGAAAAGTCTGCAGGACCTCTGCCCCTAGAAACGCTGGAGCCTAGCTCTTCTGTTAGCAGTTGGCCCAGAGAACACAGACATCCACTAACAAACCAGGTCCCCTGCAAAAGAGAATCATTCTTGGGCATTTCAGAGAGGAGAATTTTCATTTCTTCTAAGAGAAGTCTCTTGTCCCTATGACAGTTTGTTAAGCTGTGAACTTTATTTCCAAGAAAAGCATACCTCCTGCATCTACACAAAATTGTGCATGTGCTGAGTCCAGATAATCAATAAATCTATAGTCTTAATAAAGAGTGTCCTTATCTAGGGGCCAGGCAGTGGCATCCCTGGTTAAGCACTCACATTATGGTTTGCAAGGACCCAGGTTCAAATCTCTGGTCCCTACCTGTAGGGGGGAAAGCTTCACAAGTAGTGAAGCAGGGCTGCAGGTGTCTCTCTGTCTCTTTCCCTCCCAATCTCCCTCTCCCCTCTCAATTTCTCTCTGCTCCGATCCAATAATAAATAAAAATATAAAATAAATAAATAATAAAAATATAAAAATAAAATCTTTGGGCGGAGGGTAGATAGCATAATGGTTATGCAAAGAAACTCTCATGCCTGAGGCTCCAAAGTCCCAGGTTCAGTCCCCCCACATAACCATAAGCCAGAGCTGAATAGTGCTCTGGTTAAAAGGAGGAGGAGGAGGAGAAAGTGTCCTTATCTGGAATATGAAGGAAATTAAAAATTATTCAAGGGAGCCAGTCAGTGGCACACCTGGTTGAGAAACACATGTTAACACGAACAAGGACCCCGATTCATGGCTCCAGCCACCTGCACACCTGCAGGAGGAAACTTTAGGAGCAGTGGAGTTAGTGCTGCACCCCTCTCTCTCTTTCTGTCTCTCTACCCATCCTTCTCAATTTATGTTTTATAAAAATTGATAATATGTGGATCGGGCTGTAGCGCAGCGGGTTAAGCACACATGGCACGAAACTCGAGGACCAGTGTAAGGATCCAGGTTCAAGCCCACAACTCCCCACCTGCAGGGGGGTTGCTTCATAATCTTTTCCCATCTCTCTCTTCCCCTCCTCTCTCCATTTCTCTCTGTCCTATACAGCAACGACAGCATCAATACCAACAATAATAATAACCACAACAATGATTTTTAAAAAAAAGGGCAACAAAAAAGGAAAATAAATAAAATATATTTTTTTAAATTGATAATATTCGTGGTCCGGGAGGTGGCACAGTGAATAAAAAATCCAACTCTCAGGAATCCAGTGGTAGCACAGCAGGTTAAGTGCACATGGCAAAAAGCGCAAGGACTGGCATAAGGATCCCGGTTCAAGCCCTGGCTCCCCACCTGCAGGGGAGTCGCTTCAGAGGCGGTGAAGCAGGTCTGCAGGTGTCTTTCTTTCTCTCCCTCTCTCTGTCTTCCCCTCCTCTCTCCATTTCTCTCTGTCCTATCCAACAACGACGACATCAATAACAATAATAACTACAACAATGAAAAACAAGGGCAGCAAAAGGGAAAATAAATAAATATAAATAAATAAAGCATCAGATTCTCAAGCCTGAGGTCCTTAGTTCAATCCCCTGCAGTACATGTACCAGAGTGATATCTGGTTCATTCTCTCTCTCCTCTTATTTTTCTAATAAATAAATAAAATTTAAAAAATTTAATATTCAAATAAGTGACTTGGTTAGACAGTTACTTTTTTTTTTTGTTAACCAGAGGACTGCTCGGGTCTGGCTTATGGTAGTGCTGGGGCATTGAACCTGGGACCTTGGAGCCTCAGGCATGAGAGTCTCTTTGCATAACCATTATACATCTACCCCTATCCCTAGGTGTTTTCAAGTAAGAAATAACTCAACTGGTAAAGCATCAGACTTATGTGCCCGAGGTTCCCTGTTGGACCATGGCACTCCATATACCAGAGCGGTGTGGTGTTCTGGTTTCTATCTCTCATATGAAACTCTCATATATAATAAATTAAATAATCAGTATCTAATAGTTATTAGTCTCTTTGTTTTACAACTGGGGACAATGCTACTTAGTAGCGAGGTGTATCTGACACTAATAAGAACTAACATAGGGGACCTGGCTGTGACACACCCGGTAGAACCTATGTTATCATGTACAAGGACCAGGGTTCAAGCCCCCATCCCCACTTGCAGGGGAAAGTTTCATAAGCAATGAAACAATGCTGTAGGTGACTCTCTCTCTCTCTTTTTTTAAATTTTTTATTTATATAAAGGAAACATTGACAAAACCATAGGATAAGAGAGGTAGAGCTTTGCACAATAGCTAGTTATTGCTATAATCATATTGCTTGGCAATTGGGTTAACTTTGAAAAATCCCTTTGTTAAGATTTGCTGTATCATACACACCATCACCATATTTTATGTCCTTTGACATTATTTGTATATAGCTATGTGACCGGTTGCTTCTGTTCTCCCTGGACTAAGCTTTTAAGAGAGTCAACGTATCAAAGACTCAGCCTATGTATTAAAAAGACTCAGTCTGTGCTTTAAAAAATTTGAGACATTCAATCAGTTTTTCCCCTCTCATATTACTTAAATTAATAGGAGTGTACATAAACACCATTCCCACCAACAAAAGACTGTGTCCCACCCCATCCCCCCTCCACCCCACCCCCACTCCATTAAGCTGAACATCCATCCTTATCCTCACCCCAGGGTTTTTACAAATTTAGTCAGATCCTGCTTTGAGTTTCCCTTTCTGTTATTCTTTCTTAACTTGTTTATGAGTGGGATCATCCCATACTCATCTTTATCTTTCTGATTTAGCTCACTTAACATAATTCCTTCTAGTTCCATCCAAGATGGGTCAGAGAAGGTGGGTTCATTGTTCCTAATAGCTGCGTAGTATTCCATTGTGTATATATACCACAGCTTTCTCAGCCACCCATCTGTTGTTGGAGACTCTCTCTTTCTATCCCCCCTTCCATATTGATTTCTCTCTGTATTGCTCAAATAAGTAAATAAATAAAATACTTAAAACGTAAACATAATGATTTCTCTCCACCCCCAAAACAGAAATCCTGTCTTCAGGAACCAGAATCCAGAAAAGATTCAAAGAATGGGCAAAGTGTCAGTGGGGCTTTGTACTTGCACCGTTCTATCTTCTTTATTTTCCAGATAGAGACTATAGTCAATAGGAAGAGGGCTGGCTTATGAAAAAGAATCACATGCCTGAGGCTCCAGGGTCCATCCTCAGGTTCAGTCCCCAGCATAACCATAAGCCAGAACTGAGCAGTACTCTGGCTAAGCACCTATAACCCCCTACACCCAGAACACCCCCATCCCACTCCCACCATTGTTGTTCTTATTGTTACCAGGGCTTTACTGCTCTGAGCTAATTTTTTCAGACAAAAACAGTGAGAGGGGCCAGGTGGTGGTGCACCTGGTAAAGCACACATGTTGCCATGCACAAGACTGTAGTTCAAGCATCCAGTCCCCACCTGCAGGGAGAAAGCTTCAGGAGTGGTAAAGCAATGCTGTGTCTCTCTCCCTACCTCTGCCCTTCCTCTCAGTATCAAAAGGAAAAAAAAAAAAAACAAGGAAGAAAATTGGGCTAGGGAGAGATGCTGCAGTGGTTATGTAAAATGTCTTTCACAGAGCCAGGTGGTGATGCACCTGATTAAGCAAGCGCACTCATTATGGTGCACTAGGACCTGGGTTCAAAGCCTCTGGTCCCCACCTGCAGGAGGGGGAAGCTTCACAAGTGATTAAGCAGGCCTGCAGGTCTCTCTCTGTCTCTTTCCCTCTGTCTCCTCCTTACCCTCTCAATTTCTCTCTGTCTCTATTCAATAATAAATAATTTTTTAAAAAGAGGGAAAAATAGAAGCAAAATAAAATAAAATGTCTTTCATGTCTGAGGTGCCACAGTTCCCAGGTCTAGTCCCCAGCACCACACCACCATAATCCAAAGGATAGAAATGGGCTGTCTGGAGTCAGGCGGTAGTACAGCAGGTTAAGCGCACGTGGCACTAAGCACAAGGATCAGTGTAGGGATCCGGGTTCAAGACCCCGGCTCCCCACCTGCAGGGGAGTCGCCTCACAAGCGGTGAAGCAGGTCTTCAGGTGTCTATCTTTCTCTCCTCCTCTCTGTCTTCCCCTACTCTCTCCATTTCTCTCTGTCCTATCCAACAACAATGACATCTATAATAACTACAACAATACAACAACAAGGGCAACAAAAGGAAATAAATAAATATATATATATATATATATATATATATATATATATATATATATATTAAATGGGCTGTCAAGAAAACAAGGAAGGGAATTGGGTGGTAGGTAGTGCAGTGGGTTAAGTGCACATGGCACAAAGTGCAAGGACTGGCGTAAGGATCCCAGTTTGAGCCCCCAAGCCCCCACCTATAGGGGGATCGCTTTACAAGTAGTGAAGCAGGTCTGCAGGTGTCTTTCTCTCTCCGTCTCTGTCTTCCCTTCCTCTCAATTTCTTTCTGTCCTGTCCAACAACAATAATAGCAATAACAACAATAATAGTAACAACAGTAAACAATAAGGACAACAAAAGGGAAAAAATAGCCTCCAGGAGCCGTGGATTCCAAGTACAGGCACTGAGACCCAGTAATAACCCTGGAGGCAAAAAGAAAAAGAAAACAAGGAAAAGAATGAGCAGTGAGAGGAGTGGATTTGTTGTGCAGGTATTGAACCCCAGCAACAGCACTGATGGTAGTAAGTACATAAATAAATAAAGAGAAAAAAGATACCACGGTGCCAAAGTTTCCTTCAAAGCAGGGCGGAGGGGCTCATACATGGCTACAGACATGACAAAGCAGGATCACTATCCAGGTGAGCTATTTTGCTAGTCTTTGGTAAAGGTCTTTTTGTTGTTGTAGTAGTTGGTTTTTTTTTATATAAAAATTTTATTTAATAATGCTAAACTGTACTTATAATTATGTTTCAAGTCTTATGACAATCCAAATGAGCATAGTTCCTATCAGTACATTTTTGTTTGTTTTTTACTAGAGCACTGCTCAGTTACTGCAGGGGATTGAACCTGGGACTTTGGAGCCTCAAGCATGAGAGTCTCTTTGCATAGCCATTATGCTATCTACCTACTGGCCGCTGTTTATTCGGTTTTGTTTGTTTGTTTGTTTACTAGAGCACTGAACAGCTCAGATTTATGGTGGTATGAGGGCTTGAACCTAGAACAATAAAGTCTCAGAAGTGGAAGTCTTTTGCATAACCATTATGGACAGAGGGAAATGGAGAAAGGAGGGAAAGACAGGGAGGAGGAGAGAAAGACAGACACCTGCAGGGCTGCTTCACTGCTTGTGAAGTGACTCTCCAGCAGGTGGGGAGCTGGGGCCTCGACCGGAATCCTCGGAGGCATTTTTAATCAGAAGAAAACACAACTCATGGTAGTCGGGTGGTAGCGCAGCGCGTTAAGTGCATGTGATGCAAAGCGTAAGGACCAGAGTAAGGATCCCGGTTCGAGCCCCCGGCTCCCCACCTGCAGAGGAGTCCTTTCACAAGCAGTGAAGCAGGTCTGCAGGTGTCTATCTGTCTCTCCTCCTCTCTGTCTTCCCCTTTTCTCTTCATTTCTCTCTGTCCTACCTAACAACAATGACACCAATAACAACAACAATAATAACTACAACAATAAAACAACAAGGGCAACAAAAAGGAAAATAAATAAATATTTTAAAATAGAAAATACAACTCATGTGAAGATATCTGACTGCAGGACAACCCATCTCCTAACAGCTTCTGTTATTGTTAATAGTAGTAAGCAGATAAATAATGTACTATTAATTGTCAACTTCATACTATCCACTACCTGGATATAGGAGCCTCTGATGGACTTGATAGTCAAATAAATGATAAAGCAACATCATGAATTTTGCATCATAATTTCGCTCAGTGTACTAAACGCCCCCTCCTCACGCTCACACTTAAGACTTGAAGGAATAAGATCAGGCACTACATGTAAGGACAGAAAATGCCAAACCTCATAGCATAGATCCCCACTAAGAATATAAGATAAATACATATTTCCTACCAGGGTTATTACCAGGACTTGGTACCTGAACACCTCCAGGGTGAGAGGCAAAAAGAGAGAGGATGAAAGAGAGGCAAGGGGTCAGGCAGTAGCATAGCGGGTCAAGTGCACGTGGCAAGGAGTGCAAGGACCAGTGTAAGGATCCCAGTTCGAGCCCCCGGCTCCCCACCTGCAGGAGAGTCACTTCACAAGCGGTGAAGCAGGTCTGCAGGTGTCTCTCTCCTCCTGTCTTCCCTCTTCTATTTCTCTCTTCCCTATCCAACAACGACGACATCGATAATAACTACAACAATAAAACAAGGGCAACGGGAGTCCGGCGGTAGTGCAGCAGGTTAAACGCATGGTGGCGCAAAGCGCAAGGACTGGTGTAAGGATCCTGGTTCAAGCCCCCGGCTCCCCATCTGTAGGGCAGTCGTTTCACAGGCAGTGAAGCAGGTCTGCAGGTGTCTATCTTTCTCTCCCCCTCTCTGTCTTCCCCTCCTCTCTCCATTTCTCTCTGTCCTATCCAACAATGACGACATCAATAATAAATAATAACAACAACAATAAAACAACAAGGGCAACAAAAGGGAATAAATATTAAAAAGAAAAAAAAAAGCAAGGGCAACAAAAGGGAATAAATGCATAAATATTTTTTAGAAATGAAATTTCTCACATCCTTAAACTTACCCCAACCCCAGTAAAGAACCAATATCCCTCTACCAAAGTTCACTGAACTACCTCCCCACCTTGCAGCCCACACACACACACCATACACACACACACACAACATACACACACACACATACACACACACAACATACACACACACACAACATACACACACAACATACACACACACACACACATACACACACACACATTGTCTTTGTTCTGTAGTCTGAGTCCATAGGTTTGGTTTGGTATTGTCTTTCCCGGTTGGACTTTGCTTCTTTGCCTTGTTTTGTTTGCTTATTCCCTATTGATAAAGTCCTTCTATATCTTCATTTTATCTAAGTTCCCTTATTTCAGTGTTCTTTCCTACTTTCTTCCTTCCTTTCTTTCACTGGGATTTCATGCCAACGTGCACATTAGGTGTACAATTCTACTACTCCTGGAGGAGTTTTTTATTAGCTAGAAGGTGGGAAACAGAAAGGAAGAAAGGAGAGACCACATAATTACGCTACCATTTGTGAACCTGTCCCTGTGCAGCTACTCCCATGTGGTAACTGGGGGTTTAAACTCAGGGTAAAGTGTGTACTCTACTAGGTAAGCTATCTCCCTGCCTCCTCATTAGTTTTTCCTGTATGGTTTAGCGGTAATGAATTCCTCTAGTTATTACTTGTCTGAAAAGTTCTTCATACCTCCTTCAAACCAAATTGATAACCTGGCAGGGTAGATTAGAACTTAGACTTGGATTTGTACTTTTTAAATTTATTTATTTATTTATTTATTTGAAAGATAGGGAGAGAGGGAGAAAAGGAGCACCACTTTAGCATATGGTGATGCCAGAGAATGAACTCAGGACCTCATGCTTGAGAGTCCAATGCTCTATCAGTTGGTCCACCTACCAGGCCAGCTTGGATTCATTTTTTTTTTTACCTCCTTCTTTCTTTCCTTCTTATTTTCTTTCTTTCTCTTTCTTTCTTTCTTTCCTTCTTCCTTCCTTCATCTCTTTCTTTCTTTCCTTCTTTCTTTCTTTCTTTCTTTCTTTCTTTCTTTCTTTCTTTCTTTCTTTCCTTCTGCCTCCAAGGTTATTGCTGGGGCTCAGTGCCTACACTATGAATCCACTGCTCCTGGAGGCCATTTTTCCCCCATTTTTGTTGCCCTTGTCACCTTTGTTGTTATTCTTGTTATTGCTGTTGTTGTTGTTGTTGGATAAGGCAAAGAGAAATCAAGAGAGGAAGGGAAGACAGAGAGGGGAAAAGAGAAATAAGGCACCTGCAGACCTGCTTCAATGCTTGTGAAGCGACTCCCCTGCAGATGGGGAGTCCGGGGCTCCAGCTAGAATCCATATGCCCTCTGTCTGCTTAGTGCCATGTGCACTTAACCTGCTGTGCTACTGCCTGGATTCATTTTCTTAATATCTCTGAGCTTCCTGAATCTGGGTTTCTATCTTATTCTCTAATTAGAGGGAATTCTCAGCTAGTATTTCTTTTTCTTTTCCTGACACAAAGCACTGCGATTCTCTGTTTATGGTGGTGCTGTGATTGTACCTGGGACTTTAGATCTTCTGACAGGAAAGTCTTTTGCATAACCACTTTGCTATCGCCCCAGTTCTACATTTCTGGAAAAATGAATTCTATTTCTTTTTTTTTTATTTCTTTATTGAGGTATTAATGGTTTATAGTCAACCGTAAAATACAATTGTTTGTTCAGTGTAACATTTTCGCATAATAATACAACACCCACTAGGTCCTCTGCCATCATGTTCCAGGACCCTCACCCCTCACCCCTACCCCAGAGTCTTTTACTTTGGTGCAGTACACCAAGAATTTTTTAATAACTTTTATTTTTAGATTATTTTATTTATTTATTTATGAGAAAGATAAGAGGAGCGAGAGAAGGAACCAGACATCACTCTGGTACATGTGCTGCCAGGGATTGAACTCAGGACCTCATGCTTGAGAGTACAGTGCTTTATCCACTGTGCCACCTCCCAGACCACAGTACACCAAGAATTCGTTTTTTATATATATAGGACAGAGAGAAATGGAGAGAAGAGGGGAAGACAGAGAGGGGGAAAGAAAGATAGACACCTGCAGACCTGCTTCACCACCTTTGAAGCAACTCCCCTGCAGGTGGGGAGCCGGGGCTCAAACCGGGGTCCTTACACTTTGTGCCACCTGTGCTTAACCCGCTGTGCTACTGACCGACTCCCAAGAATTCTATCTCTTTCTTCTTGCATTCCTATGTTCTCCCATAGCTCTGTAAGATTTTCTTCATTTATTTTAGTGGCCCTCCCCCTTGTTACATTTGTTTGATTTGAGCACTGTTGTGTCTAATGGTGGTAATTGAACCCAAGACCTCCAAGCCTCAGGCATGAGAATCTATTACATAAATTGTTATGTTATCTCCCTAGCCTATTTGTTTAATTTTTTGTTTGTTTTTCCAGAGCACTGTGCACAGTTCTGGTTTATGGGGATTGAACCTGGGACTTCAGAGCCTCAGGCATGAATTTTTTTTGCATATTCACTATGTGGTCTCCCTGCTCTTGTTTTTGTTTGTTGAGGGGTTACTTCCTCTACCATACCTTCCTGCTCTCAAACTTCATTGTCTGTCTTCCCGTGTTACCCCCTGATATATATATATGTGTGTGTGTGTGTGTGTGTGTGTGTGTGTGTGTGTATATATATATATGTATGTATATATATATATGTATATATATTTTCAGTCACTGCACTGTTTCTTTCTCTGATCTGTTATTTATTTGCCTGCATTTTCCCTAATCATTTGAATTTGCTGCAGTCCTCTTCCATAAATCTCAAGAATGAGCATCACTAGGACCATAGAGGTGAAGTCTTCCTCAGGAGGCCTTTCAGCTTTGTTGACTTTGGAGTTTCTTCAAGCTGCTGTTTTGGTTCGTCTTTGCAGGTGCCTATACTTTCCCTTTGTGACTGGAGAGAGTTCACCCAGTGAAGTGAACACTTTACTATGTGGGAGGACCTGGGGTCCTGCCACTTGCAGCTGCCACAACATGGGAGCAACATGCAAAGAAGTTTCACAAGTAATGGAGCTGTGCTGTGCTGTCTCACTGTCTCTTGTCCTTTATCTGGAGTGGAAAAAAAAAAAGTTTGCTGGGAACAGTGGAATCATATAGGCACAAAGTTCCAGCAACAAAGCAAAAAAACCTGGCAATAAGGGGAAAGGACAGAGAAAGAAAGAAACCTATGCTTTACGTTATGTTTGATTCTCCATGAAGAACAAGGTCAATACTCTTTTTTTTACCAGTGTACTGCTCAGTTTATGGTGGTGCGGGAGGATTGAATCTGGGACTTTGAAGCCTCAGGCATAAGAGTTTGTTTGCATAACCATTAAGCTAGCTACCCCCACCCTTCAGGCCCCAGTGAAAATTTCTCTCTCAATTACTGGTCTTATTTCTTTTATGGTTAGTTTGTCTGAGCTCCAAGCTAGTTTCTATTGCTGGTTTTTCCATGCATATTGTAGCTTTTCTGTGGTGATGGTAGCAAAGAAAACAGAGCCTGCTATTCTGTTGCCACATTAGCTGGAAGTTCACAGTGTACCCTTTAAAGCCCAGTGATATGATAAAGACAGGACAAGGAGTCATGTCCTAGCAAATGGAAGGACCAAATACTGATCTGTCCATGAGGTTTGTAACATTAAGTAAGTTACTAAACTTTTCTGAGATTCCATCTTTCATAAAAGGAAAATAATAATTAACAGATATGTTATGAAAAGGAAACAAGTGTGGTCCAGGAGGTGAGACAGTGATAAGGCTTTGGACTTTCAAGCATGAGGTCCCAAGTTCGATCCCTAACAGCACATGTACCAGAGTGATGGCTGGTTCTTTCTCTCCTCCTATCTTTCTCATGAATAAATAAATACATTCTTAAAAAAAAAAAAAAAAAACCCTAAACTAAAAAAAAAAAAAGAAAAGAAAGAAAGAAAGGAAAGGAAACAAGTACAAAAACAAAGATATGGGGCTGGGAGGTGGCACACCTAGCTGAGCACACATGTTACAATGCACAAGGCCCTGGGTTTGAGCCTCCAGTGGTGAAGTTGGTCTGCAGGTCTCTCTCTCTTTTAAGATTTTGTTTATTTATTAGGAAGATAGGAGGAGAGAGAAAGAGCCAGATGTCACTCTGGTACATGTGCTGCTGGAGATTGAACTTGGGACCTCATGCTTGAAAGTTCAATGCTTTATCCCCTGTACCACTACCCGGACCACTCTCTTTCCTTCTCTATCTCCCCTTTCCCTCTTAATTTCTGACGACTGTCTCTATCCAATAAATAAAAAGTTAAAAAGTTAAAAAAAAGAAACAATAAAAAAATATGGGTGGGGAAGATTGCAATGCACTGGGTTGATTATATATATCCTGGGAGATAGTGCAGCCAGTCTAGCACTGACATTGCAGAAAGAAACAAACAAACATATATTAGTAGTCCGGGAGGTGGCGCAGTGGATAAAGAACTGGACTCTAAAGCATCAGGTCCTGAGTTCAATCCCTGGCAGCACATATACTAGTGTGATGTCTGGTTCTATCTCTCCTCCTATCTTTCTCATAAATAAATAAATAAATAATAAAATCTTAAAGAAAAAAACATATGTTAAAGCAGGTCTAGGGGAACTGGAAAGTCACATACCCATTAGAATGCACACATTACCTTGCACAAGGACCTGGGTTCAACCCCTAATCCCCACCTACAACTAGGAAGCTTCACAAGCAGTGAAGCAATTGTGCAGGTGTCTCTCTCTCTCTTTTTTAATATTTACTTATTTATTTATTCCCTTCTGTTGCCGTTGCTGTTTTTTATTGTTGTTGTGGGATAGGACACAGAGAACTAGAGGAGGGTGAGAGAAGGGGAGAGAAAGAGAAAGAGAGACACCTACAGACCTGCTTCACAGCTTGAGAAGCGACTCCCCTGTAGGTGGAGAGCCAGGGGCTGAAAACGGGATCCTTAAGCTGGTCTCCTTGCGCTACGTGCCAAGTGTGCTTAACCCGCTGTGCTACTGCCTGACTCCCTCTCTTTCTCTTTCTCTCTCCCCCTTTCCTCTCAGTTTCTGTCTGTCCCTAGCAATATAAATAAAAAGGAAAGGCAGGGTAGAGAGTATTGCGCAAAGAGATTCTTAAGTCTGGAATTCCAATGTTTCAAGTTCAATCCCCTATACCACCATAAATCAAAGCTGCACAGTGCTCTGGTAAAATGAAATAAATAAAATTTACAACAATAAAGAATAAATATAGAATAAATAAAGAATAAATTTAAAATTTACAATAAAGAATAAATAAACCGGGTGGTGGCGCACCTGGTTAAGTGCATGTATTACAATGCTCAAGGACCCGGGTTCTAGCCCCCAGTTCCCACCTGCAGGGGGAAATGCTTCATGAGTGGTGAAGCAGGGCTGCAGGTGTCTCTCTGTCTCTCTCCCTCTCTATCACCCCCTTCCCTCTTGATTTCTGACAGTCTCTATCCAATAAATAAAGATAATTTTAAAAAATTAAAGAAGAAAAAGAGAGACGAAAAAGAAAGAAAGAAGGAAGGAGGGAGGGAAGGAAGGAAGGAAGGAAGGAAAGAAAGAAAGAAAGAAAGAAAGAAAGAAAGAAAGAAAGAAAGAAAGAAAGAAAGAAAGAAAGAAAGGAAGGAAGAAAGAAAGAAAGAAAGAGGCAAGCAAGCAAGCAAGCGGGCGCTGGGCAGTATCGCAGTGGGTTAAGCGCACATGGCAAAAAGTGCAAGGACCGGCATAAGAATCCCGGTTTGAGCCCCCAACTCCCCAACTACAGAGGGGTGTTGCTTCGCAAGCGATGAAGCAGGTCTACAGGTGTCTATCTTTCTCTCTTCCTTTCTGTCTTCCCCTCCTCTCTCCATTTCTCTCTGTCCTATTCAACAACAGCAGCAGCAGCTATAACAACTACAACAAGGACAACAAAATGGGGAAAATGGCCTTCCAGGAGCAGTGGATTCCTACTGCAGGCGCCAAGCTCCAGCAATAACCCTGGAGAAAAAAAAAAAAAAAAAAAAAAGATTCTCATGCCTAAGGCCCCAAAGTCCCAGGTTAAATCCCCTGCACCACCATAAATCAGAGCTGAACAATGCTCTGGTAAAAAAATAAATAAATAAATAAATAAATAAATAATAGTAATAATGGGCCAGGTGGTGGTGCACCTGGTTGAGTGCACATATTACATTGAGCAAGGACCCGTGTTCAAGCCCCCAGTACCCACCTGCAAAAGGAAAGCATTGGTGAAGCAGTGTCTCTCTGTCTCTCTTCTCTATCACCTCCTTCCCTCTTTATTTCTGGCTGACTCTATTCAATAAATAAATAAAGATAAATTAAATAATAATAATAATAAGGAAGGCCAGGTGATGATGCACCTGGTTAAGCACACACATGACAGTGCACAAGGACGTAGGTTCAAGCCCTCTGGTTCCTACCTGCAGAGAGAAAGCTTCACAAGTGGCAAAGTAGGGCTGTAGGTGTCATCTCTCTGTCACTCTCTCTCTCTCCCCTCCACTCCTCAATTTCTCTCTGTCTCTATCCAATAACAAATATGTAAATAAAAATAATGATAATAAAGAAAAAAGAAAAGAAATTGGGAGCCGGGCAATAGCGCACCAGGTTAAACACACATAGTTTGAAGCACAAGGATCCTGGTTCAAGCCCCCATCTCCCCACTTGTAAGGGGGTTGCTTTGTAAGTAGTGAAGAAGGTCTGCAGTTGTCTATATTTATCTCACCCTTCTTGTCTTCTCCTCCTCTCTCAATTTCTCTCTGTCCCATCCAACAACAACAATGGAAAAAGATGGTCACCAGGAGCAGTGTATTTTTAGTGCAGGCACCTAGCCACAGCAATAACCCTGGAGGCAAAAAAAAAAAAAAAAAAAAAGGAAAGAAAGAAAAAATGGCTGCTGGGGGGCCAGCTGGTTGCGCACCTGGTTTAGTGCACACATATTACAATGTGCAAGGACCTGGGTTCGAGCCCCTAGTCCCCACCTACAGGGATAAAGTTTCACAAGTGGTAAAACAGGGCTGCAGGTGTCTCACTGTCTCTCTCCCTCTCTGTCTCCCCCTTCCCTATCAATTTCTGGTCATCTGTCTCTACTATTCAAAAAACAAATAAAGATAATTTTAAAAATAAGGGGCAGGGGTAGATAACATAATGGTTATGCAAACAGACTTTCATGCCTTAGGCTCCAAAATCCCAGGTTTAATCCCCAGCATCACCATAAGCCAGAGTTGAGCAGTGCTCTGGTAAAAAAGGAAAAAAAAAAAAAAAATGACTGCTGACATCAAGCCCCAGCAACAACCCTGGTAGCATTTTTTTAAATTTATTTCTTTATTGGGGAATTAATGTTTTACATTCAACAGTAAATACAATAGTTTGTACATGCATAACATTCTCCAGTTTCCCATTTAACAATACAACCCCCACTATGTCATTTATCATCCTTCATGGACCTGTATTCTCCCCACCCACCCACCCCAGAGTCTTTTACTTTGGTGCAATACGCCAATTCTAGCTCAGGTTCTACTTGTGTTTTCTTTTCTGATCTTGTTTATCAACTTCGGCCTGAGAGTGAGATCATCCCATATTCATCCTTCTGTTTCTGACTTATTTCACTCAACATGATTTTTTCAAGGTCCATCCAAGATCGGCTGAAAACGGTGAAGTCACCATTTTTTACAGCTGAGTAGTATTCCATTGTATATATATATACCACAACATGCTCAGCCACTCATCTGTTGTTGGACACCTGGGTTGCTTCCAGGTTTTGGCTATTACAAATTGTGCTGCCAAGAACATATGTGTACACAGATCTTTTTGGATGGATGTGTTGGGTTCCTTAGGATATATCCCCAGGAGAGGAATTGCAGGGTCATAGGGTAGGTCCATTTCTAGCCTTCTGAGAGTTCTCCAGACTGTTCTCCACAGAGGTTGGACCAAGTGACATTCCCACCAGCAGTGCAGGAGGGTTCCTTTGACCCCACACCCTCTCCAGCATTTCTTGCTGTTACCTTTTCTGATGTATGACATTCTCACAGGAGTGAAGTGATATCTCATTGTTGTCTTTATTTGCATTTCTCTGACAATCAGAGAGTGGGAGCATTTTTTCATGTGTTTCTCGGCCTTTTGGATCTCTTCTGTGGTGAATATTCTGTCCAAATCCTCCCCTGGTAGCGTTTTTTTAAATTATCTTTATTTATTTATTTATTGGATAGAGACAGCCAGAAATCAAGAGGGAAGGAGGAAATAGAGAGGGAGAGAGACACCTGCAGCCCTGCTTCAGCACTCATGAAGCCTTCCCCCTGCAAGTGGGAATGGGTCTTGAACACAGGTCCTTGAGCATTATAACATGTGCAGTCAGGCACACCACGTGTCCCCCCATGAGATTTAAAATAAATAAATTAATTATTAACAATAATTAGTCCTCAAATTTTGGACCTATGAAAGGAGAAAACCTTAGAGGCCGAAGCTCTGGCCTCTATGGTGGTAGTGACCAATTCTTCACCAAACCAGAAAACCAAGGTGGCTATGGTGGTTCAAGCAGCAGTGTAGCTCTGGCAGTGGCAGAAGCTTTTAATTGCTAGGAAACAAAGCTTAGCAGGACAGGAGTGTCAGAGAAGTTACAGGGAAGCTACAGGTTACAACAGATTTGTGAGCTCAGCCAGGCACAGTGGTGGCAGGGCCTCACTGCTACAAAGAAGATATGACAGGGCTGGGTAGTGGCGCATCTGGTTGAGTGCACACACTATAGTATGCAAGGACCTGGGCTCAAGCCCCTAGTCCCCATCTGCGGCGGGGGTGGGGGGGGCTTCGTAAGTAATGAAGCAGTGCTGCAGTTGTCTCTCTCTCATTTTCTACCTTCCCCTCCCCTATAAATTTCTCTGTCTCTATCCAAAATGAATAAAAACATTAAAAAACCACAGTTGAAAAAATGAGGGTCTTTAAAAAAAAAAAAAAGAAGAAGAAGATATGATAATACTGTTGTCTATGGACCAAAAAAAAAAAAAAAAAACTTTGGAGGATTGTATTTGTGACTAATTGTATTTTAGTTTCTGTTTTGTAGAAAATGTAATGCACTACAACAAAGGTTTTTAATGTAGTAGTCTTATCATGATGCTGAATATATATGCCTTTTAAAAATAAACAAAAAAATAAATTACAAAATAAGTCTGGGTGGCCCCGGGAGGTGGCGTAGTAGAAAAGCACTGGACTCTCAAGCATGAGGTCCTGAGTTCGATCCCCAGCAGCACATGTACCAGAGTGATGTCTGGTTTTTCTCTCTCTTCTCCTATATTTCTCATTAATAAATAAAATCTTTAAAAAATAAGCCTGATTGTGGTCTGGGAGGTGGCTCAGTGATAAAGCTTTGGTCTCTAAAGCATGAGGTCCCAACTTCGATCCCTGGCAGCACGTGTGCCAGAGTGATGTCTGGTTCTTTCTCTCTCCTCCTATCTTTCTCATAAATAAATAAAATCTTTAAAAAAAATAATAAAATAAGCCTGATGGGAGTTGGGCGGTAGCACAGCGGGTTAAGCACACGTGGTGCAAAGTGCAAGGACCAGTGTAAGGAACCTGGTTGGAGCCCCTGGCTCCCCACCTGCAAGGGAGTCTCTTAAGACAAGCAGAAGTTCCCCAGAGTTGGGAACTCCTCCCAGGACCACGCTTACATGGTGTTGGAGGATTGACTCAGGCATTCCGCATACGAGATTCCCTTGTGTGGGAAGATCCAGAAGGGACTACTGGACGCTTTCAGCCTTTAATAGCTGATATAAGCACCAATTTATTGGGAAGAGACTTGCTGGAATCTTTAGATGTAGTGATATCCTCAGACACCTCTGCAGGACACCACACTCACTCCTGTGAGACTGCTAGACCCATCCAGCACCCCAATACTAACTGCCACTGTTCATAACAGAACTCCCCGCTTAGATTGGCTTTCTAATGAGCCTGTCTGAGTGGAACAGTGGCCTTTGCCTAGGGAGAAGCTAGAAATTTTAAAAGAACTTGTCCAAGAGCAGTTATCTTTGGGACACATTCGTCATTCTCGGAGCCCATGGAATACCCCAGTCTTTGTGATTAAAAAGCGCTCAGGAAAATGGCGCCTCCTCCAAGATCTTCGTGCAGTTAATAAAACCATGTAGGTTTGGGGCTCCCCCCAAAGGGGTTTGCCTCTTGCTTCCGCAATTCCCACAGGAATTCCAATCATAGCTATTGATATACAGGATTGTTTTTTCTCTATTCCCTTACACCCACAAGATTGTAAACGTTTTGCTTTCTCTGTTCCTTCTATTAATAATGCCAGCCCTGCCGATAGATTTGAATGGGTGGTACTGCCCCAGGGCATGGCTAATAGTCCTACTATTTGTCAAGAGGCTGTTAAATCTGCTCTTTTTCCATATATTCACAAAGGCCTTAAGGTTTTTCATTATATGGATGACGTGTTAATATGGGGAGAATTAGATACAGATCTCTCCACCCTACGTGATTTTCTAATCGCTGCCTTAAAGAGAAGTGGACTTAATGTAGCTCCTGAGAAAATACAGCTAATTCCTCCAATATCTTTCTTAGGCTCAGAGATTTCCCTAACGCAGAGTCGTCCTTTAAAACCTTGTGTTACTTTTCCTTCTTTTTTTTTTTTAATTTTTTATTTTATTTTATTTATTATTATTATTTATTCCCTTTTGTTGCCCTTGTTGTTTTATTGTCGTAGTTATTATTGATGTTGTTGTTGTGGGATAGGACAGAGAGAAATGGAGAGAGGAGGGGAAGAGAGAGAGGGGGAGAGAAAGAGACACCTGCAGACCTGCTTCACCACCTGTGAAGGGACCTGCCTGCAGGTGGGGAGCCGGGGGCTCGAACTGGGATCCTGACACTGTTACTTTTCCTTCTATTCTCACTCTTGCTTCTTTACAAAGTTTTCTTGGAAATTTGAATTGGCTTAGGCAGTATCTTTATCTGCCTACGAGCTGCCTGCAACCACTGTTCGATCTGTTAAAAGGAAACAAACAGCCCTCCTCAAAGCGTATGTTAACCCCCGAAGCCTCCTTGGCACTGGAAAAAGTTAACCAGGCTCTCCAGGATATGCACCTCGTTTGGTTCTCCCCCTCCTCTCCAGTAAATCTTCTAATCTTTAACTCCACCCCCACGGTAGTGGGGGCATTGTGGCAGAAACATGGCGTTCTTGAATGGCTTCATATGCCAGTAGGCGGAGCTCCAAGACTCCTTACCGAGATTGATGCCTTAGCACTTATGGTTCGCCAAGGAAGAAACAGATTGGTTCAGATCTTAGGAAGGGAACCAGATTCAATCATTCTTCCCTTTTCTCTCACAGATACAGAATGGCTCATACGCCACCATTCTCGTTTTGCCATAAGTTTAATGGGTTTTCCAGGACAATTAGATAATCATTTTCCCTCTAATAATTTGATAGCTTCTTTAGCTCTGTTGCTTCTACTAGTACCTAAACTTTTCTCTCGAGATCCCATCCCCTCTGCTCCTACAGTGTTCACTGATGGTGGAAAAAAGGGAGCTGCTGCCCTTATATATTATCCAGACCAGCATGTTGTTTTCGCCGGGCTGGCTTCACGGGCGGGCAACAGACAACCAGGGACTCATGGTTGAGCTGTAGGCAGTATCTCTTTATTCATGCAGGATGCAGCACAATCTAAGACGAGCTAAGCTAAACTCAAGTACCCTAAAACTCACAATGCTGTCTTTATATATACTTGCCAAGTAGGGTGGAAACAGGATGTGACATAGAGAGGGTGGAGAGAAAAATGACTGGTGAAAACCAGAGTGTGACAAGGAGGGGGCGGAGCAGGCAAGAATCCTATCACTGAACCACCAATGCCCTGGAGGGAGGGTGGTGCTTGTTAACAGTGGTTATGTAAATAGAATGCAGTGGTTATGTAAATAGAATAGTGTTAAGCAGGTGGGATTTAAACCAAATGAAACAGAAGGGGTCTCATGCATACCAACACTAGCAATACCCCAAACCTCTCTTTACTGAACTTCCTGATAATTCCCCTCAGTACAAAGAACTTTATGCTGTTTTCCTTGCATTAAAAGTTGTACCCGAATCCTTCAACCTTTTTTCTGACAGTGTGTATACTGTTAACTTACTTCCATGGCTTGCTCGATCTTATGTAAGAATTGATGACAACCCACTTTCTCTTCTTTTAATTCAAATTGCCTCTATGCTCTGTTCTCAAACCCAACCACTGTATGTTCAGCACCTACGTTCCCACAGCCCTCTTCCTGGTCCCCTGTCCGAAGGGAATGCTGCAGCCGACCACCTTGCCTCCACAGGAATTCTCCTAGCCTCTGTCTCTAATCCTGCTGACTTTCATTCCCTAACCCATGTTAATCTTAAAGGTCTTTGAGCTCGATTTCCTGATATTCCTCTGCCACAGTTAAATTGTATTCTTGCTACATGTTCCTCCTGTGCAGGTCTAATCAAAACACCTGCTATTCAAACTCTGGGGGTTAATCATCGAGGTTTAAAAGCCAACGCTCTTTGGCAAATTGATGTTACCCACATACCCAACTTTGGCAAACAAAAATATGTGTTCGTCTCAATTGATACCTTCTCTAAGTTTATGTGGGCTACAGCTCAGACTGGAGAAAACTCAAAGAAGCTTATAAGCCATATGCTCTCCTGTTTTGTTGTAATGGGCTTACCTCTTCAACTTAAAACGGATAATGGACCTGCTTTTACCAGCAAACAATTTAAAGATTTTCCCTCTGGAACATTACTCATACTACAGGCATTCCGTATAATCCACAGGGACAAGGCATTGTTGAGAGGGCCCATCAAACTCTTAAGGCTCAATTAAATAAAGAAAAAGGGGAAATGTACTCCCCCCAATATCCAGCTGGCAAAAGCCTTAACTACATTAAATCTCTTTAATATTTACAATAACTCAGACCAACCTCCTATTATTCTTCATTGGCAAACACCACCCACCCTCCCAGCTATTGAAGTCAAATGGAAAGACCCACTTGATAAAATCTGGAAAGGACCTGACCCCCTGTTGACTATGGGGAGGGGTTTCGCATGCATTTTTCCACAAAATTACTCCAAGCCTGTTTGGGTTCCTGCCCGCCATGTCCGGCAATACCCACATGATGGTGCTGATATCCCTGAAGAACAAGAAACACTGCAAGAAGACTGGCTGCAAGAGGACTGGTTGCAGGATGCACCCCAGGATCCATAATACAGCATGGCAGAATCAAAAAATATATATATATGATTCACAGAACTCTTCCCCCCCCCCCCGAATGTCTTATGCTATGACTGGCCAGTTGTGTTTTGTGAGTGAGTGAGTGAGTGAAAAAAAAAAATTGAGTGAGTTGAGTGACCAAAATTTTTGTATGACCCATTGTGCTCAGAGTACTCTGAAAGTTAACTGACTTTATATAAAACGGCTGGATGCAGCCATGGTTTCTGGAGACGTCCAGAAACAGTCCAAAAGTTGTTCATTCCCTTTTTGATTTCTTTTTTAAGTCTTGATATAAATATGAAATGTTTAGTCTTAAACTGTGTGAGTAAAGATGGTTCAACTATGACAGTAGATCTAAATTCACATTTGAAATGATATGTCTTATTTACAAGTTTTTCTCCTCCTGTGTGTTATAAACTATATGTTTAATATGCGTGTTTCAAGTTTGGTAAACATTAACTTAATGGTTAAATTGTAACTTCGAAGCTACATTCTTAAGAGAAGAGGTAAAATCAATTCATTAAAGTAACTGAGTGTTTAAGGTAAAACTCTAAATATTCAGTGTGACAATTCATCATTTCCTAAGTTAAAATACAAATCCTCTATACAGGACATTTTTGGAGGGCCCCCAGAATGTCCTGTAAGCTATCTTGTGGAAATTAATCCACAACAAATTTGGCATCAATCTGATATTGTAAATGTACCAAAAAAAAAATTGTCACTAAAATGTGTTAACTCTAGTAACCTGAGTTTGCTTAAAAACCCAATGTAAAAATAGTTAAGAATCAATATATGTGACTTAAATTCGGTATGAAAATTTTGCTATATAGAGACTGCTACATGAGGTCACATAAGATGACCTTTACACGAAATTATAAAGATACCTAAACCAATTATAATCATTGAGTTATCAATTGTAGTAAACTTCTAATTTGTTACAAAGTTTTTTCATAAGTAATTGACTACAGCTATGACAAGCCTTCGCATAAAGAAGCATCTGCTCGTATAGAATCCCCAGAAATCCATCTTGGACCCCTGACCTCTGACATCACCCACAATTACAGCCATCCCCCAAAACCCATGATGTGACCTGACACGATCTGGAGAACCTGATTCACAGACTCCAAAGGACAAGACTTTCCTACTGCCTTTCTCTCAACCATCAGTGTCTGCTCTTCCTGCTTCTGTTTCGCCCATCATGTTTTGGTGGTTCCAGGTCACTCTCTACAGAGAAGAAAAGTTCCAGTGGCTGTCCTCCTCCATCAAGATAGATGTGTGGCATTTATTTCCTGGCCGTTGACATTGGACTGATGCTTCTATAGAACTTGCTAGACACTCCCTTTATACCGCTGGACTTCTTGAAGAATGATTGTAGCAGTTCATAGAACTTTCCGCCAGCTGACTCGGGATTTTGCAATGCCAGATCACCCCTCTAGCCCCTCGGCTTATCAGGCCCCCACTCCTCCACCCATCAGGTTCACTCTGTCTCTTGCTACTCTTACTTATCCCTCCCTGACTTGTGCTAGTTCTTTTTGAAGACACTTACACACTATCATTCTGCTTTCTTCCCAACAGGTTTCTGTTCACCCCTACACTGCTATCCCTGACAGAGATGAAGCCTTTTACAGACATTGACCCAGTTATATATGGCCATTAAGTAAGAGAGAGATGTTGAGGAATTGTGAGGATATGGTTGAGCTTGGAAGGGCTTGAGCCTGAGGGGTGTGTCAATCCTGTTAGTCTCTCTCTCCATGGAGAGGTTGAGCAAGGAGGGACAGTAGAACCCCAAAAAGGTGTGCCTCTTATCAGTCTTCCTGCCTCACAAAGTGCCCCACACTCCTGATACTATGGCAAATAGTTAAAAAGAAAGGGGGAGATGTTGGATAGTATGCCAGCTCCCCCTGACTTCTGCTTAACCATATGCCTATATAGGGATAGATTTAATCCCATTCAAAGCTTTGGTCTATTTACATAAATCACTTTTACATTTACATAAAGCACCACACTCCCTCCAGGGCATTGGTGGTTTAGTGGTAGAATTCTCACCTGCTTCACCCCCTCTCCTTGTCACACCCTGATCCTCTCCTTGTCACACTCTGATTTTCACCAGTCACATTTTGCTCCACCCTCTCTATATCACATCCTGTTTCCACCCTACTTGGAGAGTATAAAAACAGCTGCTCTTCTGATTAAAGACACTGGGAAATTGCTTTCCGGCTCCGAGAGTTCCAGAGTGTATCTCCTGCGAAGTTAGTGCGGCACGAGTTCCTGATCCCTCTCCCATGCAGCAGCCTAGATCGGCTCCAGTTGAGTTCTCTCCAACCCAGAGAGCACTAGCTCGGGAAGAAGTACCCTCAGGCTATCCCGGCACAGTGAAGCAGGTCTGCCTGTCTGTCTGTCTTCCCCTCCTCTCTCCATTTCTCTCTGTACTATCCAAAAACAACAACATCAATAACAACAGTAATAACAATAACAATAAAACCATGGCAACAAAAAGGAATAAATAATAAATTGAAGGAAGCTTTGTGGCCTCATTCACTCTCTACTTGTCTCTTTGTCAAAAAAAAAAAAGTAAACAGGAGTCAGGTGGTAGCACAGTGGGTTAAGCACACGTGGCGCAAAGCACAAGGACAGGAGTAAGTAGCCCGGTTCGAGCCCCGGGCTCCGCACCTCCAGAGGCGTTGCTTTACAGGCGGTGAAGCAGGTCTGCAGGTGTCTCTCTTCCTCTCCCCCTCTCTGTCTTTCCCTCCTCTCTCCATTTCTCTCTGTCCTATCTAACAATGACGACATCAATAGCAACACAATAACTACAACAATAAAAAACAATAAGGGACCCCGGCTCCCCACCTGCAGGGGAGTCGCTTCACAGGTGGTGAAGCAGGTCTGCAGGTGTCTATCTTTCTCTCCTCCTCTCTGTCTTCCCCTCCTCTCTCCATTTCTCTCTGTCCTATCCAACAATGACAACAACAATAATAACTACAACAATAAAACAACAAGGGCAACAAAAGGGAATAAATAAAATAAATATTAAAAAAAACAAAAAAAAAAAACAATAAGGGCAACAAAAGGGAAAATAAATAAATATATTTTTTTTAATATAAAAAGGGAATAAATAAATATTTTTTAAAAATAAGTCTGATATGCTCTAAGTTCTTCTATATTATCTCTACCTTATAGCCTCTATATTACTGTAATGCCCTAGGGATGATAGTAAAAACACCCGTTTTTCAAGATATCTTTGCCTGAAATTTTTATTAGTTCCTTTGGGATTACATTTTGTCCTCCTGGATTTACCAGTTAAAATACAAATATCCTTGGAGAAGAGGAATCTCCAAACCTGAATTAGCTCAGATTGCATTTAACAGGCCCCTGAAGAAATAGAGCACCCAAGACTGTCATACTTAATCACAGAGAAAGCTGAAATATGAGATATAATCTTATGGGAGCAGACCTGTCATAGTTTGGAGAAATGAACAGGGATCAGGAAATGCTGCGTCTGGACAACCTGGGAGGTGGTACGTGTGCTGCAGCGAATTGAACTCAGGACCTCATGCTCAAGAGACTAATGCTTTATCTACTGTGTCACCTCTTGGACCACAGGATTGGATGATTTATATACTCAGTGGCAGAGTCTCCACTAGAACGCAAACCTGTGCCCCTCACTTTATTTATTTAGGAGAGGAGAGAGAGAACCAGTGTGTGACTCTAGCATATGTGACGGCATGGGCTTGAATTCAGGCCCTCATGCTTGCAAATCTACACCTTATCTACTGGGCCACAAGATTTATTTATTAATGAGAGAGAACCATAGCATCACTGGGGCAACACCTCATCACAGACCCCTCCCTGCAAGCGTCAACCCGGCTTTGACCTAGCATGTTATGACTGGGCCCTCCTCAATCACTATCGAACAGGCCATGGCCGGTGTGCCGCTATGTTCCATCGCGGGGGAGCCAGAGACGACCCGAACTGCCCCTGCGGCTACAGACAGATTATGACCCACATAGTCAATGACTGCCACCTCTCCAGATTCAAAGGAGGTCTCGAAACTCTACATCAGGCTCAACCTGACGCTGTTGACTGGCTACGGAAGAAGGGCAAACGCTAGAAGAAGAAGAACTGGGGCACATGCCAGGGGTCAAACTCAGGACCACATTCATGGGAGTCCAATGCTTTATCCTCTTTCTTTTTTTTTTTTATTATTTTTTATTTTTTAAATATATATTTTTTAATATTTATTTTATTTATTCCCTTTTGTTGCCCTTGTTGTTTTGTTGTTGTAGTTATTATCGTTGTTGGATAGGACAGAGAGAAATGAAGAGAGGAGGGGAAGACAGAGAGGGGGAGAGAGAAAGATAGACACCTGCAGACCTGCTTCACCACCTGTGAAGCGACTCCCCTGCAGGTGGGGAGCCGGGGTTCGAACTGGGATCCTTAGGCCGGTCCTTGTGCTTTGCGCCACCTGCGCTTAACCCACTGCGCTACAGCCCGACTCCCGCTTTATCCTCTTTCAAGAAGTATTCACTGGGGTCCAGGTAATACGCTAGTAGAGCCTCCTGAAGCTTATACACTAATCAGACAGGGAAAACTGAAAGTCTGTAGATAATTATTCCAATAGTTATTTTTAAAGTTATTTATTTTAATTAATGAAAAGAGAAAGAAAAAGAGCCAGAATATCACTCTGGCACATGTACTGTTGGGAACTGAACTCTGGACCTCATATTTAGTGTCCACTACTCTACCCACTAGGCAAACTCCCAGGCAACTCTAATATTTATTTGTTTTTGTTTTTTGTTTGTTTTTAAATATATTTTATTTATTTATTTTCTATTTTTGCCCTTGCTTTTTTGTTTTAAGTATTTTATTTATTTTATTTTTGAGAGAGATACAGAGAGAGAAAGACACAGAGAAACACCAGAGCACTGCTCAGCTCTGGCTTATGGTGGTGCAGGGGATTGAACCTGGGACTTCGGAGCCTCAGGCATGAGTGTCTCTTTGCATAACCATTATGCTATCTACTCCCGCCCGCCCTTTTTGTTTTACTTTTTTGTTCATTTATTTTTATTATCTATTTGTTTATGAGAAAGGAGGAGAGAGAGAGAGAGAGAACCAGCCATCACTCTGGTCCACGTGCGGCTGGGGATGAACTCGGGACCTCATGCTTAAGGGTCCGGTGCTTTATCCACTGCGCCACCTCCCGGACCACTGTGATTCAATGTATTTATTTATTTTATTTGTTTATTTATTTAAAGATTTTATTTATTTTTGAGAAAGATAAGAGGAGAGAGAACCAGACATGACTCTGGCATATGGCTGCCGGGGATCGAACCCAGGACCTCATGCTTGAGAGTCTAAAGCTTTACCACTGTACCACCTCCCGGACCTTTTTTTTTTTAAGATTTTTTTTTTTATTCCCTTTTTGTTGCCTTATTGTTGTTGTTACTGATGTCGTCATTGTTGGATAGGACAGAGAGAAATGGAGAGAGGAGGGGAAGACAGAAAGGGGGAGAGAAAGACACCTGAAGATCTGCTTCACCACCTGCGAAGCGACCCACCTACAGGTGGGGAGCCGGGGGCTCAAACCGGGATCTTCACTCCGGCCTTGCGATTCAATTTATCAATTGTTGCATTTCGATTTTTTTTTTTTCCCCATCAGAGCCGCTCTGGCCAATGGTGGCGCTGGGGCTTTAACCTGGGACCAAGAAGCCTCAGGCAGACGAGCGTCTGCAGACCCCTGGTGCTGCCTCCCACGCCCACCAGGGCCCTGGCGCACAACCCGCAAGTCTGCCCTTGTCATTTTATTATTGTAGCTATTATTGTTCTTGTTATTGATGTCGTTGTTGTTAGATAGGACAGAGAGAAATGGAGAGAGGAGGGGAAGGCAGAGAGGGGGAGAGAAAGACACCTGCAGACCTCCTTAACCGCTTGTGAAATGACTCCCCTGCAGTTGGGGAGCCGGGGGCTCGAACCAGGATCCTTATGCAAGTTCTTGGGCTTTGCGCCACGTGTGCTTAACCTGGGGTGCTACCGCCCGACTCCCAGAAAGAAACAGTCTATGAGACACAGGGAGTTAGGGTACATACCTCACCAAGCACAATACCCTACAGTTCAAACCCCAGCACCATAAGGGAGAACCATGGTAGAAGGAAAACATGGGGGAGTCGGACAGTAGTGCAGCGGGTTAAGTGCACGTGGCGCAAAACGCCAAGGACTGAAGTATCCTGGTTGGAGCCCCCTAGCTCCACACGGGCAGGGTAGTTTGCTTCATAGGCGGTGAAGCAGGTCTGCAGGTGTCTCTCTTCCTCACCCCCTCTCTGTCTTCCCCTCCTCTCTCCATTTCTCTCTGTCCTATCTAACAACAACGACTACAACAAGGGCAACAAAAGGGAAAATAAATAAAAATTTTTTTTAAAAGTTAAAAAAAAAAAGACATGGATGGATATTGTAGTAGTGTGTGCTCTCTCTTCCTCTCTCTCTCTCTTTCTCTCTCTCCTCTTTCTAGAATAGAAAGAATGAAAAAAAATGGCTTAGGAATGATGAGATCACACAGAAATAGAGTCTAGCACTAAATAAACACATAAATAAAATAAGTCCTTGTGGAGAACAGTCTGGAGAACTCTCAGAAGGCTAGAAATGGACCTACCCTATGACCCAGCAATTCCTCTCCTGGGGATATATCCTAAGGAACCCAACACATCCATCCAAAAAGATCTGTGTACACATATGTTTTTGGCAGCACAATTTGTAATAGCCAAAACCTGGAAGCAACCCAGGTATCCAACAACAGAAGAGTGGCTGCAAGTTGTGGTATATATACACAATGGAATACTACTCAGCTGTAAAAATTGGTGACTTCACCGTTTTCAGCCCATCTTGGATGGACCTTGAAAAAATCATGTTGAGTGAAATAAGTCAGAAACAGAAGGATGAATATGGGATGATCTCACTCTCAGGCAGAAGTTGAAAAACAAGATCAGAAAAGAAAACACAAGTAGAACCTGAACTGGAATTGGTGTATTGCACCAAAGTAAAAGACTCTGGGGTGGGTGGGTGGGTGGGTGGGTAGAATACAGGTCCATGAAGGATGATAAATGACATAGTGGGGGTTGTATTGTTAAATGGGAAACTGGGGAATGTTATGCATGTACAAACTATTGTATTTACTGTTGAATGTAAAACATTAATTCCCCAATAAAGAAATAAATTTAAAAAATAATAAAAATAAAATAAGTCCTGTGGATAATTGAAGGGGTTGTGGCTTAGAAAAACTTGGACAAGGCAAACCTCAGCCATTAGTATAATGACGCTATTGTTAAAGTCAAAGGAGTCCAGATTTCCCCCAGAAGATGAGGGAAAAGAACAAAAGACCTAGGAGAATACAGGAGAAACAGAAGACTTGGAAAGAAATTTTTATTTCGTCTTTTTAATTTTTTTTTTTAATTTGTGAGTAAGATAGGAGGAAAGAGAAAGAACCAGACATCACGCTGGTACATGTGCTGCCAGGGATTGAACTTGGGACCTCATGCATATCCACTGAACCACCTCCCAGACCACTTTATTTATTTAACCATAGCACTTCTTAGCTCTGGCTTGTGGTGGTGGTGGTGGACCTGAGATTTTGAGCCTCAGGCATGAGAGTCACTTTGCATAACTATTCAACTATCTACTCTCTGCCCAGGAAGGAAATTCTTTCCTCACTGGGCATCTGTTTCCAAAATTGTAAAATAAGGAAGTTGGACCAAAATAACCTCTGATGCTCCTTCTAGTTCCACCATGTTAGACTTCTAAGAAGATTACCAAAAAATCCCTTCTGAATATATTAAAGGAGCATGGAGGAAAGAGAAAAAGACATGTGCCAAGAGTATGGGCCCATCCGTAATGTGACAACAAACTGAGGCACACTATCAGAAGCCAGAACTTCTCTGGTTGGGGGAAATAAAGATAGGAAATAAAGGTAGATTTTATTTTATTTATTGAATTATCTTTATTTATTTATTGGACAGAGACAGCCAGAAATTGAGAGGGAAGGGGGGTGATAGAGAAAATAGAGAGGGGCGAGAGTAGATAGCATAGTGATTATGCAAACAAACTCTCATGCCTAAGACTCTAAAGTCCCAGAAATCTAGGCTCAAACCCGGGTCATTGTGCATTGTAACCTGAGCACTCAACCAGGTGCACCACCACCCAGCCCCAAAAGGTAGGTTATATGTACTCAGGTAGTTTGCAGTGTTTGGGGCAAGGTCCTAGAATTCTGGTTCATAGACCTTCCAACCTTCAGGAATAATAGACCTGGTGGTGGGAGTAGGGGCAACAGAACTCTGGTGCTGAGCGCTTTGTGGAACTATGAGTCTGCATTTTTTAATTATTTTTTTTCTTAATTTTTTTTTAACATTTATTTGTTGGATAGAGAAAGTCAAAAATTGAGAGGGAAGGGGGTAATAGAGAGGGAGAGAGACAGAGAGACACCTGCAGCCCTGCTTCACCACTTGTGAAGCTTTCCCCCTGCAGGTGGGGACCAGGGGCTCGAACCTGGGTCCTTGCGCACTGTAACATGTGCACTCAACCAGATGCGCCACCACCTGGCCCCGAGTCTGCATTCTTATAATCTTGTGAACCACTATGAAGTCACTTATAAAAACAGGGAGGGGGAGGGAATAATAGACCTCATTGCTCACTTGAGACAGGGAGGTAGGTATCTTATCCCGTTAGAACATAGGACTTGAATGCCTGAGAGCCCGGGGGGTCGCAAGATCGATCCTTGGCACCATCTTATATCAGCTGAGCAGTGTTCTGGTTCTCCCCTCTTTGATTTTTCAGAGCACTGTTCAGCTCTGGCTTATGCTGGTGCTGGGGATCAAACCTGGAAATGAAAGTCTGTTGTGCTACCAATAGGCACTAGCCTCCCAGCCCCGGTCTTATTTATTTATATATGAGAGAAAGAGAGAAGACGATGGGACCAGAGCATCACTCTGGCACATGCAATGCCAGGGATTACATGTGGGACCTCATGTTTGCCTTGGCTGCCTTGGGCCTTTCTTCCCCCCCCCCCCTTTTCTCATTCTCTCTCATTAGTAAGTAAATAAATCTCAAGAAGAGAGAGCAACCTCCCAGAGAAATGTTTATATACTTCACAGAACTGACCCATCCACCTACTCACCAAAAACCACCGTGCTCACAGGGCCTTAGAGATAGTTTACAGTTTGTTTACTTTTTTCCCCTTGTTGTTTATCATCTTTGTTGTTCTTATTGTTGTTGTTGTCGTTGTTGTTGGATAGGACAGAGAGAAATGGAGAGAGGAGGGGAAGACAGATGGAGGGGAGAGAAAGATAGACACCTGCAGACCTGCTTCACCGCCTATGAAGTAAAACCCCCTGCAGGTGGGGAGCCGGGGGCTGGAACTGGGATCCTAATGCTGGTCTGTGTGCTTAACCTGCTGTGCCGCTGCCTGGCTCCTTGTCTACCTTTTTTACTTTCTGCAGGTTCATGTGTTTTAATTCTTTTTGTTTCAATATTTTATTTATTTGTTGCCCTTGTTTTTTTATTATTGTTGTAGTTATTAATGTCATTGTTGGATAGGACAGAGAGAAATGGAGAGAGGAGGGGAAGACAGAGAGGAGGACAGAAAGATAGACACCTGCAGACCTGCTTCATCCCCTGTGAAGTGCAATGTACAAAGACCCAGGTTTGAGTCCCCGGTCCCAAACTGCAGGGGGAAATCTTTGCGAGTGGTAAAGCAGGGCTGAAGCAGGTGTCTCTCTCCCCACCCTCCCTTTTTTTTTTTTTTACAAGAACACTGTTCAGTTCTGGCTTATGGTGGTGCGGGGGGTTGAACCTGGGATGTTGGCTCCTCAGGCATGAGAGTCTACTTGCATATTTTTAAAATATTTATTTTATTTTCCCTTTTGTTGTTGTAGTTACTGTTGTTGTCGTTGTTAGGACAGAGAGAAATGGAGAGAGGAGGGGAAGATAGAGAGGGGGAGAGAAAGACACCTGCAGACTGCAGACCAGCTTCACCCTGCAGGTGGGAAGCCTGGGGCTCAAAATGGGATCCTTGAGCCTTTCCTTGCGCTTTGTGCCATGTGCATTTAACCTGCTGCGATACCACCTTTTTTTTTTTTTTATTTTTTTTTTACCAGAGCACTGATCAGCTTTGGCTTGTGGGGGGATTGAACCTGGGACCTTGGAGCCTCAAGCATGAGACTCTCTTTGCATAACCATTATGCTGTTTACCCAACCCTCTCTCTCCCTATTTTCCTCTTCCCTTTCTATTTCTGGCTGTCTCTATCCAATAAATAAATAAAGATTAAAAGAGAGAGAGAGACCCTTGTAGACCTGCTCTATCACTCATGAAGTTCCCCCCTGCAGGTGTGAGTGGAGGCATGAGCCCTGGTCCTTGCATATAATAGGTACACCACTGCCCAGCCCCCTCTTTTGTCTATTTTTTTTTCCTTTTTTTACAAGAGCACTGCTCAGCTCTGGTTTATCGTGGTGCGGGGGATTGAACGTGGGACTTTGGAGCCTCAGACATGAGAATCTCTTTGCATAACCATTAGGCTATCTACCCTCCCCCCCAACTTTGTTCTTTATGACCTTTATAAAGGACCAGGAGGCAGGTCACCTGCAGTAGAGAATACACCTTATCATGAGTGAGTGCCTGGGTTTAAGCCCCCTGTCACTAGCATAGGAGTACCTACATGGGAAAAGTTTCATGAATAGTAGAGCAATATTCCTTCTCTCTTTCTCTCTCTCCTCCTCTCTCCCTCTCTGTTTCTCAGCATCTAAAAAATTTAAAAAGGGTCCCAGGAAGCAGTGAAAGCAGGCAGGCATGGAGTACCAGTAGTAGCTCTGGCAGAGAAATAATGAAAGGTCCAAGTAGCACTGTACTAGGAAACAGCTTATGGTCCCAATATAAAGTAAAAAGCTAGACTAGAGCACATAAACAATTCTGGAGATAGTGTCAAAGGGAAAGTGAAGTCAGGAAGTCCCTGGAAGGACTATTTCAGTTTTAAATTTGTGCCAAGAAAAACTAGTCAAACCAATGAATGCATATCTAAACTATTTGTAGTCATTGGGTGGTAGCTCCAGATAATGAAAACAAAGCAGGAATATCTATCAAAAGCCACATCCAATTTACTCAGAAAGTCTAACCAGAGGGCCTCTGTGTAAACTTAGCATTTCTGAGACATACTAACTCTATTTTTGTTCCCAGATTAGGATTTATTTGCTTTATGCTTAGCTAATAGAGGTTTTACCGTACTAACAATGTCCTATTGAGTAGTTTTCCTGTGTAAGGATTGGCACATGTGACTGGGTTCTGTACAGTAGCTTATTTAGCAAAGAAATGATGTTCTCCTTTTTGGGGGGTGTGGGGAGGGACTCAAGAATGCACAAGTTTGTTTTTTTTTTTTTAATTATCTTTATTTATTGGATAGAGCTAGAAATTGAGAGGGAAGGGAAGAGAGAGGCACCCGCAGCCCTGCTTCACCACTTGCAAAGCTTTTCCCCTGCAGGTGGGGACCAGGGGCTTGTACCTGGGTCCCCGCACACTGTAACATGTGCACACAATCAGGTGCACAACCACCTGGTCCCCTCCTTTTTTTTAACCAAAGAAAATACTCAGCTCTGTCTTATGGTGGTACAGGGCATTGAACCTGGGATTTGAAGACTCAGGCATGAGAGTCTGTTTGCATAACCATTATGCTATCTACCCCCGCCCTGCACAAGTTCTTTCTTGCTTTCTCTATTTTTAATATTTATTCATTTTACTTTTATTATTATTTATTTTTACCAGAGCATTGTTCAGTTCTGACTTGGCGTGGTGCCAGGGATTGCATGCACTATTGTATCAGTCTGGGCAATTTTTTCACAGAGAGAGAAAGTGAAGGAGGGAAGGGAAAAGAGGGGGGGGAAAGGGAGGGGAGAGGAGACAGCATAGGACTAGTCAAAACAATGAATATGTGTCTAAACTGTGGCCATAGATAAAACCGGGGCCACACAAATAGCAAGGCATAATCTCTGTCAGTGAGCTTTCTCTCTGCAACCAATGAAATGAAGTTTTTCTAAAGCACTGCTCAGCGCTGGCTTATGGTAGTGCTGGAAATTGAATCTGGTGTCTCAGGCATTATTTATTTATTTATTTATTTATTTATTTATTTTGCATAACCAGAAGGCTCCTCAGCCATTTACTTATTATTTATTTGTTTGTTTGTTTATTATATTGCTACTAGGGTTATTGCTGGGGCTCAGTGCCTATATGATAAATCCACTGATCTGGGCGACCTTTTTTTTCATTTTTTTTTTGATAGGACAGAGAATAATTGAGGGGAGAGGGAGTGAAAAAGACACCTATAAAGCTTCCCCATTTCAGGTGGGAGCCAGGGGCTTGAACCTGGATCTTTGTGCATGCATGGTGCACTCAACGGGCTGTGCCTCTGGCTGTCCCTAGAAATGAAGTTTTAACAAGGGAATCTGACATCAGTAACACCCCAGACAAGGTCATTAACAATGGGATGAGTACTTCCAGCAATAAACAAACGACAGGGAGACACTGAGAGGGGAGGGGGAGGGGAAATAAGAGATGGAGAGAGACAGAGAGACAGCTGCAGACCTGCTTTACCACTTGTGAAGTGACCTCCCTTCCTCCTGCAAGTGGGAGCTGGGGGCTCAAACTAGGAATCTTGAGCAGGTCCTTACTCTTCATACTATGTCTGCCACTGCCTGGCCCCTGCCTATCTACTTTTGTAGAGCAGGTTCAAAGAAAATAGGAAACATAGTGTAAGAGAAAGTTGCTATTTTTATAAGATGGTTAGGGTCTTGAGTTCTTTTTTTTTTTGCCCTTGCTGTTTTATTGTTGATATCGATGTTGTTAGATAAGACAGAGAGAACTGGAGAGAGGAGGGGAAGACAGAGAGGGGGAGAAAAAGGTAGACACCTGCAGACCTGCTTCACAGTTTGTGAGGTGGCTTAGGGTCTTGAGTTCTATCTCTAGCATCATATGTGCCAAAGTGATGCTCTGGCTCATTTTCTCACTCCCTCTCTTTCATAAATAAGTAAATCAATCAGTCTTGGGTAGGAGAGATAGCATAATGGTTATGCAAACAAACTCTCCTAGGTCCCAGGTTCAATCCCCTGTACCACTATAAACCAGAGTGAAGCACGGCTCTGGTAAAGACTAAATTAATAAATAATAATTGGGTGGGGTAGATAGCATAATGGATATTATGCAAAGTGGCTTTTGTGCCTGAGGCTCTGAAGTCCTGGGTTCAATCCCCTACACCACCATAAGCCAGAGATGATCAGTTTAATAATAACAAAATTAGGAGATCCGGACTGCCTCAGAGGCGGGTCTGGGTCTCAATCTCGACCAATGGCTCCAAGGGTGAAGGTTAAGGGGTGGAAGGTGTCTGCTCACAGGTAGTGCAGGAATCTTTAGTGCATGTGCTGGGCTACCTAGTCGTCATGGAGGCAGATTTGCCAGAAGAGAAGCTGGATGAGAAGGAGCAGCTTCTGAGACGGCATCATAAAGAGAAGAAGGAGCTGCAAGCCAAAATTCAGGGTATGAAGAATGCTGTTCCTAAGAACAATAAAAAGAGGGGAAAAAAAAACTCACGGAAGACGTTGCTAAGTTGGAAGCAGACGTGGAGGAAAAGCACAGAGAGGAACTGGAGCAACTGAAGCTGACATCTAAAGAGAGTACGATAGATTTTGTTGCTGTTAACATTTCAAATTTGGCTCTTGAGAATCATGCTCCTCGGATATCTAAGGCTCAGAAGAGACGGCGGGGGGCGGGGGGGGAGCTGCATTGGAAAAAGAACGAGAACGGGTGGCAGAAGTTGAAATTGAAAACTTGTCTGGAGCACGACATATAGAAAGTGAGAAATTTGCTCACATATTGGCAGCTAGACAATTGGAAATTAAACAGATTGAATCTCATGGTCACTGTATGTATAGAGCCATTGCAGATCAACTAAAAGAACATGAGGGCCCTCTGACTGTGGCTGCCTTAAGAAAATCAAACCGCTGAATATATACAAAGCCATGTGGATGACTTTCTGCCATTTTTAACAAACTCAAGTACTGGAGATGTGTATACCCTAGAGGAGTTTGGAAAGTACTGTGCTGATATTGTAAACACAGCTGCCTGGGGAGGTCAACTAGAGCTAAGAGCCCTGTCTCACATTTTACAAACACCTATAGAGATAATACAAGCAGAATCTCCTCCTATTGTAGTTGATGAAGAATATATATATATAAAAAAACATTAGTACTTGTATATATGAGATGCATATGGCCTCGGAGAACATTACAATTCTGTTACATGGTTGGTGAACACAGCTACTGAAAATTGCAGCTAGTTTTTAAAATGTTGGACAATTATGCTTTAATACAGTGTGCCAATCTGTTATGAATCTGTATATTCTTAACAAGTGCTGAACTGTTCTAAACATTATTGATGAACACAACTACCTTAACTCAATGTTATGGCTTAGCTTACTAATGGGTTTTAAAAAATGTCAAAGATAAACTTTGAACAGTGGGGGCCAGGTGGTAGCACACCTGGTTAAGAGCACACATTACAGTGTGCAAGGACCCGGGTTCAAGCCCCTGGTCTCCACCTGCAGGGAAAGCTTCATGAGTAGTGAAGCAGGGCTGCAGGTGTCTCTCTGTCTCTCTCTCCTTCTCTGTCTCCCCCTTCCCTCTCAATTTCTCTCTGTCTCTATTCAATAATAAATAAATAAATATATTTCAAAATGTAGTTATAAAAAAAACTTTGAAAAGTGTCCTAGTGGTAATTTAAAGGCACACTAACTTCATCACTCATACACAGATGAAGATGGTACCCTCTTTTCTAATATTTTAATTAAAGTAGAATCCTGGACATCATGTTCTGTGTTGAAATAAATTCCAAATGTCCTTCTTTTGGTATTTAGTAACCATTTCAATATAATTTTTTGAAGATAAAATAATAATAATAATAAAATTAATCTTAAAAATGATCTATTTTGGGGGCTGGGCAGTAGCACAGCAGGGTAAGTGCACATGGCGTGGAGTCTAAGGATGGGCATAAGGATCCTGGTTTGAGTCCCTGGCTCCCCACCTACAGGGGGTCACTTCACAAGCAGTGAAGCAGGTCTGCAAGTGTCTTTCTCTGCCCCATTTTCCCCTCCTCTCCCGATTTCTCTCTGTCTTATCCAATAACAACAACAGCAATAACAACAATACTAATAACAACAACAATAAACAAGGGCAACAAAAGGGGAAAAAACAGCCTCGAGAAGCAGTGGATTCCTAATGCAGGCACCAAACCCCAGCAGTAACCCTGGAGGCAAAAAAAAAAAAATTTGTTTTAGGGGCCAGGTGGTGGCATACCTGGTTGAGAGCACATATTACAATGCACAAGGACCCAGGTTCAAGCCCTTAGTCCCCACCTGCAGGGGGAAAACTTCACAACTGGTGAAGTAGGGCAAGTGTCTCTCTCCCTATTGCCATTTTCCCTCTCGATTTTTGGCTGTCTCTATCCAATATTATAATTTTTAAAATGATCCGTTTTAATATCCTTCATAAGGTGAGTGGGCTTTCCCTCCCTCCAGTACTCCCTCTCCAGTCATTGAAAGATAGTGAAAGGAACTTGCAGTCCATCTTAGAGACCAAAACCTGCCAATTTAGGCTGGGGAAGTAGCACATTTGCATAGTGGCTGTTTTGTCATGTCTGCAACCCAGGTAGGAATCTGGTTCCCACCACATTGGAGGGATGTGATCTCTCTGCCTCTATCTTTAAAATAATAATAATTACTAATGAACAAAATAAAAACTGATAATTTGAGAGTCAGGCGGTAGCGCAGCAGGCTAAGTGCAGGTAGAGAAGTGCAAGGACCAGAGTAAGGATCCCAGTTCAAGCCCCAGGCTCCCCACCTGAAGCAGGGGAGTCGCTTCACAAGTGGTGAAGCAGGTCTGCAGGTGTCTATCTTTCTCTCCTCTCTGTCTTCCCCTCCTCTCTCCATTTCTCTCTGGCCTATCCAACAATGACGACATCAATAACAACAATAATAACTACAACAGTTTTAAAAAAAAGGCAATGAAAGGGAATAAAAAAAAAACTGATAATTTACCACTGCTTTAGATCTCTGAAATCTCAGGTTAAGTTGCATTTCTTTTTTTTAATATATTATTTATTTATTAATGAGAAAGATAGGAGAAGAGAGAGAAAGAACCAGACATCATTCTGGTACATGTGCTGCCAGGGATTGGAACTCGGGACCTCATGCTTGAGAACCCAGTGCTTTATCCACTGTGCCACCATAAAAACTGACCAGACCACAAGTTATGTTTCTATTCTAGATCAAGTCCTACAACTGAAAGCTTCTTAAAAAAAAAAAAGAGGGGGTGGAAGCTAGACAGCATAATGATTATGCAAAGAGACTCTCGTGCCTGAGGCTTCAAAGTCCCAGGTTCAATCCCCTGCACCACCATAAACCAGAGCTGAGCAGTGGGCTGGTAATAAATAATTAAAAATATATATATATTTATTTTCCCTTTTGTTACCCTTGTTTTTAAATTGTTGTTGTAGTTGTTGCTGATGTCGTTGTTAAATAGGACAGAGAAAAATGTAGAGAAGAGGGGAAGACAGAGGGGGGAAGAGAAAGATAGACACCTGCAGACCTGCTTCACCACTAGCAAAGTGACTCCCCTACAGGTGGGGAGCCGGAAGCTGGATCTGATCCTTGTGCTGGTCCTTGAGCTTCGCACCATGTGCCTTAACCCACTGCAATATCGCCTGACTCCCTTTATTTTATTATTTTTTTTAACAAGTGAGAGCTTCAGCTCCAAGCTGGTTATTTATTGCTTTGTTAGTTTGTTTTTCCTCTAGGGATTCACTGGGATTTCATGTCTGCATTAGTTCACTCACTGCTCCTAGTGAACTGCACCCTCCCCCCCTTAGGTAAACAAACAAACAAAAAAGGAACAGAAGAAGCAACACCAAAGCACTTGTGAAACTCCCACTTTACATGGTGCCCCCATGAGTTAGATGGGGGCGTAAACCCAGGCCTCAGAGCATGATAAAGTGTGTGCTCTACTGGATCCCCCACAGGTCATTTTTCATTCAAAGAGACAGTGAAAGGAAAAGACACAATACCAGAGCTGCCCCCTGTGCCATGGCACCGATGTGGTTCTAGGATTTATACCTGTGGTGGTCTGGGAAGTGGCACAATGGATAAAGCACTAGATTCTCAAGCATGAGGTCCCAAGTTCAATCCCTGGTAGAACATGTGCCAGAGTGATATCTGGTTCTTTCTCTCTCTCCTTCTATCTTTGTCATAAATAAATAAAATCTTTAAAAGAATTAAATTAAAAAAAAAAAAAAAGGATTTGTACCTGTGTCTCAGGTATGGCATGGCATGTGTCCTGCCCAATGAGTTATTCATCTTGTTCCAAGAGGATTTTCTTTTATAAAGACTTATTTTGGCAAGAGAGAGGTGTGTGTGTGTGGGGGGAAGAGTGTCAGAGCACTGCTAAGGCACATGTAGTGCTAGGGATTGAACCCTGGGCCTCAAACATGCAAGTCCTGAAGTCTATCATTGAGTACTTGCCCAGTGAAAAATTTAATAGACCGAAGGTTGAATGCGAACAAAGAGAAGAATAAATATGGGATGAATTCACTCACAGAAGTTGAAAACTAAGAACAGAGGGGGAAACACAAAGCAGAACTTGGACTGGAGTTGATATATTGCACCAAAGTAAAGGACTCTGGGGTAGGAGGGAGGGTTCAGGGGAACATGATGGCAGAGGAAGACCTAGAGGGGGTTGAATTGTTATGTGGAAAACTGAGAAATGTTACATATGTACAAGCTACTGTATTTTGCTGTTGACTATAAACCACTAATCTCCCCAATAAAGAAAACATTTTAATATACAACACCATCATTATGAAATGATTTGTTGAAGCTTTCTTTTAGGTATTAACTTTCTCTAGTACAGTACTCTTTAATAAAGTTGACTGCTACACAATGCTTCTAGTGTAGTTATTGCTTAGTGTAGATTTCTCATTGTAAAATGAAGTAAATGCTTTTCACCATGTAAAATTGCTGTGATGATCAAGTGGATTCATTTATGTAATGTTCTTAGAACAATGCTTAACACACAGCTACCTCTCAATAATTATTGGCTATTGTTATTGCTATTCATGGGTGGGGGAGATAGCATAGGGGCTAGCAAACAGACTTTCATGCCTAAGGCTCTGAAGTCCCTGGTTCAATCCCCTGCATTACTGAAAGTCAGAACTGTGTAGGACTCTGGTAAAAGAAATATATATATCATTACTATTCATGCATCAAATATCTACCAAGCTTCTACTAGGACTGAGCAGTGGCACACCAGTAGAGCATACACATGTGCAAAGAACTGTGTTTAAGCCCTTGTCCCCACTGCAAGTGTGGGGGAAGCCTCACAAGTGGTAAAGCAGTGCGGCAGGAGCCAGTCTCTTCCTCTCTTATCTGTCCTTTCCTCTCAATTTATCTCTGTCATATATAAAAAAAGATTAGGGGAGTTGGGCGGTAGCTCAGCGGGTTAAGTGCACGTGGTACGAAGCACAAAGACCAGAGTAAGGATCTGGTTCGAGTCCCTGGCTCCCCACCTGCAGGGGAGTCGCTTCACAGGCGGTGAAGCAGGTCTGCAGGTGTTTATCTTTCTCTCCCCCCCTCTGTTTTCTCTTCCTCTCTCCATTTCTCTCTGGCCTAACAATGGCAATAATAACTACAACAATAAGAAAAAGGGCAATAAAAGGGAAAGTAAATAAATACAATTAAAAAAATTTTTTTAATTTAAGAAAAAAAATTAGGCTGGGGGTATAGCATAATGGTTATGCAAAGAGACTTTCATGCCTAGGCTCTCAAGTCCCAGGTTCAATCTCCCACACTGCCATAAGCCAGAGCTGAGCAGTGCTCTGGTAAAAGAATACAATAATAGGGGCCAGGTAGTGGCACACCTGGTTAAGCGCACACATTACAGTGCACAAGGACCCAGGTTCAAGCCGGACCCAGGTTCAAGCCCCTGGTCCCCACCTGCAGGGGGACAGCTTCACAAGTGGTGAAGTAGAGCTATAGGTGTCTCTCTCCCCTCTCAATTTCTCTCTGTATCTATCTAGTAATAAATAAATAAAATAAAAAAAAAAACAATAATTTTTTTTTAAAGAAAGGCGGGGGTAGATAGCATAATGTCTATGCAAAGAGACTTTCATGCCTGAGGTTCCAAAATCCCAGGTCCAGTGCCCTGCACCACCATAAGCAGAGCTGAGCAGTGTTCTGGTTAGGTATGGGCACATAGAAGTAAGCACAAGGACACCAGTTCGAACCCCCAGCTCTCCACCTACAAGAGAAGTCACTTCACAAGCAGTGAAGCAGGTCTTCCTTTCTTCCTTTCCCGTCCCCTCTCAATTTCTCTCTGTACTATCCAATGGGGGGAAGAAATGGCCACAGGAGCAGGGGATTTGTAGTGCAGGCACTTAGCCCCAGTGATAACACTGGAGGCAAAAAAACAAACACCTTACATGCCAGGCACTTTTCCAGGGACTATAGAAACAGCAGTGACTGAGTTGCCCACAAGAAACCTATCTGCTTTTACAAAAGCCTACAGAGCAGCCTAAAAGAAAATAGGAAGCATAGTGTTAAGAGGAAGTTGCCGTTTTTTTATAGGGTGGTCAGGGGAATCCTCTCTGATAAGGTAACATGAACAAACTTGAAGTGAGGAAAGAAGCTTCTTCTGGGGGAAGAATGTCCCAAGAGATTATTGAATAAAATCATCATCTACCAAAATAAAGTAGGTCTGCACTTGTGGTAGGACTGTGAAGAAGATATGCCCAACTAAGACAGGTCTCAGTTCCAGTGAAGTGTTACAGAAAGGAAATGTGGACCTTGTATTGTTCAATCTTGTGTTTTTCTTTTTTTAGGTAGAGACAAAGAAGCAGAAAGAGAGTGAAAGGGATCACATCACCAACGCTTCCTTCAGTGCAGTGGGGACTGGGCTTAAACTTGGGTGGGGCACATGGCTAAGCAGTACACTATCCAAGTGAGTTATTTCACCAGCCCTTCAGCAACCCCCCTTTTTTTTAAAGGAAAATTATGTATATGACAGAGAGAGAGGGAGACAGCAGCGCCAAGTCATCCTTCAGTGACTAGGGGTTCAAAGCTGGGTCATGCACATATCTACTGAACAACCATTATGCTGTCTCCCCTTAAGTGAAACCCTTCTACTTAGGCATTCCTTAGAGCATGTTCCTACAAAGCCAAATGAGGAACTTATCTTTCCTTCTAGGTCCTTATTCAGTCTCACATCTAACCTTATAAACAAATATTATTCACTCTTTTTGAGCCAGACAAAGAAACCCATGGTCCAGGAGGTGGTGCAGTGGATAAGGCTTTGGACTCTAAAGCATGAGGTCCCAAGTTCAATCGCCAGCAGCACATACTGTACCAGAGTGATGTCTGGTTCTTTCTCTCTCTCCTATCATTTCTCATGAATACATAAACTCTTAGAAAAAGAAACCCATGTTTCTGCACAGCAAAAGAAACCACTACCCAAACAAAAAGACCTCTCACAGAACAGGAGATCTTTACATGCCATACATCAGACAAGAGGTTAATAACCAACATATATAAAGAGCTTGCCCATCAGCAATAAGAAAACAAATGACCCCATCCCCAAATGGGGAGAGGATATGAAGAGAACATTCACAACAGAAGAAATCTAAAAGTCCAACAAACATGAGAAAATCCTCCAAGTCACTGTCAGAGAAACGCAAATAAAGACAATGAAGATACCACTTCACTCCTGTGAGAATGCCATACATCATAAAAAGCAGCAACAAATGCTGAATAGGTTGTGGAGACAAAGGAACCCTCCTGCATTGCTGGTGGGAATGTCAATTAGTCCATCCCCTGTAGAGAGCGGTCTGGAGAACTCTCAGGAGGCTAGAAGTGGACCCACCCTATGACCCTACAATTCCTCTCCTGGGAATATATCCTAAGGAACCAAACACACCCATCCAAAAAAGATTTGTGTATACCTATGTTCATAGCAGCACAATTTCTTTTTTTTAAATATTTTATTTATTCCCTTTTGTTGTTCTTGTTTTATTGTTGTAGTTATTATTGTTATTGATGTCGTTGTTGTTGGATGGGACTGAGAAATGGAGAGAAGAGGGGAAGACAGAGATGGGGAGAGAAAGATAAGACACCTGCAGACCTGCTTCACCGCTTATAAAGTGACTCCCCTGCAGGTGGGGAGCAAGGGGCTCGAACTGGGATCCTTAGACCAGTCCTTGCGCTTTGTGCCATGTGTGCTTAACCTGCTGCACTACCGCCCAACTCCCCACAGCACAATTTCTAATAGCCAAAACATGGAAGCAACCCACGTGTCCAACAAATGAGTGGCTGAGCTAGTTGTGGTCTATATACACAATGGAAAACTACTCAGCTATTAAAAATGGTGATTTCACCTTCTTTAATCCATCTTGGATGGGGCCTGAAGAAATCATGTTGGGTGGGGACAGCATAATGGCTATGCAGAGACTCTTATGCCTGAGGCTCCAAAGTCCCAGGTTTAATCCCCTGCACCTCCATAAGCCTGAGCTGAACACTGCTCTGGTTAAAAAAAAAAAAAAAATCACATTAAGTGAAATAAGTCAGAAAGAGAAGGATGAATATGGGATAATCTCATTCAAAGGCAGAAGCTGAAAAACAAGAACAAGAACAGAAGAGAAAACACAAAGCAGAACTTGGACTGGAGTTGGCGTATTGCACCAAAGTAAAAGACTGGGGTAGGATGGAAGGCTCAGGTCCTGGACACGATGGCTGTGGAGGACCTGGTGGGGGTTGAATTGTTATGTAAAAAACTGAGAAATGTTACGCATGTACAAACTACTGTCTTTTACTGCTGACTGTAAACCATTAATCTCCCAATAAATTAAAAAAAGAAACCCATGTATACTATATTCCAAGCCATAACTATCAGTAGAAAATTGAAAAAGAGATGCAGAAAGAGAACCAGGACACAATTTTAAAGTAGGGGGTAGTCTACTTTAGGCTGAGGGTCTTAAAAAACATAATGGAAACTTCCGGTAATTGTGAAATTAGAGAATCATACTGCACTTAAATAATAAATTAGCTAATATAGGGAACAGGCATGTCTCAACCTGGATCACAGTCTGAGTAAATAATTAGTAGGATTTAAAAGTCAGATTTCAGGCAGAGGGTAGATAGCATAATGGTTATGCAAACAGATTCTCATGACTGAGGCTCCAAAGTCCCAGGTTCAATCCCCTGCACCACCATAAACCTGAGCTGAGCAGTGCTCTGGTTAAAAAAAAAAAAAAAAAAAAAAAAGTCAGATTTCAGAATCTGTGTTTTTGGGGAAGTAACCTTTAGGTGCTTTACTTCAGGTAACTGGTGGAATTAGGGAGACTTTAGGTCTGTAGGTAATAAAGACTACAGTCTTTGAATGTATGCTGTATGCTGAGGTTTGGGTACTGGGAATATCTTTAAAAGGAATAATTAGGGGGAGTCGGGCTGTAGCTCAGCGGGTTAAGCGCAGGTGGCGCTAAGCTCAAGGACTGGCGTCAGGATCCCTGTTCGAGCCCCCGGCTCCCCACCTGCAGGCAGGTCCTTTCACAGGCGGTGAAGCAGGTCTGCAGGTGTCTGTCTTTCTCTCCTCCTCTCTGTCTTCCCCTCCTCTCTCCATTTCTCTCTGTCCTATCCAACAACAACGACAACAATAATAACTACAACAATAAAACAACAAGGGCAACAAAAGGGAATAAATAAATAAAATTAAAAAAAAAAAAAGGATTAGGGTGGACAGTAGACAGCATAATGGTTATGCAAAGAGACTCTCATGCCTGAGGCTCCAAAGTCCCAGGTTCAATCCCCTGCACCACCATGTGCCAGAGCTGAGCAGTGCTCTGGTTTAAAAAAAAAAAAAGAGTAGAGGGGTGGGCAGTGGAACACCCAGTTAAATGTACATGTCACCATGTGGGAGGAGCTGGGTTTCAGTACTTGTTCCTCACTTATAGGCAGGACACTTCACGAGTGAGTGGAGAAGCAGGTCTGCAGGTATCACTTTTTTTCTTCTTCCCCTCTCAATTTCCTTCTGTCCTATCCAATACTATTTAGAAAGAGGTTGGGGGATGGTGGTGGTAGACAGCATAATGGTTATGCAGAGACTCTCATTCTGAGACTCCAAAGTCCCAGGTTCAATCCCCTGTACCACCATAAACCAGAGCTGAGCAGTGCTCTGCTTAGAAAAAGAAAAAAAGAAAGGGGGACCAAGTGGTGCACAAGGACCGGGGTTCAAGTCCCCAGTCTCCACATGCAGGAGGAAAGCTTTGCAAATGGTGAAGCAGTGCTGCTGGTGTCTCTCTTTCCATCTCCCCCTTCCCCCTTCCCCTCTCGATTTCTGGCTTTATCTATCCAATAAATAAAGATAATTTAAAAATTTTTAAAAAATGAAGAAAATGGCCATCAGGAGCAGTGAATTCATAGTGCAGGCACCAAGCCTCAGCGATAATCTTGGGGAGGCAAAAAAAAAAAAAAGGAATGAATGACTATTGGGGCTGGGCAGTGGTGCAACCAGTAAAGCACATAATTTATCATGGTAAGAATCTGGGTTCAGGTCCCTACCTACAAGGGGCAAGTTTCATGAGTGGTGGAGCAGGCTGAAGATCTCTCTTCATTTCTGTCTCTATCACAATTTAAATGAATAAATAATAGAAATCTGTATAAATGGAAATAAAAGAGGAGGATGAAGAGGAAAAGAAAATGACTGTCTTTACAGTCCAGGAAGTGGGAGAGTGAATAAAGTATTTGACTCTCAGTCATGAGCTCTTGAGATCGATCTCTCACAGCACATGTACCAGAGTGCTCTGTTCTATCTCTCTCATAAATAAATAAAATTTCTTTATTGTCTTGAGTTAACAGTTTCTAATATGCCAAAAAGGTAATTACTAACACGGTTAAAATTAGGGAATCGGGAGTCGGGCAAGTAGCACAGTGGGTTAAGCACGCGTGGCGAAAAGCACAAGGACCAGCGTAAGGATCCTGGCTCCAGCCCCCGGCTCCCCACCTGCAGGGAGTCGCTTCATAAGCAGTAAAGCAGGTCTGCAAGAGTCTTTCTCTCCCTGTCTTCCCCTCCTCTCTCCATTTCTCTTCTGACCTATATAATAAAGACGACATCAATAACAACAATGATAATAACTACAACAACAAGGGCAACAAAAGGGAATAAATAAATATTTAAAAAGAATTAGGGAACCACAGAGCCTGGGTAGTGGTGCACCTGGTTGAGCGCAAGTTACAATACACAAGGACCCAGGTTTGAGTCCCTGGTCCCCACCTCAAGGGGAAGCTTTGCAGGTGGTGAAGCAGGTGTCTCTGTCTCTCTTCTTTTCTATTTTCCCCTTCCCTGTTGATCTCTGACTGTCCCTACCCAATAAAGATAATATATATATATATATATATATATATATATATATATATATATATATATATATATTTAAATTAGGGAGCAAAACCCTGTTCCCACAAGCAATGGCTGTAAGTGGGAGTATAAAATGAAATTTCTTTTTAATTCATTTATTAGATAGAGACAGTCAGAAATCAAGAGGGAAAGCAGTGATAGAGAGGAAGACAGAGAGACACCTGCAACACTGTTTCAACACTTGTGAAACTTTTGCCCTGCAGGTGGGGACTTGGGGCTCAAACCCAGGTCCTTGCACACTGTAACATGTGCTCAACTAGGTGAGCTACCACGTGGCTCCAAAAAGTAGAATCTTCTAGAGGAAGTCAAACCACATAGTTCAAAACTAAGAAAGGTGCTGGGAAGGAAAGCTAAAAAGGATTCAACTAGAAATATATAAGAAAAATTCTAATAGACAAGACAGTACTAATGTAGCAAAACCTGATCCCCTAGGATTCCTTGTCTAGTGCAACAATCTGAGATTTTTTTTTGTTTACAAGAGCACTGCTTACTCAGCTCTGGTTTATGGTGGTGCCAGAGATTGAACCTAGAAATTTGAAGCCTCAGGCAAGAAATTCTTTGAGTAACCACTATGCTACCTGTTGTAATAAAATATGTAAGAATTTCCCAAGAGGAATGAATCTAGGTACAAAGAATCTGTGATCAATTGTATCAGATACAATTTTTGAAAATGTAGGAACAAGCCTAATGTGTGTGTGTGTGACTTTTTTTTCCCCACCAAAACACTGTTCAGCCCTGGCTTATGGTTGTACAGGGGATTGAACCTGGGACTTTTCATGCTTAAGGCATGAAAGTCTTATCTGCATAGCCATAATGCTATCTCCCCTGGCATATATGACATTTTATCTCAGAAATATTTCCTTATGAATACTGACCAAAGTAAATCATAATTTCAGGTCTATTTTCAGAATTCAAACTTTATCTCTTCCACTCCCTTGAGAATACTAAAACCTGAATTAGTTATAACTCAGTGAACCAGTAATTTCATATTTTTACTTTTTAATCAAATGTTATCAATAGCAATACATCCCACCATATAGACTTACCTTAAGTGCTTTTCATAGAAACTTACGTTAGTATTAAAGGGTGTCAGATCACCTCAACTGGGTATTATTATTTTTAAATTTTCTTATTATCTTTATTTATTGAATAGAGACAGCCAGAAATCAAGAGGGTAGGGGGAGATAGAGAGGGAGAGAAACAGAGAGACACCTGCAGCCTTGCTTCACCACTTGCAAAGCTTTCCCCCCGCAGGTGGGGACCATAGGCTTGAACCAGAGTCCTTGTGCATTGTAACATGTGCACTTAACCAGGTGCACCACCACCTGGCTCCCTGGGTATTAATGTTCAAGGTATATGGATTAACATTGTTTCTCCTTCCTTAATATGGGTAGAGATACAGTTTCCTTGACATGCCTATGAATTTTAGATACTCAAGCCTATTGTCCATTTTATCCATCACACCACCTCCTGGTCTGTTGTCCATGTAAAATTTCAGGATAGCTAGTTGTTGTGTTTTATTTGGGGAATGAGTAAGGTAGTAGTCAGAAATTTTAGAAAAAGAAAGAAAACAAGGCCAGGGCCAAACAGAGACATGGTTAAGGAGAGAGGCTTACGGTTGCCGTATGTCATTGTGGAAGCCAGGTCAGGAAGTTTGGGCGCATTTACCTTCTGCTCCAGTCTATGAGTGGTGAGCACTCACAGAAACTGACACAAAACTCATTTCTATAATGGGGGTCTCTCAGGAAAGAGTGGGCTTGCCACTGACTGCCCAGTTCTGAAGGCAGCAGCTAGTAGACTAAGAATTTTCCCCCTTATGTCTATAAGCCAAACTACTTGAAAATAGAGTACTAAAAAAATAAATAAATAAATAAAAGTTTCTCCTAGATCAGCTTTGATACAGATTCCTTCACTAAGAAGTGCCCCACATTTTCTGGTCCCTTGTTCCCAAGTTCAATTACACTCTTCGCTCCTAGTCAACAGCTCTCTCATTGCCCTTATCCCAATATGAGGACCTGTTTCAGTATTTAACTAGAGAAGGACATAATCTTTTAGTGCTTTCAGTGCCTTATTCTTTTAGTGCCTTTATTTGGCAGTCTGGTGAAAACTATGGACTAATTCTCAGAATAATGTACATGAAATAAAATACAGAGGGATAAATAATAATAAAATATATGTGATTATGAAGAAAACCAAGTATATTTAAATATAATGCTTAGCTCCATATAGCCTCTGGAACATAAATTCCTTGAGTGTAGAGACTGTGTCTTTATCTCTATACTGTCTAGCACAAGTTTGGCACAGTTACTTAATGTTTAACTGGAATATAGAAAGCTACTGCCAAGTCAGCTTAAAAAAATCATTCACTGCAACTGTTCGTGTACATACCAGTGGTTTTCAGATGTCCCACCTCATCTGAGATCATCTAGATCAGGGCTGTGAGGGAACCCATACTTAAAAACAACAGGTACCATAGCATCTAGCAATAATGACAGGTTATTGGAAGACCAGGAAAACAAAGTTCATATATTTTCACCAGTCAGACTATTCAGATAGTGAAAGTAAATAGGCTCTGTCTTCAGGAGGATCTCTTGACTCTGGAAGTACAATGCTTTTACTACTTTAAAATGCTACTAACAGCTCTGACAGAGGAAAGAAAGGAACCTGAGCTGACAGGGAGGTGTTCTTAGGGGCTCCTCTTCTGTTCTTAATTGAACCTTGTGTCTCTGAGAAAGAAGTGTTTCTGAAAACCATAATAGGGATGACACATGCCTTTCTAGACTCAAGTAGTAGTTTTAGGCATAGACAAAATTTTTGTTTTTGCTACTGTACCAAAGGGGGAGAAACAAAAAACCTAAAAAAAAAAAAAAAAAAAGCCACCTGCCTCTCTAAAAGGCCAAAGGTTTGTTCTAAAGTAACTGTTGCATCTATTAAATATGTTAAAAAGAAAAAACCCCAGACAACTTTAAAGCTGAAAACCACTGCTGTATGGGGCTCATAAATTTCACCCTTAAGGCTTTTCAGAATGACCCTCTCAAATCAGAGGGCTTCTCTAGCTATATACAACCATCTACAGAATGGTAGAATACAATTTTCACTTGCTTGACAACAGGATTTCTAATGTCTATTGAGAGAAACATGGCTTCAAAAAAAAAAAAAAGGAAATTACGGGTCTTCTTAAAAAAAAAAAAAAGGAAATTACTCGTCAAAATTTTGTTTTTAATTTAAAAAAAAAAAAAAAAACCTCTCCCACTCCTAAGGTGTGTGCTTTCTTTTAAGCTGTCTGAAGTCTCCCTATATTTTTCTTAGTGCAATAAACAATGCAATCAAATAAATGAAAAAACAGGGTTCCACTCTTGCCTTAAACATGGGAGATGGTCAAAGGGGGGGGGGGAGATCACAGCATGGAAAATGGCCCAGCTCTAAATATACAAACAATGTAAAGAATAGGAAAACAGTAATGTAACCCTTGCCCTCCCCTACCCCAAAGACATTACTGGTATATTTCCTATAATATAATGTTGCAGACAGTGCTTTTTTCCCAGGGAGTCCAGCTCGTTTAGGAGGAGGCTTCTACTTAGTACCTCAGATAGGCTGGGGGGTGTTGAGAGTCTTCCCTGCCAAATCTAAGGCATTTATTTTTATAAGCTCCATATCCCACAGAAACATCTGTGTTATAAATGGTATAAATGAATCTAAAAGGGGATGAAGGCAGTCAGGCACCTGTCACTGTTCTCCAAATCAGCCAAAATGCTGAAGAGGGTAGGATCCAGGAGAGATGCCATGAACAGTTGTGATGAAGGGCAGAACAAGAGGAAGCACCAAATGAGTTTCTGCTTTTGGTTCCAAAGCCAGAAGAAAATAAAAGAAAAAGAAAAAAGAAAAGGCCCACCAAAAAGGGCAGACGGGCTGGACAAGGGCCTCCCCTGCTCCTGGATTCATGTAATACAGAAAATGGCCTCAGAGGTCCACCCCTACAAAGTCACAGTCCAAGAACCGGAGCAATCTGCATCACGTCACAGTCTGCAAATGAATGGGCTGATCATCCCTACTTGAGCAGGCAAGGGCTTTGACAAAGCGGGGACAAAATAAGCTACCACCTTGAATTCCAAACCACAGCTGTGACCTTTTGGATATCTATTTCTGCAGGACCACAGCCCCTTGATGTCACTTTCTCTATATGGAGATATACCCTCAAAATGGCACCCATGGTAGTAATCTTTAGAGATATCAGGAGGCATCAGTTGCATTTTTGGAAGTGAGATGATTTCCTTGTCTCATCCTAGCCAAAGCACTTTCCTTTTAAAGTTGCTGCCAGTATGCAACCTTTCTTCCAAGCAGAGGGGAGGAAAATATTTCCTTTTGTTTTGGATTTTTGTGCTAACCTCTGAAGGGACTCTTCAGGATACAAAGAGAAATGGTCTTCTGCATCTACTTGTGAGTGGATTGCCTTCCAGTGTCAGATCTGTATTCCAGAGTTTGATCTGTGCATTTTTATAAGAATAAAACCACATGAACACAGACAGGCTAACCGTGAAGAGGACTTTCCAGACAGGATTTCTTCATGCCTCCCCTAAAAGAAACAAATTTTCTTGGTGTGAGAGAATCAGGACATTGAGTGACCTACTCTCCAATTCCAGAGGGGCAGCTTGGTTTTGTCCCCTTTTCAGTGACAGGTTAAGAGGGTTGAACCCTACATTTTCAGTTACAAGGAGATTTTGTTTAAAAAAAAAATCCTATGTGGAAATGAGTGAGACAATGACAAAATAAACAAATAATTAAAATCCAAACCAAAACATATCTCCTGGCCCCGAGACTGCCAGTTAGTCCTCCAAGACCACGATCTCTACATTGTGGACTTGATGCTGGTGGTCTTCCAGCTCAGCCACAACTTTCTCTTCAGTCCTCAGCTCTGTCTCCAAAATGACTGCTTTGCCCTCAGTATCCTCAGCCTCTGGGTCTGGGGCTGGGTCGATCTCAATGATGGTCTGTCCATCCTCTGAGGTACTTTCAACAGCTTGGATTGCAGAGGTCAGGCCAGATTCCATGGCCACCAATTCCACAGGGCTTACCATGGTGGTCATGTTGCCCAGGGTACTCCCATCCTGCATAGCGGTGGAGCTTAGCAGTGCCAAGCTAGATGAAGGGTGGAGCGTCACTGTGTCTGATGAGCTGCTCTTGGCAGAGGAGACCACCGTGGCGTAGCGGAAGAGCTGAGGGCCAGAAGGCAGTGTGTGGACAGTCACAGGATTGGAGCCCTGGCTGAGGGTGGCCACTGGAATATTGCCCATGGAAAAAGACTGACCCACTGGGGTGATGGTGATGGGTGAGATGACAGTGAACTGAGGCTGCTGGACAGGAGGAGAAGGGCTCAGGACAGTAGTCGAGGCTGGCCGTTGGAGACGAGGTCGTTTTGGAGGCTTAGGAGTGCTCACAGGCATCAGTACTACATTTTGAACTGTCTGGGATTTCAGCCTCTGATCCTGAGCTTGCTTCTTCTGCTCTTCCAACTGGCGTTCCAAATCTATGGAAAAAAGATAGTATTTGGTGTGGAAGGAAGTATCAACTTGGGAAGAGTAAACTGGCTTACGAGACTTGGGGAATCTTACGTGAGTTTTGCTACCAAGGTAAATCACTTCATTGTTTTTTTTTGTTTGTTTGTTTTTTTTAATATTTTCTTTTTATTTATTTATTCCCTTTTGTTGCCCTTGTTGTTTTATTGTTGTAGTTATTGTTGTTGTCATCGTTGTTGACAAGAAGCTCAAGGACCGGCGTCAGGATCCCGGTTCGAGCCCCGGCTCCCCACCTGCAGGCAGGTCCCTTCACAGGCGGTGAAGCAGGTCTGCAGGTGTCTGTCTTTCTCTCCCTCTCTCTCTGTCTTCCCCTCCTCTCTCCATTTCTCTCTGTCCTATCCAACAACAACGACATCCATAATAACTACAACAATAAAACAACAAGGGCAACAAAAGGGAATAAATAAATAAAATTAAAAAATATATATATATAGGATGACCCTGATGCTAGGTCTGCTTTTTTCTTTGTGCCTCCGCTGATTTACTTTACTACATTCCACCTGGATCTGTGTAAAAATCTAATACTATGTGGATTAAACAAAAGGAAGGAGTCAGTCACAATATAAATCAATTAAGAAAATGGCAAAACTCAAGGGCTTCCAGTCAGGATGGCAGGGGCCAAAGAGCCTCTGATTGCTCTTGTTGCCACCAGCACAGCAAAAGCTACAACATACATGGACAAACCAGCATAAAAACCAGCTTGCAGCTCAGATGAACTAAAACAAAAGAAAGAAACACCAAATTGTGAGAACAGAGAAACTCATAACTAAGGTAAAAATTTGCTCCCTGTTTGCTTCCATGCCACTGGGCCAGGATCTTGCCATAGCATTCAATTGCCCTACTGGCTCTAAACACCTTTGGCTCTGGCTACTTCAGCCCAGCTTCTGCTGCTGCTGCTTGCCTACATGGGCACCTCCCAGTCGTGGCTGCTGGGTTCAGTTCACTCCCATGTCAACTCTTACCAGTTCAGTCTGGCCAGTTCAGTTTACCTGTGCTTGATTTAGCCTGTATCTTGTACAGCTAGGGCCTCTGCTTCTGTGGCTGTCATCTAGTTCCAATTAGGACCCTGCCACCCACTGCCTCACTGCCTCTGCAGACAGTTACACAGTGGAAAGAGAATGTAACTCACCTGCAGTGTTGGATCAAGACAGCAATTGAAGAAAAACTTAAATTCAACATAGCTATAATAGGCCTCCCAATGAAGAACTTAAAGCTACGACGTTAGAGATACTTACTGAGTTGAGAAGAATTATGGAGAACTACAACAAATTCAGAGAAATAATGAGGAAATTTATAGATAAATTCATAATAGTGACCAGATGAAAGAAGAGTACAATGACAGAGCTACACATACACACCCCACAGGAAAATACCTACAAGGAAAAAGACACTAAAGACTGAAGTGGAGAACAAGAAAATAGGGTAGAATAAACCAACCAGAAGAAAAAAAAAAAAAAAAGAAAGAAAAAGGTAAGAAAAGAAATCAATCAGGGAGTCGGGCGGTAGCGCAGTGGGTTAAGTGCACATAGTGCAAAGTGCAAGGACTGACATGAAGATCCCGGTTCGAGCCCCCAGCTCCCCACCTGCAGGGGAGTCACTTCACAAGCGGTGAAGCAGGTCTGCAGGTGTCTATCTTTCTCTCCCCCTCTCTGTATTCCACTCCTCTCCATTTCTCTCTGTCCTAGCCAACAACGATGGTATCAATAATAACAACAATAATAACTACAACAATAAAAACAACAAGGGCAACAAAAAGGGAAAATAAATATTTAAAAAATAAATAAAAAAGAAGTCAATCAGTGAAATATGCTGCTTTGCCATGTATGTAAGCATTTAAGCCTGGCCTCCACTGCATTGAATGCAGTTTTGATTCTATATTCTCATTCACTCTCTCTTCCTCACTCACTCTACCTCTCTGTTGCTATGTTAGAAAAAAACCCACTAAGGGAGTCAGGTGGTAGCGCAGCGGGTTAAGTGCATGTGGCTCAAAGTGCAAGGACCGGCATAAGGATCCCAGTTCGAGCCTCTGGCTCCCCACCTGCAGGGGAGTTGCTTCACAGGCAGTGAAGCAGGTCTGCAGGTGTCTCTCTTTCTCTCCCCCTCTGTCTTCCCCTCCTCTTTCCATTTCTTTCTGTCCTATCCATAATAACGACAACAATAATAACTACAACACTAAAACAACAAGGGCAACAAAAGGGAATAAATAAATAAATAGAAAATGAAAAAAAAAACAGGCAGAGAAACTGCATAATGGTTATGCAAAGGACTTTCATGCCTGAGCCCTTCATGCCTGAAGCCCCTGAGATCCCTGGTTCAATCCCCTGCCCACCATAAGCTAGAGCTGAGCAGTGCTCTGGTCTTTCTGTTTCTCCCTCCTTCCCCCTTCTGTATCTTTCTTTCATTAAAATAAATAAAAGAGGGAGCTGGGCAGTAGCGCAGCAGGTTAAGCGCACATGGCACAAAGTGCAAGGACCAGCGTAAGGATCCCAATTCCAGCCCCCAGCTCCAGGCCCCCGCTCCCCACCTACAGGGGATTGCTTTGCAAGTGGTGAAGCAGGTTTGCAGGTGTCTATCTTTCTCCTCTCTTCCTCTCTGTCTTCCCCTCCTCTCTCAATTTCTCTGTCCTAGCCAACAACAACAGCTATGACAACAATAACAACTACAACAAGGGCAACAACAACAAGGGCAACAAAATGGGAAAAATGGCCTCCCAGAGTAGTGGATTCGTAGTGCAGGCACCGAGCCCCAGCAATAACCTGGAGGCAAAAAAAAAAAAAAAGGTTTTTTAAAAAATAAAAGATATTTTAAAAACTAAAATAATTAATATATGAGAATTATGGGACAGCATTAAGAGAAACATTATTTGCATCATAAGCGTGTAAGAAGAAAAAGAGAGAAAGGGGCAGAATATTTATTTGAAGAAACTTTAACTGAGAATTTCCCTAAATTAAAAGAGACAGACTCCTAGATGCAGAAGGCTTGACAAGCTTCAAGAACAATGAGCATAGTCCTAAGTTCATTAAGAATCATAATAGTTAAAATTTCAAGGACTGAAGACAAATAGATAATCTGAAGGCTGTTAAAGAAAAATGAAGAGTCACTAATAAAAGAAATCTCCAAGGGAGTCGGGTGGTAGTGCGGCGGATTAAGCGCACATGGCACAAAGCACAAGGACTGGTGTAAGGATCCCAGTTTGAGCCCCAGCTCCCCACCTGCAGGGGAGTCGCTTCACAAGTGGTGAAGCAGGTCTGCAGGTGTCTATTTTTCTCTTGCTTTCTCTGTCTTCCCCTCCTTTTTCCATCTCTCTGTCCTATCCAACAACAACGATATCAATAACTACAACAATAAAACAATAAGGGCAACAAAAGGGGATAAATAAATAAATAAATAAATATAAGGTATAATAATAATAATAAAGAAATCCCCAAAGCTGATTTCTTAACTGAAATACTAAAGGTGAAAAAGGACTGATGGGGCTGGGTGGTGGCGCACCTGGTTGAGTGCACATGCTACAATGATCAAGGACCCACATTCAAACTCCCAGTCTCCACCTGCAAGGGGAAAGCTTCACAAGTGGTGAGCTGGTCTGCAGGTGTCTCTCTGTCTCTTCCTCTCTCTCTCTCTCCTCCTTCCTTCTTGATATATAATTGTCTCTATCAAATAAAGATAATTAAAAAAAATTTTAAAATAAAATTAAAAGAATTATTTAAAAAAGAAAGAGAGGAAGAAAGAAAGAAAGAAAGAAAGAAAGAAAGAAAGAAAGAAAGGAAGGAAGGAAGGAAGGAAGGAAGGAAGGACTGGCAAGATATATTTGAAGTTCTGAATGGTCCAGGAGGTGGCACAGTGGATAAAGCATTGAACTTTCAAGCTTTGGGTTCCTAGTCCAATCCCCAGCAGCACATGTATCAGAGTGATGTCTGGTTCTCTCTCTCTCTCTCTCTCTCTCTCCTCCTATTTTTCTCACTAATATATAAATAAAAATAAATGATAAAGAAGTTCTGAGTAAAACAGGCCTAAAAATACTTTATCCTGGTAGGTTATCTATCAGTCAGGTTTGAAGGAGGTAATGAGAGCTTTTCAGATAAGTAGCAGCCAAAGGAATTCATCTTAGCTAAACAAGATCTATAAGAAATACTGAAGGGGGAGTCGTGCAGTAGTAGAGCAGGTTAAGCGCAGGTGGTGCAAAGTGCAAGGACTGGTGTAAGGATCCCGGTTCAAGCCCCCGGCTTCCCACCTGCAGGGGAGTCACTTCACAGGTGGTGAAGCAGGTCTGCAAGTGTCTTATCTTTCTCTCCCCCTCTGTCTTCCCCTCCTCTCTCCATTTCTCTCTGTCCTATCCAACAACAACAACATCAATAACAACGATAATAACTACAATAAAATAAGGGCAACAAACATAAGTAGAACCTGAAATGGAATTGGCGTATTGCACCAAAGTAAAAGACTCTGGGGTGGGTGGGTGGGGAGAATACAGGTCCATGAAGGATGATAAATGACATAGTGGGGGTTGTATTGTTAAATGGGAAACTGGGGAATGTTATGCATGTACAAACTATTGTATTTACTGTTGAATGTAAAACATTAATTCCCCAATAAAGAAATAAATTTTATAAATAAGTAAATAAATAAATAAACAAGGGCAACAAAAGGGAATAAATAAATAAATATTTAAAGAAAAAAATACTGAAGGAAGGGGGCCGGGCCGTAGTGCAGCGGGTTAAGCATACATGGCGTGAAGTGCAAGGACTGGCTTCAAGCCTCGGCTCCCCACTTGTAGGCGTGTCTCTACCTACCCTAACCCTACCTCAACCCCTACCCCAACCCTAACCCTTCACAAGCGGTGAAGCAGGTCTGCAGGTGTCTATCTTTCTTTCTTTTTTTAATGTTTTATTTATATTGTTTTTACTTTTTAACCAGAGCACTGCTCAACTCTGGCTTATGGTGGTGTGGGGGATTGAACCTGGGATTTGATGGAGCTTCAGGCATGAGAGTCTGTTTGCATAACCATTATGCTATCTACCCCCACCCCAGGTGTCTATCTTTTTTTTTTTAAATAAATAAATATTTATTTATTTATTCCCTGTTGTTGCCCTTGTAGTTATTGTTGTTGTCACTGTTGCATAGGACAGAGAGAAATGGAGAGAGGGAGGGGAAGACAGAGAGGGGGAGAGAAAGACAGACACCTGCAGACCTGCTTCACCACCTGTGAAGCAACTCCCCTGCAGGTGGGGTGCCAGGGGCTCGAACCAGTATCCTTACACCAGTCCTTGTGCTTTGCGCCACCTGCGCTTAGCCCGCTGCGCTACTGCCGACTCCCTTTTTTTTTTTTTAAAGAATTTATGTATTTATGAGAAAGATAGGAAGAGAGAGAGAAAGAACCAGACATCACTCTAATACATGTGCTGCCAGGGATTGAACTCAGGACATTATGCTTGAGAGTCCAATGCTTTCTCCACTGCACCACCTCCTCTCTCAATTTCTCTCTGTTCTATTCCAACAATAACAATAATAACAACAAGGGCAAAAAAATGAGAAAAGGATGGCCTCCAGGAGCAGTGGATTCATAGTAGTACAGGTACTGAGCTCCAGCAATAACCCTGAAGGCAAAAAAAGAAGAAGAGGAGGAGGAAGAAGAAACACTGAAGGGACTCATATAAAATGAAAATATAGGGGGGGCAGGCAGTGGCACACCTGGTTGAGTGCACACGTTACAGTGCACAAGCACCTGGGTTCAAGTCCCCAGTCCCTACCTACAGGGGAAAAGCTTTACGAGTGGTGAAGCAGGGCTGCAGGTGTCTCTCTGTCTTTCTCCCTCTCTACTTCCCCCTTTCTCTCGACTTCTGTCTCTATCAAGTAAATAAGTAAAGATAACAAAAAAAAGAAAACATAAAATAATTCACTTATATGAAGAAAGCAAACAAAGTCAGGTAAATAAGAAAACCCAATAAAGGCTATGACCTTTGACAGCAGAACTGAGGGTAACAAAGGAGGAGGGGAGTTGTGTGTGTAGGGGAAGGGTGGTGGAGTGGAGGCCAAATGGATTTTTCTGGAGAGACTTTGGTGGGGATGTGGACGGGGTAGCACATTTTGAAGAGGTAAAAAGTTGTACTACTAAAACACATAGACTTATAAATGAAAGTTACCTCAAAAGCAAATAAGAACAATAATAGATTAAAAGAAATGACAAGGGCAGGGGTATATAGCATAATGGTTATGCAAAGAGACTCTTATGCCTGAGGCTCTGATGTCCCAGGTTCAATCCCCTGCACCACCATGAGCAAGAGCTCAGCAGTGCTCTGGTGTTTCTCTCTGTGTCTTCCTTTCTCTGCATCTTTCTCAAAATAAAATAAATAAAATACTTAAAAAAGAGTTGTCTGGGAGGTGGCACAGTGCGTAACGCTTTGGACTCTCAAGCATGAGGCCCTGAGTTCAATCCCCGGCAGCACGTGTACCAGAGGGATGTCTGGTTCTTTCTCTCTCTCCTATCATTTCTCATGAATAAATAAAATCTTTAAAAAAAAGGCAAACCTCAAGGATATTAGTATAATATCACTTAAGAAAGAAAAGTTATACACACCTGCTAGAGTATAGAGAAACTGCTCTTCTCCCTGCTCTACTTGGCTCCTCCTGTTGTCCAAAACCTTCTTGACAGTGTCCATTAGGCCAAATGTATGGGCTACATTGTTGAGAACAGCAGCATCTATTAAAGAAAAAATGCTTATCAGTTGAGTTGAAACTGAAAGGCTCGAGGGCCAGATGATAGCACAGCCAGTTGAGTGCACACGTTATCATGCTCAAGGACCTGGGTTTAAGTCCCTGGTCCCCACCTCCAGGGGGGAAGCTTCATTAGTGATGATGCAATGCTATAGGTGTCTTTATGCCCCTTCTCTCTCAATTTCTCTCTGTCCTACTAAATAAAAAAGAAATTAAAAAAATAAATTAAAAAAAGGAAAATATGGCCACCAAGAGCAGTGGATTTATCCTGCAGGCACTGAGTCCCAAAGATAAGCCTGTTGGTAATATAATAAACAAACAAATTAAAAGGTTCCACCAGCAAACAATTTTTCTGTTTATAAATACAAAATAATCCAGAAATATTGGAACTATCATAAACAAACAAAAACAACCTTTTTAATATGTTATACCAGAGACTGAACCCAGGGTCTTACACATATGCATCACCAATGGGTAACCTCCCCAGCCCGAATCATTTCCAATTTAATGAGAGAGAGAAAACAAAGAACTACTCTACTATCCATGTAGTTCTTTTTTTTTCTTTTAAAGTCTTTTTCTAAATTTATTTATTCATTTTCCCTTTTGTTGCCCTTGTTGTTTTTCATTGTTGTTGTAGTTATTATTGTTTTGTTACTGATGTTGTCATTGTTGGATAGGACAGAGAGAAATGGAGAAAGGAGAAGACAAGAGAGGGGGAGAGAAAGATAGACACCTGCTTTACCACCTGTGAAGGGACTCCCCTGTAGGTGGGGAGTCAGGGGCTCAAACCAGGATCCTTACACTTTGTACCACATGCACTCAACCCGCTGCACTAGTGCCCGACCCCCTATCTATGTAGTTCTTTTTTTAAAAAAACAAAACAAAACTTTTTTTTTAATCTTTATTTATTGGATAAGGACAGCCAGAAATCAAGGGGGAAGAGGGTGATAGAGAGGGAGAGAGAGAGAGAGACACCTGTAGCACTGCTTCACCACTCGCAAATCTTTCCCCCTGCAGGTGGGGACCAGGGGCTCGAACCTGTGTCCTTGTGCATTGTAATATATGCGCTCAACCAGATGTGCCACAACCAGGCCCCTCCTATCCATGTAGTTCTACCTTGTTCCTCCTATATGGTGCCAGGGATTGAACCCAGCATTTTAAGATCCCAGTTTGAGCCCCTGACTCCCCACCTGCAGGGGATTTCTCTCTATCCTAACAACAGCAGTAATGACAAGAATAACAACAACAACAACAAGGGCAACAAAATGGGGGAAAAATAGCCTCCCGGAGCAGTGGATTCCTAGTGGAGGCACCAAGTCCCATCAATAACCCTGGAGGTACAAAATAATAACAACAACAACAGTAAATTTTAATTTAAAATGTATATCATAAGCTTGTGAGATCTCATTATGGCCACATTTGTAACATCCTTTTACTGAAGAAAGCATCCTATGAGTATTCAGCAACAGCCATTAATAAACACTCTTATTTCTGAAACTTTTAAACTAATAGACTATAAAAGTCTTCAAAATCAGGTTTGTTTCTCCAATTTTCAAACCATACAAACACACACATATATATTCACATACATATGTATTCACAATATATCTTCAGAATACACACACACACACACACACACACACACACACACACACACAGAGGGAGGCAAACGGAAAAAAAGAAAAAAAGAAAGAAAGACAGCGAGAACGAAAGAAATATTGCTTTTAGGTACACTATATAATGGCAAAAATTACCTGTAAAGAAAAGCATGGCTAGGGCTGGGGAGATAGTGTAATGGTTATGCAAAAGACTTTCATGCCTGAAGCTCTACAGTCCCAGGTTCAATCTCCAGCACTACCATCAGCTGAGCAGTGCTCTAGTCTCTCTCTGTATCTCTATCATAAATAAAATAAAAATAAAAATACCAGACAAGCCACCTGTTTTCCTAAGAAAGAAAGATAGAAAGAGGGGACTGGGGAGATAGCATAATGGTTGTGCAAAAAGACTTTCATGCCCGAGGTACCAAAGGTCCCAGGTTCAATCCCCAGCACCACCATTAGCCAGAGCTGAGCAGTGCTCTGGTAAAAAAAAAGAAAGAAAGAAGGAAGAAAGGAAGGAAGGAAGGAAGGAAAGAAGGAAGGAAGGAAGGAAGGGAAAAAGAACAGCTAAACCTGAATATGAACTTTGTACAATTTATTTGTTAAAAATATTTTTAAGTCTTATTTAATTTATTTATTATTGAAATCAGAGAGAAATTGAGAACGATGGGGAGAGAAGAGAGGGAAGAGACAGAGACACGTGCAGCTCTACTTCACCAGGAAGCTTTCCCCCTGCAAGAGTGAACAGGAACCTCAGCCCAGGTCTTTGTGCACTGTAGTGTATGTGTTAACCAGGTGCGCCACCACCTGGCCCCATCACTGACTTTACATTTTTTTTTTATATTTATTTTCCCTTTTGTTGCCCTTGTTGTTTTAGTGTTGTAGTTATTACTGTTGTTATTGATGTCACTGTAGTTGGATAGGACAGAGAGAAATGGAGAGAGGAGGGTAAGATAGAGGGGGAGAGAAAGATAGACACCTGCAGACCTGCTTCACCGCCTGTGAAGCGACTCCTCTGCAGGTGGGGAGCCGGGGGCTCGAACCAGGATCCTTACGCCAGTGACTTTACATTTTTGTGGAAGAGCTGGGACCTCAAACATGCATGGTTTCACTGCCCCAGGGGTGCTTCCTCATTCAGAGTGAGAGAGAGGAGAGAGATACAGAGTCACCACAACAGCAGAGCTTCCCTTGGTGCTGCTCTAACACCACCATGTAGCTCCGGAACTCAAATCTGGGTCAAGCACATGGCAAGGCATACACTCTACCCAGCAAGTTATCTCTTCAGCCCCCTTGACTTTACTTTCATGAATCTTCATTTCCTTATCTATAAAATGGGGATGATATAAGTTTAGTAATCTAATAAGGTTAACAGGATCTGCCTACAGTTGTTTGTATTTAATAATCTCTATTATTGGGTTTAGTGCACTTACCTGTGACCTGGAAGGGAGTCTGTATGAGCCGCTGCTGAACTCCCCTGAGTAATTCCTCTATTTCCTTCTGTATATTGCAGACAACCTCTTCCATCAGCCCAACATCAGCTATTCCTTTCCAGAACATCAAAGTATCCTCTAGTATAAGAGGGACAAAATAGTGAACAAGAGATTTACATATATTGAGGTCCATCTGGATAGTGTGCTAAAATCAACATTATCTTAGTGTGGTTCTTTTGCATGATTCCACCCCTCCTGGTGGACTTTTTCTTCCTATAAATACAGAGGCAGAGAGGAAGCAGGGAGGAAGAGAGATATAGATAATAAGAGTGTAGAAAAACAACACAGCACCAGTTGTGCACAGACTCCAGTGTAGTTACCAGGGGCTCAAGCCTAGGTCCTTGAGTATGGTAAAGTGTGAGTTCTACCAGGTGAGCTACCTCTTGGTCTCCTACCACATTTTATTTTTAATATGTTTATTTATTTTCTAAGTGGGGGAGGTCAGAGCACTGTTTCAGAAAGTGGTACCATGACCAGAACTCAGGGCCTTACACATGTAAATCCTCAAGTCCTACACTACCCTCTAGGCCATCTCTTTTATATCATATAACATTTCAATTCAGAAGGGTGTCTTCTTTCTTCTTTATCTTTCTTTCTTTCAATATTTTATTTATTTATTTGTTTATTTATTAGAGAGATAGGAGGAGAGAGAGAGAAAGAGAACCAGAGCATCACTCTACTAGTACATGTGCTGCTGGGGATTGAACTCAGGACCTCATGCTTGTAAGTCCAAAGTCCAGTGCTTTAGCCACTTCACCACATCTTGGACCACTTCCCACCCCCACCCCCCTCCATTAGCTATCTATCTAGACAAGGAAGCAGAGAGAGTAAAACAGAACACAGCACCAAAGCTTCCTTCAGTGCAGTGGGGGCCAGACTTGAACCTGGGTCATGTTCATAGCAAAGCAGCACACTATGAATTAGCTATTTCTCCAGCTCTCCTTCTATTTATAAATCTTTTTTATGTGTGGCACTGGGGCCTCACAAATGTAAAATTTCAGCAATCCCAAGCCAACTCTCTCATTCTTTTTATTTCAAACCAAGAGAAAGCAAGAAACATGGCAGCACTGCTTCATCATTCATGAAACCACTCTGGTAATTCCAAGTGGTACTATAGTTCAAGACCAGCCCTTGCTCTTGGTAAGGCATGCATGCATTCCACCAGGTGAAGTAATTTCCCCTGCTCTGCCCCCACTGCTTTTACTTATTTATTTATTTATTTATTTATTTGAGAGACACACCAGAGAACTGCTCAATTATATGTAATATGATGTGTGCAAGGCATATACTCTACCTGATAAGCCACGACCTAAGCTGCTTAATTTTTTCTTCTCTTGCAGCTTGGTTTAAGAATGCACAAGGACCCAGGTTCGAGTCCCTGGTCCCCACCTGCAGGGGGAAAGCTTCCTGAGTGGTAAAGCAGAGCTGCAGGTGTCTCTGTCTCTCACCTCCTTCGCTCTCAATTTCTGGCTATCTCTATCCAATATATAAATAAAGATAATAAATTTTTTAAATTTATTTCTTTATTGGGGAATTAATGTTTTACATTCAACAGTAAATACAATAGTTTGTACATGCATAACATTCCCCAGTTTCCCATTTAACAATACAACCCCCAGTATGTCATTTATCATCCTTCATGGACCTGTATTCTCCCCATCCACCCACCCCAGAGTCTTTTACTTGGGTGCAATATGCCAATTCCATTTCAGGTTCTATTGTGTTTTCTTTTCTGATCTTGTTTTTCAACTTCTGCCTGAGAGTCAGATCATCCCATATTCATCCTTCTGTTTCTGTCTTATTTCACTCAACATGATTTTTTCATAAGAAACCAAAGTTCCTGGTCAGGGAACCGAAGTGTGGCCCAGAGTAAAATGTTCCAGAGACAGAGAAACTGTCTCATAATGAAACAGTAGAGGCTTTGGCAAACCTCTTCATAAGTAGAAGAGAAGACCATAGTGCACAGGTATGCAAAGTCTTCACTTATCTGGGAGTTGCGCAGGTCCAGTCCCACGTTGTAGTGCCATATGTTGTTTTCGACGGGTTATGTTGTTTTTGCCGGGCTGGCTTCACGGGCGGGTAACAGACAACCAGGGACTCATGGTTGAGCTGTAGGCAGTATCTCTTTATTCATGCAGGATGCAGCACAATCTAAGAGGAGCTAAGCTAAACTCAAGTACCCTAAAACTCACAATGCTGTCTTTATATATACTTGCCAAGTAGGGTGGAAACAGGATGTGACATAGAGAGGGTGGAGAGAAAAGTGACTGGTGAAAATCAGAGTGTGGCAAGGAGAGGATCAGGGTGTGACAAGGAGGGGGCGGAGCAGGTGAGAATCCTATCACTGAACCACCAATGCCCTGGAGGGAGGTGCTTGTTAACAGTGGTTATGTAAATAGAATGCAGTGGTTATGTAAATAGAATAGTGTTAAGCAGGGGGGATTTAAACCAAATGAAACAGAAGGGGTCTCATGCATACCAACAGTTCTTCTTTGAAGGTTTTGTAGAATTCATTTGTAAAACCATCTGGTCCATGACTTTTATTTTTGGGGAGATTTTTGATAACTGTTTCAATTTCATTAGCTGTGATAGGCCTGTTCATGTTATCCACTTCCTCTTTACTTAGTTTTGGAAGTTGGTAGGTATCTAGGAAATCGTCCATTTCTTCCAGGTTCTCTAGCATGGTGGCATATAGTTGTTCATAGAAGCCTCGCATGATATGTTGAATTTCTGCAGTGTCTGTTGTGATATCTCCTTTTTCATTTACTATCCGATTTATTTGGGTCTTCTCCCTTTTTTGTTTTGTGAGTCTGGCTAAAGGTTTGTCGATTTTGTTTACTCTTTCGAAGAACCAACATTTACTTTTGTTGATCTTTTGTATGGTTTTCCTATTCTCAATGTTATTGATTTCTGCCCTAACTTTAGTGATTTCTGTCCTTCTGGTTGCTTTAGGGTTCCTTTGTTGTTCTTCTTCTAGGTCTTTAAGATGTGCAATCAGGCTGTTTATTTGTGCTTTTTCTTGTTTCCTAATGTGTGCTTGTATAGCTATGAACTTCCCTCTTAGGACTGCTTTAGCTGTGTCCCAAATATTTTGATAGCTTGTGTCTTCATTTTCATTGAACTCTCGAAACATTTTGATTTCTTCCTTGATTTCCTCTTTGACCCAGAAGTTGTTAAGAAGTGTACTGTTGAGCTTCCACATTTTGGCACTGTTACTAATCTTTTGTTGATTGTTAAATGTTAGTTTAATTCCACTGTGGTCTGAGAAGATGCTTGGGATGATTTCAATGCTCTTGAATTGGCTGATACTGTCTTGTGGCCTAACATATGGTCTATCCTTGAGAATGATCCATGTGGATTTGAGTAAAATGTGTATTCCAGTTTCTTGGGATGAATGACTCTGAAAATGTCCAATAGTTCTAGTTTATCTATCTCTTCATTTAGCTCCCTTATGTCTTTATTGATTTTCTGCCTGGATGATCTGTCAAGTTGAGATAGTGGGGTGTAGAAGTCCCCTACCATGATTGTGTTACTGTTAATATATTGCTGTAGCTCTTTCAGTAGAAGTTTGATGTATTTAGATGGCTTCTCATTGGGTGCATAGATGTTAATAATTGTTAAGTCCTCTTGATTGACTGATCCTCTGAGCATTAAGTAGTGTCCATTCCTATCTTTTTTAATCTTATCTATTTTAAAGTCTATCATGTCAGATATGAGAATAGCTGTTCCTGCCCTTTTTTGTGGGCCATTGGCTTGTATGATAGTTTTCCATCCTTTCACTTTAAGTCTGTGTTTGTCTTGTTGAGTTAGGTGAGTTTTCTGTACACAGCATATTGTTGGGTTGTGTTTTCTGATCCATCTTCCTACTCTTTGTCTTTTAATAGGTGAATTCAGGCCATTGACATTTATTGATATCAAAGACTGAAGGTATTGATAATAATTTTTTTTTAATTAGAAATACATCAAAGTTAGAGGCAGTCTGATAGGATGAAAAGCAAGGAATAGCCCCACACGTATGGACATCTAATCTTTGACAAAGGGGCCCAGACTATTACATGGGGAAAGCAGAGTCTCTTCAACAAATGGTGTTGGAAACATTGGGTTGAAACATGCAGAAGAATGAAACTAAATCACTGTATTTAACCAAATACAAAAGTAAATTCCAAGTAGATCAAGGACTTGGATGTTAGACCAGAAACTATCAGATACTTAGAGGAAAATATTGGAAGAACTCTTTTCCGCATAAATTTTAAAGACATTTTCAATGAAACGAATCCAATTACAAAGAAGACTAAGGCAAGTATAAACCTATGGGACTACATCAAATTAAAAAGCTTCTTCACAGCAAAAGAAACCACTACCCAAACCAAGAGACCCCTCACAGAATGGGAGAAGATCTTTACATGCCATACCTCAGATAAGAGTTTAATAACCAACATATATAAAGAGCTTGCCAGATTCAACAACAAGACAACAAATAACCCCATCCAAAAATGGGGGAAGGACTTGGACAGAATATTCACCACAGAAGAGATCCAAAAGGCCAAGAAACACATGAAAAAATGCTCCAAGCTTCTGATTGTCAGAGAAATGCAAATAAAGACAACCATGAGATATCACTTCACTCCTGTGAGAATGTCATACATCAGAAAAGGTAACAGCAAGAAATGCTGGAGAGGGTGTGGAGTCAAAGGAACCCTCCTACACTGCTGGTGGGAATGTCAACTGGTCCAACCTCTGTGGAGAACAGTCTGGAGAACTCTCAGAAGGCTAGAAATGGACCTACCCTATGATCCTGCAATTCCTCTCCTGGGGATATATCCTAAGGAACTCAACACATCCATCCAAAAAGATCTGTGTACACATATGTTTTTGGCAACACAATTTGTAATAGCCAAAACCTGGAAGAAACCCACGTGTCCAACAACAGATGAGTGGCTGAGCCTGTTGTGGTATATATATACAATGGAATACTACTCAGCTGTAAAAAATGGTGACTTCGGGGAGTTGGGCGGTATCGCAGCGGGCTAAGCGCAGGTGGCGCAAAGCACAAGGACCGGCATAAGGATCCCTGTTCGAACCCCGGCTCCCCACCTGCAGAGGAGTCGCTTCACAGGCGGTGAAGCAGGTCTGCAGGTGTCTGTCTTTCTCTCCTCCTCTCTGTCTTCCCCTCCCTCTCTCCATTTCTCTCTGTCCTATCCAACAACGACAACAACAATAATAACTACAACAATAAAACAACAAGGGCAACAAAAGGGAATAAATAAATAAAATAAATATTAAAAAAAATTTTTTTTTTAAATAGTGACTTCACGGTTTTCTTGGATGGACCTTGAAAAAATCATGTTGAGTGAAATAAGTCAGAAACAGAAGGATGAATATGGGATGATCTCACTCTCAGGCAGAAGTTGAAAAACAAGGCCAGAAAAGAAAACACAAGTAGAACCTGAAATGGAATTGGTGTATTGCACCAAAGTTGAAGACTCTAGGGTGGGTGGGTGAGGAGAATACAGGTCCATGAAGAATGATAAATGACATAGTGGGGGTTGTATTGTTAAATGGGAAACTGGGGAATGTTATGCATGTACAAACTATTGTATTTACTGTTGAATGTAAAACATTAATTCCCCAATAAAGAAATAAAGTAAAAAAAAGAAAAGAAAAGCAAGGAATACATAGTCAAACAGCTAAACTCAGGTGTAACATTCACTGTGGGACTGTAAACATTGTAAACACAGAAGCAAATTGTTGAGCCTTTCTGAAGCATAATTTCTTCATAAAGTGAGTCTGTTGGTCCTGGAGGTGGCACTGTGGGTAAAGTATCAGATACTCAAGTATGAGGTCCTAAGTTCAAATCCCCACAGCATATGTGCCAGAGTGATTTCTGGTTCTCTCTCTCTTTCTTATTAATAAATAAATAATTTTTTTTATTATCTTGATTTATTTATTGGATAGAGACTGTTAGAAATGTAGAAAGGGGGGAGTCGGGCCGTAGCGCAGCGGGTTAAGCGCAGGTGGCGCAAAGCACAAGGACCGGCATAAGGATCCCGGTTCGAACCCCGGCTCCCCACCTGCAGGGGAGTCGCTTCACAGGCGGTGAAGCAGGTCTGCAGGTGTCTATCTTTCTCTCCCTCTTTCTGTCTTCCCCTCCTCTCTCCGTTTCTCTCTGTCCTATCCAACAACGACGACAACAACAATAATAACTACAGCAATAAAACAACAAGGGCAACAAAAGGGAATAAATAAAAGAAAAAAATAAAAGAAAAAAAAGAAATGTAGAAAGGGGAGATAGAGTGGGAAAGAGACAGAGAGACACCTACAGCCCTGCTTCACCACTTGCAAAGCTTTCCCCTTGCAGGTGGGGGATGGGGGCTTGAACCTAGATCCTTGCGCATTGTAGCATGTGTGCTCAACCAGGTGCACCACCAAGTAAATAAAATCTTTTTAAAAATGTGAGTTTGGGGATTTGAGCGGTAGTGCAGTGGGTTAAGCACAGGTGGTCCAAAGCGTAAGGACTGTCCCGCTATCTCTATCCAATAAAAAAAAAATTGTGACTATAATTAGTACTAATATACATAAGAAAAAAAGTAATTTAGAGGTATTCTGTGCCCATATCTGAGCCTCACAGAAAAGTACCTGAAATTTCCTCTGAGTCTTTCTTCACACCCTCCTCTGTGGCCATGGTGACAGCAGCAGTGAGAGCTGAGTTCCATTCCAGTCCGGCTTCTTCCATGCTCTCTTCTGATATGGCAATCTGTGTGATGCTACCTAAAAGAAGTACATCAGATGTAAGGCCAGTGAATTTTATGAGGAAGAAAGAAAGGAAGAAAGAAAGAAAGAAAAGAAAAGAAAAGAAAAGAAAAGAAAAGAAAAGAAAAGAAAAACATAGCTATCCTCTATCTCACACTTATAGCCAAAGAAATCTTGTATTTAAATTGTCAGGATCAGGATAGGTCCATCTTTAATTTGTTTTTAAAAAAAAAATGTCTGGGGGAGTCGGGTTGTAGTGCAGCGGGTTAAGCGCAGGTGGCGCAAAGCACAAGGACCGGCATAAGGATCCCGGTTCGAACCCCGGCTCCCCACCTGCAGGGGAGTCACTTCACAGGCGGTGAAGCAGGTCTGCAGGTGTCTTTCTCTCCTCCTCTCTGTCTTCCCCTCCTCTCTCCATTTCTCTCTGTCCTATCCAACAACGACAACAACAATAATAACTACAACAATAAAACAACAAGGACAACAAAAGGGAATAAATAAATAAAATAAATAGTAAAAAAAAAAATGTCTGGGAGTTGGGTGTTAGCACAGCGGGTTAAGCGCACGTGGCTCGAAGCGCAAGGGCAAGGACCAGAGTAAAGATCCCAGTTTGAGGCGCCCCCTCCCCACCTGCAAGGGAGTCACTTCACAATAGGTGAAGCAGGTCTGCAGGTGTCTCTCTCTTCCCCTCTGTCTTTCCCTCCTCTTTCCATTTCTCTCTGTCCTATCTAGTAACTGTGACATCAATAACAACAACAATAACTATAACAACAATTTAAAAAAGAGCAACAAAAAGGAAAATAAATTAATAAACATTTAAAAAGTATTTTTAATTAGTTAATTTACTTATTTTCCCTTTTGTTGCCCTTGTTGTTTTATTGTTGTAGTTATTATTGTTGTTATTGACATCATCATTGTTGGATAGGACAGAGAGAAATGAAGAGAGGAGGGGAAGACAGAGAAGGGGAAGAGAAAGACAGACACCTGCAGACCTGCTTCACCACTTGTGAAGTGACCCCCCTGCAGGTGGGGAGCCGGGGGCTGGAACTGGGATCTTTACCAGGTCCTTGCACTTGGCGCCATCTGCGATTAACCTGCTGTGCTACCGCCAGACTCCCAAAAGTCTCTTTTTTAAAAAAAGATTTAAAAAAATATTTTATTTATTTGTTTTCCCTTTTGTTGCCCTTGTTTTATTGTTGTAGTTATTGTTATTGTTATGTGCGCAAGTAGGTTAAGCGCACATGGCACAAAGCCCAAGGACCAATGTAAGGATCCTGGTTCGAGCCCCTGGCTCCCCACCTGCAGGGATTTCTGCTTCACAGGTGGTGAAGCAGATCTGCAGGTGTCTATCTTTCTCTCTCCCTCTCTGTCTTCCTCTCCTCTCTCCATTTCTCTGTCCTATCCAACAACAACAACAGCAATAATAACAATGATAAACAACAAGAGCAACAAAAGGGAAAAAAAAACATTACAAAAAAAAAATCTTTTGCATAACTATTATGTTGTCTCCCCAGCACTTGTTAGATAAATCTTAGAAGAAAACATAGTAATTTATTTTATTGAAAGTTTTATTTATTGGGTAGGGAAGTAGCATGATAGTTATGCAAAAAGATTTTCATGCCTGAAGCTCAATCCCCTATGCCACAATAAGCCAGAGTTGGGAAGTACTGTGTTTTAAAAAGAAGAAAAGAAAAAGGAAAAAGAAAAAAATAATAAGATTTATTTATTTATTTGTTAGAGAGTGGTGAGGATGGGGAGAGAGAGATCATGCACTCCAATAGATCAAACTTGAGACCTTATATTTGAGACTCCAAAGCTCTGTCCACTTTGCTACCTCCCAGGCCACACAATTAAGAAATTTTAAAATAGTGGTCCATGAGATGGCAAGGTGGATAAAGCATTGGACTCTCAGGTGTGAGGTCCAGAGTTAAGTTCCAGCAATACATGTACCAGAGTGATGTCTGCTTCTTTCTCTCTCCTATCTTTTTCAATTAATTAATTAACATAATTTTTTTTTTTAATGGTGACTAGGGAAATAGCTCAACTAGAATAACATCAGGTTTTCATGCCTGAGGTCCCCAGTTTGATCCAGAACTGACTGGAGAGATGCCCCGGCTTGTCTCACTCTCATGTGAAATTCTATCTCACATATGTAATTAATAAAATAAATCTTTAAAAAGAGACTTTTGGGGGGGCTAGTTGGTAGTGCAGCAGGTTAAGTGCACATGGCACAAAGCACAAGGACAGGCGTAAGGATCCTGGTTTGAGCCCCTGGCTCCCCACCTGCAGGGGAGGCTCTTCACAGGCGGTGAAGCAGGTCTGCAGGTGTCTGTCTTTCTCTCCCCCTCTCTGTCTTCCACTCCTCTCTCCAGTTCTCTGTCCTATCCAACAATGACAACAACATTGAACTTGGAACCTCATGGATGAGAATCCAGTGCTTTATCCACTGTGCCACTGCCCATACCATGACCTTTTTAGTTTTAACCAGAGTTCAACTTTAGTTTATAGTGGTGCTAGAGACTGAACCTAGGTTATTTGATGTCTCAGGCATGAAAGTCTTTCTTCATAATGATTTCTTTTACTCTGCTACCAGGGTTATTGCTGGGTGCTGGCACTACTTTTTTTTTTTTTTTTGCTTCTGTTTTTTTATTGGATAGGAGAGAGAGAAATTGAGAGGGAAAGGGGAGAGACACCTGCAGACTTGCTTCACTGCTTGTTAAGTGAAGGGCTTGAACCCAGGTCCTTGTGCAACCATTTTATGTTATCTTTCCAGTCCTTTTTCCTTAATTTTTTTTTTTTTTGCCTCCAGGGTTACTGCGGGGGCTCAGTGCCTGCACTATGAATCCACTACTCCTGGAGGCTATTTTTTCTCTTTTGTTGCCTTTGTTGTTTATTGTTGTTGTTATTATTGTTGTTATTGCTGTCATTGTTGAATAGGACACAGAGAAATAGAGAAGGGGAAGATAGAAGGGGAGAGAAAGATAAGACACCTGCTTCACCGCTTTGTGCCATGTGCGCTTAACCTGCTGTGCTACCACCCAGCCACCCTTTTTCCTTAATTTTTAAGATACTGCTCAGCTCTGGTTTATGGTGTTGCTGGGGATTAAACCTGGGACCTTTGGTGCCTCAGGCATGAAAGGGTTTTTTTTTTGCATAACCATTATGCTATCTCCCCACCCCAATTTTTAAGATTCTTTATGACTGGGTGGTGGTGCACTGGTTGAGTGCACATGTTACAATGCACAAGGACCCAGGCTCAAGTCCCCAGTTCCCACCTGCAGGGGGAAAGCTTTGTGAGTGGGGAAGCAGTATTGCTCGTGTCTCTTTGTCTCTCTCATTCCCTACTACCCCCATCCCTCTTGTCTCTTGATTTCTGGCTGCCTCTAAACAATAATAGAATTTAAAAAAATATATATATATGAAAGAGAAAAAAATCAGGGCATCACTTTGGCATATGTGATGCTGCAGACTGAACTTAACACCTCATGCTTGAGGGTCCAATGCTTTACCCACTACACTACCTCTTGGACTGCACGGTTCTCACATTTTTAGGATCAAGGGTCTAGTCTCTGCTCCACCTACCAGGCAACCAAGAAGACAGCATTTCCCTATCTTTTTATGTCCTAGAGCCTTTTTTTTTTTTTTAATCACTGCTCTGGGTCATTTTCTATTTGTTTGTTTTGGGTTTTTTTTTTTTTTTGGAGGGGGTGGGGGAGAAAGAGCGTGAGAGTACAGACACCATAGCACCAAAGCTTCCTCCAATGTAGGGGACAGGCTTGAACCTGATTTGTTCCTGCACCTGATAAAGTAGACATGCTATCCAGGCCTTTAGTCTTCTTGTGATTTTATAAGTCTTCTAGATGTGCTGAAACACATTCTATGCAAATATGGCAATTCTCTAGTTGGACTAACTAAATACTTATTAGTAACTTCATATGGCTATATCTTTCCTGGATGACAGAAAGCTCTAGGCCCAAATTCTCTAATTTTGTAGTTAGTTTGTGTGTCCAGCCTGACTCAATCATGAGTCTCAACTTGGCTCTCTGGATGCCTGTCAGATAAGATCCTAATCCTTATAGGAGAGTCTCTCGAGTTCTGTTCATTCAACGATATATTGTTTTTGATACATCTCAGTTTAAAGGCTACAAACCATTCATCATTCTAATATACCTTCCTCCATTGACTACAAATAGAGCAAAAAGATCTTCCAAACCATTTGAATTCAGTGCTGGGTGGTGGCACACTCAGTTGAGCACTCATGCACAAAGCCCCCAGTGCCCACCTGCAGGAGGAAAGCTTCACAATTGGTGAAACAGTGCTGAAGGTGTATCCCTCTCTCTCTCTCTCTCTCTTTAAATCTTTTTTTTTCCTCCAGGGTTATTGCTGGACTTGGTGCCTGCACCATGAATCCACCGCTCCTGGAGGCCATCTCCCCCCCCCCCCCCCCCCCCGTTGCCCTTGTTGTTGTAGCCTCGCTGCGGCCATCACTATTGCCACTGTTGATGTTGTTTGTTGCTGAACAGGACAGAGAGAAATGGAGAGAGGAGGGGGAGGGAAAGACAGACACCTGCAGACCTGCTTCACTGCCCGTGAAGCGACGCCCCTGCAGGTGGGGAGCCAGGGGCTCGAACCCGGATGCCTACGCTAGTCCTTGCGCTCTGCGCCACATGCGCTTAACCCACTGCGCCACCGCCCAACCCCCTCTTTTTAAATCTTTATATATTTATTTATTGGGTAGAGACAGCCAGAAATCAAGAGGGAAAAGGGAGATAAGGAGAGAGTCAGAGACACATACAACACTGCTTCACTACTTGCAAAGCTTTCCCCCGCAGGTGGGAATGGGGGCTTAAACCCAGGTTCTTTTGCATTATAATATGTGCACTCAACCAGATGCCCCCCTCTCAATTTCTGACTGTCTCTATTCAATAAATAAATATGACTTTAAAAAATACATCTGGGAGTCGGCAGTAGCGCAGCAGGTTAAGTGCACATGGCAGAAAGCACAAGGACCAGTGTAAGGGTCCCGGTTGGAGCCCCCGGCTCCCCACTTGCAGGGGAGTCGCTTCACCGGCAATGAAGCAGGTCTGCAGGTGTCTGTCTTTCTCTCCCCTTCTCTGTCTTCCCCTCCTCTCTCTAACAACCACGACATCAATAATAACAACAACAGTAATAACTACAACAACAATAAAAATCAAGGGCAACAAAAGGGAAAATAAATAATTTTAAAAATACATCTGATTTCCATGTGACACTAAAGTGAGGTCACTAAATAAGCATTATAACAAAGGAATAAGAAACTCTGGCCCAAAGGAATCATTTGGAAGAAAATATATATCTATTTCTAAGCAGGGAATTCTACCTAATACCTTTCAATGACATCAATGATCGTGAGAACTGAAATTAAAGAAACAGGTGGAGGGATGAGGGAGAAAATGCTACTCGGTTCTCAGGTGGTTTCCTACCCCCTACCATCAGCCGAAGTGGGTGTCTGCACCACACTTGTCTGCTGTCCTGGCACAGGAGCTCTTGCACTGCTGATCAGAAGATCAAATTTGGTGCTTCTGCAGGTATTGGAGCAAACTTTGTCATGCTGGTAAAAATCAATCTGTCCAGAATCCATCATTTTCCTGTGCAAAGGGAGATAAGAAGTACGAGTTCAACTTGAACTTCATCTACAGGGAACTAAGCCTCAGGGACAAATAGAAACAACTTTGCAGAATCTCCTCTGAAGGTTAGTGAAACCTAACAATATTAAAACTCATTAGGTTGCAAAAATTCTAATTGGGGCTATAAAATTTATATTGGTTCTGCCCACATTTACAAATACTCTCTCATACTTACCTGGCAGAGGAGATACCATGATCATAAATACTCTTCTTTTCCCTCCTTAGTCAACTCACAATGAGTATTCTCTTTTTTTGTTGTTATTACTAAGTTTTAGGTATATACTCTGAATGATAGCTAATTTTCCCCATAGTGTCTCTCTCTTTGTTAAATACTTCTTTTATTTATTTATTTTTTTCCTTCAGCATTATCGCTGGGGCTTGGTGCCTGCACTACGAATCCACTGCTCCTGGAGGCCATTTTTCCCATTTTGTTGCCCTTGTTGTTATTGTTATTATTGTTGTTATTGCTGCTGCTATTGGATAGGACAGAGAAGAGGGGAAGACAGAGAGGAAAGATAGAGAGACACCTGCAGCCCTGCTTCAGCACCTGTGAAATGACCCCCCTGCAGGTGGGGAGCCGGGGGCTTGAACTGGGATCCTATTGCCGCTTCTTGTGATTCATGCCATGTGCACTTAACCCACTGCACTGCTGCTGGGCCCCTAGTGTGTCTCTCTTATTAATTTCACACATTACTTACTTACTTGATAGAGACTGAAGAGAGAGAGAGAACAAAAGAGACCACAGCATCAAAGTTTTCTTCAATGCAGTGGGAGCTATGCTCAGTCCTGGGTCATGCACATGGCAAAGCATCACACTATCCAAGTGAGCTATTTTGCTGGCCCTCCCCACAGTGTAACTGAAGTTAACTACCACTACCCCCACCACCTCAAAGCTCATATCCCAGCACAACTAAGAAATACATAGGAGAGGGGGCCAGTTGGTAGTGTACCTGGTTAAGCACATACATTACAGTGCACAAGGACAAAGGTTCAAGCCCTTGGTCTCCATCTGCAGGGGGAAAGCTTCATGAGTGGTGAAGCAGGGCTGTGTGTGTCTATCTCTCCCTTTCCCCTTTGAATTTTTCTGCCTCTATTGAATAATAAGCAAACAAACAAACAAACAAATAAGAAATATATAGGAGAAGTGGCCTGGGAGGTGGCACAGTGGATAAAGAAAGCATTGAACTCTCAAGCATAAGGTCCTGAGTTCAATCCCCAGCAGCATATGTATCAGAATGATGTCTGGTTTGTTTTTCTCTTTCTCTCCTCTTATCCTTCTCATTAATAAATAAATAAAATATTTTTTAAAAAAGGAAAAGAAGGGGAGCCGGGCAGTAGCGCAGCGGGTTAAGTGCAGGTGGCGCTAAGCGCAAGGACCAGCATGAGGATCCCGGTTCGAGCCCCCGGCTCCCCAACTGCAGGGGAGTCACTTCACAGGCGGTGAAGCAGATCTGCAGGTGTCTGTCTTTCTCTCCTCCTCTCTGTCTTCCCCTCCTCTCTCCATTTCTCTCTGTCCTATCCAACAACGACGACATCAACTACAACAACAATAAAAAAAAAAAAGACAACAAGGGCAACAAAAGGGAAGATAAATACATGAAATTACAAAAAAAAAAAAAAAGGAAAAGAAAAAAGAAATATATAGGAGAGAATCGGAATTTTGTTAGGAAATTGAGATGTGTTAGTTCTCTCTTTTTTTTTTTTTTTGGCTCCAGGGTTATTGCTGGGGCTCAGTGCCTGCACTACAAATCCACTGCTCCTGGAGGCCATTTTTTTCCTTTTGTTGACCTGGTTGTTTATCATCGTTGTTGTTATTATTGTTGTTGTTATTGCTGTCATTGTTGGAGAGGACAGAGAAAAATTGAGAGACTCGGAGGGGAAGATAAAGAAGGGGAGAGAAAGAAAACTGCAGACCAGGGGCCAGGTGGTGGCACACCTGGTTAAGTACATACATTATAATGCACAAGGACCCAGGTTCAAGCCCCTGGTCCCCACCTGCAGGGGGGAAGCTTCACAAGTGGTGGAGCAGGGCTGCAGGTGTCTCTCTGTCTCTCTCCCTCTCTATTTCCCCTCCCTTCTCAGTTTCTCTGTCTCTGTCCAATAATATATAAATGAAAATTAAAAAAAAAAAAGAAAAAGAAACCTTCAGACCTGCTTCACCACTTGTGAAGTGACCCTCCTTGCAGGTGGGGAACTGGGGGCTCAAACACGGATCCTTACATGGTCCTTGGGTTGTGCCATGTGTGCTTAACCCACTGCGCTACTGCCCTGTCCCTGTATTAGTATTCTTAGACCAACAAGATCTGCTGATACTTCCAAAACACAAAGTATCAGCATACCATTTTCCTTGAGGGAAAAAAATGATAATTATGCTAAACCCTTGATATAAAATGTCCTCCTAACAGGGCCCACGAGACATTGTTATTATAGGTCATGAGCAAAACCATGGGATATTTTAATTACAGTAAGCTCTGTGTTATAATGTTACTTGGCTTTTAGGAATTTTGAGTCCTTTCCTGCAATTAGAGAAAGTGGGCAACTGCTTGTTTTTCTGGGCAAATAAAATATATCAAGAAAAGCAAAGCAATGACAGTTAAAGCATTCCTAATCTCAACTACTGATTTTTGCACATACATCATTTGAACAAAAAAAAAAGAAGAAGAAGAAAGAAAGAAAACTTGAAATTGGGCAGGGGTAGATAACATAATGGTTATGCAAAGAGACTCTCATGCCTGAGGCTCCTAAGTCCCAAATTCAATCCCCAGTACCACAATAAGCCAAAACTGTGCAGTGCTCTGCTGTTTTTCTCTGTGTTTCTCTGCATCTCTCTCAAAAATAAGATAAATACCCCCATAGGGCCTTACCCTCAACGTGGATCAACAACAGTAGAGAATGTTCCATCCTCCCTTGGAGGATGGACAACATACTCTATGTTCCACCTGAGGAAGATGGGTCCTGAAATTGGGGCAGCTTGGAATGTTCCTACTCTTGACCACAGAATGTGAGCTCAGATCTATAGGGAGGTAGAGGTCACATAGGCTCCTAAGCTGAATATGGGCTGCGGATCAGATCAAATTGATGGGGTACAGTCAACAATATTTATACACCTTTCCCATATTTGGGAGCTACTCTCTTCCCTGACCCAGCTTTCTGGTCCTTTTTCCAACCATGACATCATCTCCCCAGACAATAACTTAGATCCACCTGAATATCAGATATCAGGCTCAGGAAAAAAAAAAGTGGGGGGACCAGTATAGTCATAGGCTCTTTGGAATATAACTAAAATAGGTCTACTAACAATCTATAAAACGGAGATCCCGGCCCCACACCTATGGACATCTAATCTTTGACAAAGGGGCCCAGACTATTACATGGGGAAAGCAGAGTCTCTTCAACAAATGGTGTTGGAAACAATGGGTTGAAACATGCAGAAGAATGAAACTGAATCACTGTATTTCACCAAATACAAAAGTAAATTCCAAGTGGATCAAGGACTTGGATGTTAGACCAGAAACTATCAGATACTTAGAGGAAAATATTGGAAGAACTTTTTTCCGCATAAATTTTAAAGACATTTTCAATGAAACAAATCCAATTACAAGGAAGACTAAGACAAGTATAAACCTATGGGACTACATCAAATTAAAAAGCTTCTTCACAGCAAAAGAAACCACTACCCAAACCAAGAGACCCCTCACAGAATGGGAGAAGATCTTTACATGCCATACCTCAGATAAGAGTTTAATAACCAACATATATAAAGAGCTTGCCAGACTCAACAACAAATAACCCCATCCAAAAATGGGGGAAGGACTTGGACAGAATATTCACCACAGAAGAGATCCAAAAGGCCGAGAAACACATGAAAAAATGCTCCAAGTCTCTGATTGTCAGAGAAATGCAAATAAAGACAACCATGAGATATCACTTCACTCCTGTGAGAATGTCATACATCAGAAAAGGTAACAGCAGCAAATGCTGGAAAGGGTGTGGGGTCAAAGGAACCCTCCTGCACTGCTGGTGGGAATGTCAATTGGTCCAACCTCTGTGGAGAACAGTCTGGAGAACTCTCAGAAGGCTAGAAATGGACCTACCCTATGACCCTGCAATTCCCCTCCTGGGGATATATCCTAAGGAACCCAACAAATCCATCCAAAAAGATCTGTGTACACATATGTTCTTGGCAGCACAATTTGTAATAGTCAAAACCTGGAAGCAACCCAGGTGTTCAATAACAGATGAGTGGCTGAGCAAGTTGTGGTATATATACACAATGGAATACTACTCAGCTGTAAAAAATGGTGACTTCACCGTTTTCAGCCGATCTTGGATGGACCTTGAAAAAATCATGTTGAGTGAAATAAGTCAGAAACAGAAGGATGAATATGGGATGATCTCACTCTCAGGCCGAAGTTAAAAAAACAAGATTAGAAAAGAAAACACAAGTCGAACCTGAAATGAAATTGGAGTATTACACCAAAGTAAAAGACTCTGGGGTGGGTGGGTGGGGAGAATACAGGTCCATGAAAGATGATGAATGACATAGTGGGGGTTGTATTGTTAAATGGGAATCTGGGGAATGTTATGCATGTACAAACTATTGTATTTACTGTTGAATGTAAAACATTAATTCCCCAATAAAGAAATAAATTATTTAAATAAATAAATAAATAAAAGCTGTGGAAGACTACAAAAAAAAAAAAAAAACAGAGATCCCCCCCCAACTCTTCATATGAACTTTCCCAGCCTTTAGGTTCATGATTAGTCAACAATTTTTTTTAAAAAACATTTTATTTATTTCTGAGAAAGACAGGGAGAAGAAGAACCAGGCATCACTCTGGCACATGTGCTGCCGGGGATCAAACTCGGGACACCTCATGCTTGAGAGTCCAAAGCTTTATCACTGTGCCACTTCCCAGACCACGATTAGTCAACAATTTTTTTGGCTTTATATGTTAACTATTTTTTTCAGCCACCAGGTTCCAGATGCTAACATGATGCCAAACAGACTTCCCTGGGCAGACCAATGTGTCCTGGAGCCCCACTTCCCCAAAACCCCGCCCCACTAGAGAAAGAGAGAGACAGGCTGGGAGTATGGATCAACCTGCCAACGCCCATGTTCAGCGGGGAAGCAATTGTAGAAGCCAGACCTTCCACCTTCTGCACCCCATAATGACCCTGGGATAAAGAACAGGAAAGCTATCAGGGGAGGGGATGGGATACGGAGTTCTGATGGTGGGAACTGTGTGGAGTTGTACCCCTCTTATCCTATGGACTTGTCAGTGCTTCCTTTTTTTTTTTTTTTTTAAGATTTTATTTATTTATTTTTAATGAGAAAGATATGAGGAGAGAGAGAAAGAGCCAGACATCACTCTGGTACCTGTGCTGCCGGGGATTGAACTCGGGACCTCATGCTTGAGAGTCTAGTTTCTTAGCCACTGCACCACAGTGCTTCCTTTTATAAATAAAAATTAAAAATAAATAAAATACTTTTTAAAAAAACTTTAAATTATACATCTCTAAATATAAAAGCAATATGTAAAGATAAAAATTAACATTTTCACAAGATCAGAAAAGAAAACACAAGTAGAACCTGAAATGGAATTGGCTATCACACCAAAGTAAAAGACTAGGGTGGGTGGGTGGGGAGAATACAGGTCCATGAAGGATAACAGAGGACCTAGTGGGGATTGTATTGTTATACGGGAAACTAGGGAATGTTATGCATGTACAAACTATTGTATTTACTGTTGAACGTAAAACATTAATTCCCCAATAAAGAAATTTTTAAAAAATTAACATTTTCTGTGAAAAATACAGAAAACTGCATTTTCTCTTATACACATTAAAAAACAAACAAACAACCCTTAAAAAAAATTCCCTGGGGGGGGGGGTGTCAGGCGGTGGTACAGTGGGTTGAGCGCATGTGGTGCAAAGTTCAAGGACCAGCGTAAGGATCCCGGTTCAAGACCCGGCTCCCCACCTGCAGGGGAGTCGCTTCACAGGCGATGAAGCAGGTCTGCAGGTGTCTATCTTTCTCTCCCCCTCTGTCTTCCCCTCCTCTCTCCATTCTCTCTGTCCTGTCTAACAACAAACAACATCAACAATGGCAATAATAATAACCACAACGAGGCTACAACAAGGGCAACAAAAGGGGAAAAAAATGGCCTCTAGGAGTGGCGGATTCATGGTGCAGGCACCAAGCCCAGCAATAACCCTGGAGGAAAAAAAAAATTCCCTGATGCATGAAAGCAAAGGACTCTGGAAAAGACAAGGCAGGGAAGAGTTGAAGAGATCCTTGGGTTCCCAATACAATGATGTTAAAGCACCTAGGTTGTTGGTCTGCTTCTAAGACCCCTTTTGTTTTGATCATTATGTTAGGTTCACTTGCATTGTTTAACGTTGTGGTCTATTTACATAATCACTGCTTTACCTGAGACCGCCCTGCCTACACTAAGCCCCCTCTCCTAGTCACATCCTGTTTCCCACCGTTTTATCCCCACTGGTTCCCACTCTATTTTCGCTCCGCCCCCTCTCCTAGTCACACCCTGTTTTCCACCTTTTAACCCCCCACTGGTTTGCACTCTCTTTTTGCTCCGCCCCCTCTCCTAGTAACACCCTACCACTTCCTTCTTGGGATGTATAGAAGAATCTTCTTTCCTGATTAAACACATTGGATTGCCTTCCGGCTCCCAAGTCCCAGAGTCTCTCTCCTGCTATACTAGCCCGACACGAGTTCCTGATCCCTCTCCCGCAGCAGCCTAAGTTGGCTCCACTCCAGTTCTCTCCAACCCAGAGAACACCTGCTCGGGAAGAAGCACCCTCAAGCTATCCCGGCACTAGGTTGTAGGTAAGAGTGTTCTCAAAGAACTTTTCTACAGAGATAAGAAAGTGTACCCATGTGTCAATGACTGCACTGTATAACATTGTGTCCCCCACCCCAATAAAATGATTTTTAAAAGAAAATCTCCCAAAGTCCAAAAGGTAGTGCAGTGGACTCTCAAGCATGAGGTGCCTAGTTCAATCCCTAGCAAAATACTTGTCAGACTGATGCTCTGTTTCTCTACACTCTTTCCTTTTTCTTTTTTAATTTTCTTTCTTTCTTTCTTTCTTTCTTTCTTTCTTTCTTTCTTTCTTTCTTTCTTCACAATTCCCACCATCAGAACTCCGTATCCCATCCCCTTCCCTGATAGCTTTCCTGTTCTTTATCCCTCTGGGAGTATGGACCCAAGGCCATTGTGGATGCAGAAGGTGGAAGGTCTGGCTTCTGTAGTTGCTTCCCCGCTTCATTTTTTTTTAACTCTTTAATTTCTGTGTTTACAAGTTCTTCCAAAGGAGCTCAGAGCTAGGTCAACTCACTTTCTTCTCTTATTTCATTAATAAATGAATAGACTGTTCTTTAAGTCTCTGGTAGGGAAAGTGGCATAATGATTTACATAATAGACTTCCATGTCTGAGGTTCTGAGGTCCCATGGTCAGTCCCTGGCACCTCTATAAACCACATCTTAACAGTGCTCAGGGATTTAAAAAAGGGAGGAAATAGACATCACAAGGACAACATTTCCACATATCTTTTCATTTCTTTTTTTGCCTTCAGGGTTATCGCTGGGGCTCAGCGCCTGCACTATGAATCCACTGCTTCTGGTGGCCATTTTTCTTTCCATTGTTGTTGGATAAAACAGAGAGAAATTGAAAGGGGAGGGTGAGATGGGGGGTAGATAGCATAATAGTTATGCAAAAGAGACTCTCATGCCTGAGGCTCCAAAGTCCCAGGTCCCAACCCCACACCTTCAGAAGCCAGAGCTGAGCAGTTCTCTGGTTAAAAAAAAAGAATGAGAGAGAAAGATAAGACACCAGCAGACCTACTTCACCTCTTGTTAACTAACCCCCTGCAGGTGGGGAGCCAGGGGCTCAAACCAGGATCCTTGTGCTTGTCCTTGAGCTTCATACTATTCCACATATCTTCTTTCTTGCACCTTTTTTTTTCCCTTCTCATTTTTTTTTAAAAAAGATTTTATTATTAATGAGAAAGATAGGAGGAGAGAGAAAGAACCAGACATCACTCTGGCACATGTGCTACTGGGGATCCAACTCAGGACCTCATGCTTGAGAGTCCAAAGCTCTACCACTGCGCCACCTCCCAGACCACTTTTTTTTCCAGTTCTTTTTTTTTTTTTTTAGAGATTCATTTTATGGAACACCCCGGGTGGTAGTGCACCTGGTTGAGCACACATTACAGTGCGTGAGGACCCAGATTCAAGCCCCTAACCCCCACCTGCAGGGGGAAAGCTTTGCTAATGGTGAAGCAGGTCTGCGGGTGTCTCCCTGTCTCTCTCCCTATCCTCTCTGTTTCTGGCTGTCTCTGTCCAACAAATAAAGATAATAAAATATTATTTTAAAAAATATTTACTTTTTGGGAGTCGGGCTGTAGCGCAGCGGGTTAAGCGCAGGTGGCGCAAAGCACAAGGACCGGCATAAGGATCCCGGTTCGAACCCCAGTTCCCCACCTGCAGGGGAGTCGCTTCACAGGCAGTGAAGCAGGTCTGCAGGTGTCTATCTTTCTCTCTCCCTCTCTGTCTTCCCCTCCTCTCTCCGTTTCTCTCTGTCCTATCCAACAACAATGACAACAACAATAATAACTACAACAATAAAACAACAAGGGCAACAAAAGGGAATAAATAAATAAATATTTATTTTTTTAATATTTATTTATTTATTACTGGAATTTATTTTATTTTTTTAATTTTTATTTATTATTGGAAGACAGCCAGAAATTGAGAGGGGAAAGCAAGATAGAGAGGGAGAGAGCAGCCTTGCTTCACCACTTGTGAAGCTTTCCCCCTGCAGGTGGGGACCAGGAGCTTGAACTCGGGTCCTTGGACACTGCAGTGTGTGCACTAAGCCAGTGCACCACTGCCTGGCCCCAGAGAGATTTATTTTATTATTCATTCTGCATGCATGTCTGTACGTAAGAGAGAGAGAAAAAAACCAGAGTACCCTTGATTACATGTGGTGTTGGGAACTGAACCCAGGACCTCACACACTCAATGTATGCACATTATTCACTGAGCACTACTCAGCTCTGACTTATGGTGGGGTGGGGCAAGTAAACCTGGGATCTTGGAGCCTTGGACATGGAAGTCTTTTTTTTTTATGAATTTATTTATTCATGAGAAATTATAGGGAGAGAGAGAGAGAGAGAGAAAGAACCAGCCCATTACTCTGGTATATGTACTGCCAGGGATTGAACTAGGGACCTTATGGTTGAGAATCAAATGCTCTATCTATCCACTGCACCACATGGAAGTCTTTTGCATAGCCATTATATTATCTCCCCCTACCCTTGACTACTATTTTAATAGGTCAGATATATATATATATATATATATATATATATTTTTTTTTTTTTAAATGAGAGAGAACAGGTACTGTGTAATCAGTACACAGTGCTATGGATTAACTTCAGAGTCATAAAGGCATATGTTCTACCACTGAGTTACTTTCCCAGATCCTTTTTTTTTTTCTTTCTTTTTGCCTCCAGGATTATCACTGGCTTCTATGGATTCAAACATAATTACTTGGTGCCCAAAAATCTACTTTTTTGTAAGATATGTGCTTGCTACTAGAGCTCACCTGAGCATGATTCCACCCAGACGAATGGCTCTCTTCCAGTCCTTTAGAGTAGACTTGCCAGCCAGATGAACAAAATGCTTAGGACTAATCAACTGATCATTGAACTAGAGCAAAAAGAAAAATTCAAAGTAAGCCAATAACAATTTAGGCAGGCTAAGATGGAAAGAGATAATTCTACTTGTTATATACAAAACCCCAGGAACACAGTATTTAAAAAGATATTTATTTAATTGTGAAAGAGAGAAAGGAGATAAAAAGAACCGGTGCATCACACTGGCATTTGTGATGCTAGGGGCTGAACTCTAAATCTCAAGTTTGAAAGTCCAACACTTTACCCATGGAACCTCCTCCCCCAACAAAATAGCATCTTACATCATGGACTTATATTATTATTTTTTTTTAATTTTTATTTATTTATTATTGGATAGAGACAGAGAGAAATTGAGAGGAGAGGAGAGGAGAGGAGAGGAGAGGAGAGGAGAGGAGAGGAGAGGAGAGGAGAGGAGAGGAGAGGAGAGGAGAGACAGAAACCTGCAGCCCTGCTTCAGCACTTGTGAAACTTCCCCCCCTACAGGTGGGGACCAGAGGCTTGAACCCAGGTCCTTGTAGTGTGTGCACTTAACCAGGTGTGCCACCACCTGGTCCCAGACTTGTATTCTTCAGTTTCCTGCCCTGTTGTGTCAGAGAAGACGATTCTTTTCTCTACCCTCAGTACTGTGTCCTTGTACAAAGCTACAGGGCTAGGTAGACAGCATTAGTGGTTATGCAAAAAAAAAAAAAAAAGACTTTCATGCCTGAGGTACCAAAGACGCCAAATTCAATCCCCAGCACCACCAGAAGCCAAAATTGAGAAGTATTCTGGTAAAAAATAAAATAATAAATAAATACCAGTGGTCCGGAAGGTGGCACAGTGGATAAAGCATTGGACTCTCAGGCATGAGGTCCTGAGTTCAATCCCCAGTGCACATGTACCAGAGTGATATCTGGTTCTTTCTGTCTCTCCTACAATCTTTCTCATTAATAAACAAAACATAAAAAAAGAAACTTTATTAAAAATAAATAAATACAAACAAAGCTAAAGAAGACTACAGAAGGGGCAAAGATTATGGTTATGCAAAGATTATGCAAAGAGACTCTCATGCCTGAGGCTTCAAAGTCTCAGGTGCAATCCCCCTCCCCTCCAGTCACACGCACACGCGCGCGCACACACACACACACACACACACACACGCACGCACGCACACGCGCCCACCCACCACCACCACCAGCCAGAGTTGAGCAATGCTCTGGTTAAAAAGAGAGAGAGGGACCAGGTGATGGTGCACCTAGTTGAGTGCACATCTTACAATGCTCAAGGACCCAGGTTCAAGCCCCTGGTCCCCACTGGTAGGAGGGAAAGTTTCACAAGTGGTGAAACAGTGCTGCAGTTGTCTCTCTCCCTATCACCCCCCTTCCCTCTCAATTTTATGGCTATCACTATCCAAAAAATAATAAATATAATAAAAAAATTTTTTTAAAGAGAGAGGTGAGGGTAAATAGCATAATTGTTATGCAAAGAGACTCATGTCTGAGGCTCCAAAATCACAGGTTCAAACCCCCACCTTAAGTCAGAGCTGAGCAGTGCTCTGGTTAGAGAGAAACAGACAGAGAGAGAGAGAAAGAGAGAGACTACAACACCAAAGCTTCTTTCAATGCTGTGGGAGTAGGGCTCAAGCCGAGGTCACCCACATGGCAAAGCAGCACACTATGCAAGTAAGCTATTTTGCTATTTTGCCGACCTAAGACTTATTTATTTATTTATTTATTTTTAAAAAGAATTTACTTGGGAGTCGGGTGGTAGCGCAGCGGGTTAAGCGCAGGTGGCGCCAAGCGCAAGGACCAGAGTAAGGATCCCGGTTCGAGCCCCCGGCTCCCCACCTGCAGGGGAGTCGCTTCACAGGAGGTGAAGCAGGTCTGCAGGTGTCTGTCTTTCTCTCCCCCTCTCTGTCTTCCCCTCCTCTCTCCATTTCTCTCTGTCCTATCCAACAACAATGACATCGATAATAACTACAACAATAAAACAACAAGGGCAACAAAAGGGAATAAAAAATAAATAAAAAATAAAAAATAAATAAATAAAAAATAATTTACTTGGGAGTTGGGCGGTAGCACAGCGGGTTAAGCACAGGTGGCGCAAAGCGCAAGGACTGGCATAAGGATCCTGGTTCGAGCCCCTGGCTTCACAGTGAAGCAGGTCTGCAGGTGTCTTTCTCTCCCCCTCTGTCTTCCCCATCTCTCTCCATTTCTCTCTGTCCTATCCAACAACCACATCAATAACAACAATAACTACAACGATAAAGCAACAAGGGCAACAAAAAGGAATAAATATTTTTTAAAAGAATTTATTTATTTTTATTTATTTACTCATGAGAGAGATAAGAGGAGAGAAAGGGCCAGACATCACTCTGGTACATGTGCTACCAGGGATCGAACTTGAGACCTTATGGTTGAGAATCCAATGTTTTATCCATTGCGCCACCTCCTGAACCACCTAAGATTTATTTTTATCAATAATAATTTTCAAGTTCTATTATGCATATCAGTGTAAACTACCATACATAGATTATCTTACTGCATCTTCTAACACTACAGTATACTTATTGTATATTTCTTTGTTAACATATAATGTAAATGACTTGCTCAAAGTTACCCAGTTACTGAATGATAAAAATGATGTGACTCCATACATTCAATGATTGATTGACTCAGTGTTTGTTTATAAACAGGCCTAGCATCATACAAGATGCTGAGCCTCCAATGGTGAATAAGACAGACAAGTTCTCAGCTCTAACACAACTTGTATTCTGGCAGAATCTCAATCTAGGTCAACTTCATTCCAAAGTCTTTATTTTTTTCTCTGTGACACAAGAGGACTAAAACCACAAAAATGAAAACACTGATTTGATGGGATGAAAAAGAGGAAGGACAGAAAACATGTCCCTTAAAAATACTCAGGTGTTGCGGGAGGTGGCGCAGTGATAAAGCTTTGGATTCTCAAGCATGAGGTCCTGAGTTCAATTTCCAGCAGCACATGTACCAGAGTGATATCTGGTTCTTTCTCTCTCCTCCTATCTTTTTCATAAATAAATAAAATCTTTAAAAATAATAATAACAAAAATAAAGACTCAGGAGGTAGTTAAGGCACTAGACTAAAAAGCACTGGTCCTGAGTTCACATGCCAAGATAATGCTGTTTTTTTCTCTACCTAATTAATAAACCTAAAAAAAAAAAAAAAGCCCCAAAATAAATCTCAGCAAGTAGAAAAGACAATAGTTACCTTGACACATTTCACATTTATTCCTGGACAAACAAACTTCTTCCAAAGGAGAATAGCTTTGCTTTCCCCACAAGTTATAGGGTAAGCAATTTCCATATCCTCGTTTGCTTCTATAGTGCTTGCATCTGAAAGTGGAAAAATATCAGCTATTTATTACTCTTCCCCCAAAGTTTCTGTTCCTCTAAGAGACTAGCATTTCAATTCCAGTAGGTATTATTATTATTTAAATTATCTCTTTTTTTTTTTTGCCTCCAGGGTTATTGCCTGGGTTCGGTGCCTACATCACGAATCCACAACTCCGGGAGGCCATCTTTTCCCCTTTGTTACCCTGGTTGTTTTACCATTGTTGTGGTTATTATTGTTGTTGTTATTGATGTTGTTGTTGGATAGGACAGAGAGAAATGGAGAGAGATGGGGAAGAAAGAGAGGGGGAGAGAAAGACAGACACTTGCAGACCTGCTTCACTGCCTGTGAAGTGACTCCCCTGCAGGTGGGGAGCCAGGGGCTCGAACTGGGATCCTTTTGCCAGTCCCTGTACTTTGTGCCACGTGCACTTAACCTACTGTGCTACCGCCCAACCCCCTTAAATTATTTTTATTTATTGGATAGAGACAGCCAGAAGTCAATCGGGAAGGGGGTGATAGGAGAGACACCTGCAACACTGCTTCACCACTTGCAAAGCTTTCATTCACCCTGCAGGTGGGGACTGGGGGATGGAACATGGGTCCTTGTGCACTCAACCAGGTGCACCACCACCCGGCCCCCCAATAGGTATTATTTAGAAATCTTCTGAAATAGGCTGGGGAGACAGCATGATGGTTATGCAAAAGACTTCCATACCTGAGGCTCTGAGATCTCTTCATCCCCAGCACTACCTTAAACCAGAGCTGAGCTCTGGTATCTCTCTCTTTCTCTTTCATAACTTATATATATGGGACTCAGAAAAGTGAAATGACTTTCCCAAAGACACACAGCTCAAAATGGGATTAAGTGGCCTAGGAGGTAGCACATTGGCTAAAATATTGCACTCATAAGCATATGGTCCCGAGTTTAATTCCTTCAGTCCCTGGTACCACACATGCCAGAGTACTGCTCTCTCTCATCATTTGTGAAATAAATAGATCTTTTTAAATAGGATTAAAACACAGATTTCTCTAATTTCAGAGTTTCTTTTTTGGATAGGACAGAGAGGAATCGAGAGAGGAGGGGGTAAGACAGAGAGGGGGAGAGAAAGACAGACACCTGCAGACCTGCTTCACCGCCCATGAAGTGACCCCCCTGCAAGTGGGAGCTGGGGGCTCAAACAGGGATACTTGTGCCAGTCCTTGCACTTTGCGCCATGTGCACTTAACCCATTGCACTACCGCCCAACTCCCTCTTTTCATTTTCTATCCATTCTTTCAATCAATACCTCATCAGTCCTTATCAACAAATTCTTTAATGACAGAGACAAACCTAAGGACCCAATTTCTTTGTGGGATTTAAAAAATTTTTTCTTCATTTTATTTTCCATTTTTTTAAATTTGTGATGAATAGAGGGTTACAAGATTGTAAGATTACAGTGTGTAGTTCCACATCACATCCATCTTTGAGAGGTTTTAATAAATAAAATCATCTATTCAAGGCTGGCAAAATAGCTCACTTTGTCATACGTGAGACCCAAGTTTGAGCCCAGCCCCCAGCACAGTGGAGGACACTTCAGTTCTTGCTCTTTCTGTCTCACTCTCTTTTGGAAGCAATGAATCCCAGGTGACAACAAAAAACATCTTTTCAGCAAGTTACTGTCAAGCAATCAACCTAATGCCTTAGCACCTAGTCAGGTGTGTCTCTTAGATATACCATCATCAAATTGATGGCACTAGCATTACTAACGCACACTGGGTAGGGTAAGGGAGGAAAAAAAAGAAAAGAAAAGAAAAAACACTGGCCTGGGAGTAGAGTTAGACCCTTGAGCTTGGGATCCAAGTTTGATTCTAGGCATTGCACAGGCTAGAATGACACTCTGCTTTTCTCTCTCCACATAAAAGGGGGGGGGGGGGCTAAGAAATCTCAACCAAGAAACTAAGGTTCAAGGCATTAGAATGATACAAAAACACTCATCAGGGGCTGGGCAGTGGCACACTTAGTGGTGTGAGCCCCAGCCCCAGCCCCGCCCCCTGCCACCTGCAGGGGGAAAGCTTCACAAATAGTGAAGCAATACCGCAGGCGTCTCTCTCGCTTCCTTCCTTTCTTTCTTTCTTTCTTTCTTTCTTTCTTTCTTTCTTTCTTTCTTCCTTCCTTTCTTTCTTTCTTTATTTATTTATTTCCTTTCCCTCTTTACTTTTTTGTTTTTTCTGCCTTCAGGGTTATTGCTGGGGTTCAGTGCCTGTACTACGAATCCACTGCTCCTGGAGACCATTTTTCCCATTTTGTTGCACTGTTATTATTGTTGCCATTGCTGTTGTTGTTAGACAGAACAGAGAGAAATCAAGAGAGGAAGGGAAGACAGAGAGGGGGAGAGAAAGACAGACACCTGCAGACCCACTTCATTGCTTGTGAATCGACCCCCCTGCAGGTGGGGAGTCAGGGAAAGAGCTGGGATCTTAATGCCGATTCTTGTGCTCTGCACTATGTGCACTTGACCTGCTGAGCTACTGCCCATCCCCTTCTTTCTTCCTTTCTATCTCTCCCTTCTATCTAGATTGCTCTCTATCCAATAAATAAATAAATACTTACCAATCCCTTCTTCAATTTTATGTATGGTGTGAGTTTCTACTGCTACAACTGCTGTGCTGTTCTCCGACCCAGCTTCATAAATCCTGTTGTAAAAGTGTCCATCGATAAACAAACTACATAAATCATGAAAGAATTAATATTCACAGCATGAGGTTAAGAAATTAGCTTTAATCTACCTCAAAAGGAATAAAAGTAATACACTTTACGACCTTATGTTTCTACTTTGACTATTTCCCCATTGTATTTACACCCTGAGCTGTTCAGGACTGTTTATCTATTATAACCATAGGCATGAATCACCAACTTTTTCATCCTAAAGTTTCTCTTGCTACGGTACTTACAACACTTGCAACTGTTGCACACCAGTTTCCTGTCATTACCTTAAAAGTTCATGACATAAAGTATCACTTCAAATATAAGATCAATTTATAAATGAGAATTATCCTGACAATAAAAAAGTAATACCAATGCATAACTCAAGACAGGAAAAACCTGCTGATCATAGAAACTTGAGCCCCTTGTTAGAATCCAAGCACTACAGCATTTTCTTTCTTTTCTTTTTTTACTATAGCATTTTTCAAGGCACCAAATTAATATGAGCAGATTCTAGTTTAAAAAAAAAAGTAAGTGATTTTACCCAGTGACTAGCAGTAGCTAGAGGTATCCCTTAGGTTCTCCCATGTCTGAACCTCAAAACAACATTAAAGTATAGGGGTACCATGGCACCAAGAGTAACTCCAAGGCCATGGTGTCTGTCTGTCTCTTCTCACCCAACCCTTCTTATCTATGGAAATAGAAAAAGTGGCACAGAAGTAGTGAAATTGCATAAGCACAAGGCTCCAGCTCCTCCTGCGTTCCCAAAAGAAAGTCGAGTTTATTGGCGCACACATCACAGTGCACAAAGACCAGAGTTTGAGACTCCCTTCCCACCTGCAGACCTGCTTCACTGTTCCTGAAGCTTTCCCCAATGCAGGGGTCTCTCCCTCTGTATTCTCCCTTCCCTCTCAATTTCTCTCTGTCTCTATCCAATAAATTAATCAATAAAGGGGGGCAGATGGTGGCACACTTGGTTGAGTGCACGTTACAATGCACAAGGACCAAGGTTCAAGTCCCCAGCTCCCACCTGCAGGGGAAAGCTTTGTGAGTGGTAAAGCAGTGCTACAGGTTCTCTCAGTCTCCCTCCCTTTATTTATTTATTTATTTATTTATTTACTTCCTTTTTGTTGCCCATGTTGTTTTTATTGTTGTTGTACTTATTATTGTTGTTGATGTCATCGTTGTTGGATAGGACAGAGAGAACTGGAGAGAGGAGAGGAAGACAGAGAGGGGGAGAGAAAGACAGACACCTGCAGACCTGCTTCACCACCTGTGAAGCGACTCCCCTGCAGGTGGGGAGCCGGGGGCTCAAACCAGGATCCTCAGGTCAGTCCTTGCGCTTTGCGCCACCTGCGCTTAACCAGAGGCACTACCGCCTGACTCCCTCTCCCTCCCTTTCTATCTGCACCTTCCCTCTCGATTTCTGGCTGTCTCTATCCAATAAATAAATAAAGATTTTTAAAAAGAGAGAACTGTATCTCTTATCACTGTAATTAATGTTTTGATTTCTCTGTTCATTTCTTTTTTTTAATTATCTTAATTTTACTTATTGAATAGAGACAGCCAGAAATAGAGAGGGAAGGGGGGACAGAGAGGAAGAGAGACAGAGAGACACCTGCAGCCCTGCTTCACCACTCACAAAGCTTTCTCTGGCAGGTGAGGACTGGGAGTTTGAACCCAGGTTCTTGTGCATTGTAACATGTGCTTTCAACCAAGATGCCACCACCCAGCCCCTCTCTGTTCATTTCTATAAAATGAGGCTAAAATGCAATAAAATATTCAAATAATTAGAAAATATAGAGAAATCAAATAAGCACAGGCTGGCAGTCACTGTCAAATACAGTGACTAAAAATAAAAATTGTAAAAAGATTTTTTTTCACTTTATGAAAGAGGCCACTGTGTTATTAATTCAATACTGACTTATTTATCATTAAACCCAATGTAAAGGACAGCAAGGAAACATATAGTTACACAAAAAAACCTTTGTGCCTTAGGTTCCAAAGTCTTTATTTTATTTTTCTTTTTTTTTTTATTTCTTTATTGGGGAATTAATGTTTTACATTCAACAGTAAATACAATAGTTTGTACATGCATAACATTCCCCAGATTCCCATTTAACAATACAACCCCCACTATGTCATTCATCATCCTTCATGGACCTGTATTCCTTTTTTTTTTTTTTTTTCAATATTTATTTATTTATTTATTGGATAGAGACAGAAATTGAGAGGGGGGAAGGGCAGGGGAGATAGCATAGTGATTGTGCAAACAGGTATCTCGTGCCTGAGGTTCCAAAATGCTAGGTTCAAGCCCCTGCACCACCATAAGCCAGAGCTGAACAGTGCTCTGGTGGAAGAAAGATAGAAATAGAAAGAGAAAGAAAGGAAGGAAGGAAGGAAGGAAGGAAGAAAGAAAGAAAGAAAGAAAGAAAGAGAGAGAGGGAGGAAGGAAATGGAAATGCACTTGGTTAAGCACACATGTTACAATGCACAAGAGCCCAGGTTCGAGCCCCTGGTCCCTACCTGCAGGGGGAAAGCTTTGCGAGTGGTGAAGCGGGACTGCATTTGTCTCTCTGTCTCTCTCCCTATCTCCTCCTTCCCTCTCGATTTCTGACTGTCGCTATGCAATAAATAAATAAATAAAAATTAAAAAAAGAAAGGGAGCCAGGTGGTGGCACACTTGGTTGAGTGCACGTTACAATGCACAAGGAACCAGGTTCAAGCCCCTAGTCCTCAACTGCAGGGGGGAGGTTTCACAAGTGGTGAAGCACTGTTGCAGGTGTCTGTCTCCCTCCCTCTCTATCAACCCTTTCTTTCTCGATTCCTGGCTGTCTCTATCCAATCAAGTTTTTTTTTTGTTTTTTTTTTAATGAAGGAAAGAAGGCAGAGAATGAGAAGAGGGAGAGGGAGAAAAATATCTGCAGCACTGCTTCTCTGCTCATGAGACTTTCCTCTTGCAGGTGGGGACTGATGGTTTAAACCCAGGTCCAAGGACATATGACATGTACTCTTTAACTGGTGCAGCACCACCTGGGCCCAGGGAGTGCCAGTTTCAATCCCCTGCACCACCATAAATCAGAGATGAATACCGTTACGGAAAAAAAAAAAGTAATAGTGTGGTCCGGGAGGTGGCTCAGTGGATAAAGCACTGGATTCTCAACCACGAGGTCTCAAGTTCAATTCCCCACAGCATATGTACCAGAGTGCTATCTGGTTCTCTCTTTTTCTTTCTCCTCCAAACTTTCTCGTGAATAAATAAATAAATTCTTTTTTTTTTTTTTTTTTTGCCTCCTGGGTTATCGCTGGGGCTTGGTGCCTACACTATGAATCTACTACTGCTGGAGGCCATTCCCCCACCCATTTTCGTTGCCCTTGTTGCTATTATTATTGTTGTTGGATAGGACAAAGAGGAATTGAGAGAAGAGGTGAAGACAAGGGGGGTAAAGAAAGACAGACACCTACCTGCATACCTGCTTCACCACTTGTGAAGCGACCCTCCTGCAGGTATGGAGCTGGGATCCTTAAGCCAGTCCCTACCATTTCACACCAAGTGCGCTTAACCCGGTGCTCTACCACCCAGGCCCCCAAACATTCCTTTTTTTTGCCTCCAGGGTTATTGCTGGGGCTCGGTGCCTGCACTCCAACCCATTGCTCCTGGAGGCCATTTTTCCCTTTTGTTGCCCTTGTTTTTACTGTTATTGTTGTTGTTGCTATTATTGTCATTACTGTCGGATAGCACAGCGAGAAATGGAGAGAGGAGAGGAAGATGGGGGTGGGGGGGAAGAAAGATAGACATCTGCAGACCTGCTTCACCACTTGTGACGCACCACCCTGCAGGTGGGGAGCTGGGGGCTGGAACCGGCACTGCACCAGTTCTTGTGCTTCAAGCCATTTGTGCTTGACCCGCTGCATTACCACCCGACCCCCCCATACATTCTTTAAATTAAAAAAGAAAGGGCAAAAAACAGTAATAGGATCCAGACAGTGGAGCATATGGTTAAGTGCTCACACTATAGTGTACAAGGACCGAAGTTCAAGCCCCTGGTCTCCACTCGCAGAGGGAAAGCGTCACAAGTGAAAAAGTAGGGTTACAGGTACTCTGTCTCTTTCCCCTCCCCTCTCAGTTTTTTTCTCTCTCTACCCAATAATAAATAAAAATGTAAAAGAGAAATAATTCTTTTTTTAGACACCTGCAGACCTGCTTCACCGCCTGTGAAGCGACTCCCCTGCAGGTGGGGAGCAGGGAGCTCAAACTGGGATCTTTAGGCCGGTCCTTGCGCTTTGAGTCACGTGCACTTAACAACTACGCTACCGCCCAACTCCCAATTTTTTAATTATCTTTATTTATTTATTGGATAGAGACAGCCAGAAATCAAGAGAGGAGGGGGAGACAGAGAAGGAGAGAGACAGAGACACCTGCAGCCCTGCTTTACCACGTGCAAAGCTGTCCCCCTGCAGGTGGGAACTGGAGACTTGAAGTTGGGTCCTTGCCCACTGTAAGATGTGCACTCAACCACGTGTGCCACCACCTGGCCCTTAGAATCCTTTTTTTTTTTTTTAACTCAAAAGGCATTTTATTTATTTGGAGAGACAGAGAACAATACACACATAAGAAGTGTGCATAAGATGGGGCTGTAATATGTGTGCTTAACCAAGTGTGCTACCACCTGGTCCTAAACGTATTTAGCCAGAGCTCTGGTCAGTTCTGACTGGCACTGGGGATTGAACCTGGAACCTTAGGAGTCTTAGACATGAAATTCTTTTACATAATCACTATGCATTAGGAACAATATTTTAGGATTGAGTAAGTCTTCCTTAAAAATAGAACAGAGCAGCTCTCCACCTGCAGGGGAGTCACTTCACAAGTGGTGAAGCAGGTCTGAAGGTGTCTGTCTTTCTTTCCCCGTCTGTCTTCTCCTCCTCTCTCCATTTCTCTCTGTCCTATCCAACAACAACGACAAATAATAACTTAAAAAAGAAAAAAAACATTGTAGCAGCACAGTGGATAAAGTCAGACTCTCAAGCATGAGATCCTAAGTTTGATGCCCAACACCACATTTCCAGAAAGATGCTCTTTCTTCCCCCTCCTGTTCGCTCAATGATAATTAAATAATTTCTTTCTTTCTTTTTTAAAGAGGGTGAAACACAGGTCAGTAGTGAGGGGAAATGAGTAAGAGAGAAGCCTGCAGCACCGCTCTTTTGCCTATGATGCTTCTCCCCTGCAGGTGAAGACCTGGGGCTTTGATCATGGTAACATATGTACTCTACCATGTATGCCATCACCTGGCCCCCCAAATAAATACTTTCTAAAAATTCAGTGTAAACAGTAAATTGGTGAGTGAAACCTGGGTTGTACAAAGGTGTCTATATCTAGTCATGCAAGAAAAGTTTTCTGGAAAGGTAGTATCATTAGGAAAATTTAAAAAACAGGGAAAGAAGAAAGAAGTAAATCTTCAAAAAGTATCATGGCAGCCCAGTGGTAGCACAACCAGTAGAGCATACAAATGACCAAGTGAGAGGACCCAGGTCAAAGCTTCCAGTCCCCACCTAAACAGGGAGACTTCAGAACTGGTGCAGCAGTACTTCAGGTATCTTTCTTCTCTCTCTCTCTCTATTAAAGGGAAAAAGGAAAGAAAGTCTACTGGGTGCATGGGCCTACGTAGGCATGGAGTCTTACCAATAACTCTAGTAGGACAAAAAAAAGAACTGGAAAGAAAAAATAGATGGCAGAAGGCTAGAAATGGACCTACCCTATGACCCTGCAATTCCTCTCCTGGGGATATAGCCTAAGGAACCCAACACATCCATCCAAAAAGACCTGTGTACACATATGTTCTTGGCAGCACAATTTGTAATAGCCAGAACCTGGAAGCAACCCAGGTGTCCAACAACACATGAGTGGCTGAGCAAGTTGTGGTCTATATACACAATGGAATACTACTCAGCTGTAAAAAATGGTGACTTCACCGTTTTCAGCCGATCTTGGATGGACCTTGAAAAATCATGTTGAGTGAAATAAGTCAGAAACTGAAGGATGAATATGGGATGATCTCACTCTCAGGCCGAAGTTGAAAAACAAGATCAGAAAAGAAAACAGAAGTAGAACCTGAAATGGAATTGGCGTACCGCACCAAAGTAAAAGACTCTGGGGTGGGTGGGTGGGGAGAATACAGGTCCATGAAGGATGATAAATGACATAGTGGGGGTTGTATTGTTAAATGGGAAACTGGGGAATGTTATGCATGTACAAACTACTGTATTTACTGTCGAATGTAAAACATTAATTCCCCAATAAAGAAATAAATTTAAAAAAAGAAAGAAAGAAAAAATAGATGGCAGGGGTAGATAGCATAATGGTTATGCGAAGAGACTCTCATGCCTGAGGTTCCAAAGTCCCAGGTTCAGTCCCTTGCACCACCATAAACCAGCGCTGAGCAGTGCTCTGGTGAAGAAAGAAAGAAAGAAAGAGAGAAAGAAAGAGAGAAAGAAAGAGAGAAAGAAAGAGAGAAAGAAAGAGGAAACATGGGGCTGGGGGCCTGCAAAGTAGTTAATTTGTATAGTGTGCTACTTTGCTATGCATGTAACCCAGGTTCCAGCCCAGCCCCCACCCCACTGGAGGAAGCTTTGGTGCTTTTGCTTCTTCTCTCTCTCTCTCTCTCTCTCTTCCACCTCCAGAGTTATCACTGGTGCCTGCACTATAAATCCACTGCTCCTGGAGGCTATTTTTTTCCCCTTTTGTTGCCTTTGTTGTTTATTGTTGTGATTATTATTATTGTTATTACTGTCATTGTTGTTGGGTAGGACAGAGAGAAATCAAGAGAGGAGAAGATAGAGAGGAGGAGAAAAAGATAGACACCTGTAGACCTGCTTTACCACTTGCGAGGCAACCCCCATGCAGGTGGGGAGCCGGGGGCTCAAACCCGGCTCCTAACACCGGTCCTTGCTTTTGGTGCCATGTGCACTTAACCCACTACACTACCACCCGGTACCCGTCCCCATTTTTTAATTGCCTCCAGGATTATCGCTGGGGATTGGTTCTGGCACTGCGAATCCACTGTTCATAGGGGCCAGTTTTTACTTTTTTTCTTTTCTTCTACTTTTATTAGATAGGGTATATAGAAATTAAGAAGGGAGGGGAAGAGGGAGAGAGAAAAGAGAGACACCTGCAGACCTGCTTCACTACTTGTGAAGTGTCCCTGTATAGGCTGGCAGCTCAACCCCAGGTCCTCAAGGATGGTAATGTGTGTGTTTAACCAGGTGTACCACTGCCAGACCCCCTCTGCTTCTCTTTTTATTTTTAATTTTTTATTATCGATATTTATTTATTGGATAGAGACAGCCAGAAATTGAGAGGGAAGGGGGAGATAGAGAGGGAGAGAGACACTTGCAGCCCTGCTTCACCAACTTGCAAAGCTTTCCCCCTGCAGATGGGGACTGGAGGCTCAAACCTGGATCCTTGTGCATTGGAACATGTGCGCTCAGCCAGGTATGCCACCCACCACCCACCAACACCTGCTTCTCTCTTAAATAAATAAACCACAACATCTTAACCCTATGAAGAATCTTTTATATATTACCAAGATAAAATAACTACCCTGGGGAGTCAGCCGGTAGCGCAGTAGTTGAAGCGCATGTGGCACCAAGTGCAAGAAGCGGCTTAAGGAAGCCGGTTCCCCACCTGCAGGGGAGTCGCTTCACAAGTAGTGAAGCAGGTCTGCAGGTGTCTATCTTTCTCTCCCCCTCTGTTTTCCCCTCCTCTCTACATTTCTCTCTGTCCTATCTAACAACGACGACTGCAATAACAGCAATAATAACTACAACAAAAAAACAAGAGCAACAAGAGGGAAATAAATAAATATAAAAAATAAAAAATAGGGAGTCGGGCAGTGGCACAGCAGGTTAAGTGCATGTGGCGCAAAGCACAAAGACCGGTAAGGATACCAGTTTGAGCCCCTGGCTCCCCACCTATAGGGGAGTCGCTTCACAAGGGTGAAACAGGTCCGCAGGTGTCTTTCTCTCCCCGTTTTCCCCTCCTCTCTCCATTTCTCTCTGTCCTATCTAACAATGACGACATCAACAACAACAACAATGAAAAACAACAAAGGGAAAATAAATAAATATTAAAAAAAAATTTTTAATAAAATAACTGGGAGTCGGGCTGTAGCACAGCAGGTTAAGCGCAGGTGGCGCAAAGCACAAGGACCGGCATAAGGATCCCGGTTCGAACCCCGGCTCCCCACCTGCAGGGGAGTCGCTTCACAGGTGGTGAAGCAGGTGAAGCAGGTCTGCAGGTGTCTATCTTTCTCTCCTCCTCTCTGTCTTCCCCTCCTCTCTCCATTTCCTCTGTCCTATCCAACAACGACAACAACAATAATAACTATAACAATAAAACAACAAGGGCAACAAAAGGGAATAAATAAATAAAATAAATATTAAAAAATAATAATAATAAAGAAAATTTAAAAAAATAAATTAATAAAATAAAATAACTACTCTCCTTTTCTCTGTAGAACAAGTGCTTATTTAACCATCAAATCTGGGACCTCTCACGTGTAAGTGCTGTGCACTACCACTCCAAATCTTCAGTCTTTTATTTATTTACTTATCTTTATCTTATTTTATTTTGGATAAAGACAGAGAGAAATTGAGAGGGAAGGGGAGGGGAGGGAGGGAGAGAAGGAGAGGAGAGTGTGAGCAAGTGAGCCCAGACTTTAGCACTGCTTCACTACTTATGAAGCTTCCCCCCACACAGGTGGGGACCAGGACCTTGAACCTGGGTCCTTGCACATTGTAATGTATGTGCTCAACCAGGTGCACCACCCCTTGGTCCCCCAGTATTTTGTTTGTTTGTTTTTAACTTTTATTTATTTAATTTGATAGAACAGAGAGAATTTTTAGAGGTAAGGGGATAGAAAGGGAGAGACACAGAGATACCTGCTACTTCACCACTTGTGAAGCTTTTTCCCTGCAGGTGAGGACTAGGGGCTTAGACCCAGGTCTATATGCACTGTAATGTGTGCACTTAACCAGGTGCATCACCGTCCACCACCACACCCGAAGTCTTTATACATACACATTTTGGGTTTGCAGAACTAGGTCGTAAATTCCATGCACAACTAGGGGGTAGTCATGTTCATTCAACACCTTTGTAATACAGTGCATAATCATAGTAGGTGATTGATATTTATTTAAACTTTTTAAAATTTTTATTATTATTTTATAGAGATAGCCAGAAATTGAGAGAAAAGAAGAGAGGGAATTAAGACACACCTGCAGCACTGCTTCACCACTTGTGAAATTTCTCCCCTGGAGTAGGGACTAGGGACTTGAACCTGTGTACTTATGCACTGTAACGTGTGCTCAACCAGGCGCACCACCAACCAGCCCCTATTTAAACTTTTTAGCATACTATTTTGAAAATATTATCAGGGGCCAAATGGTGTTGCACCTGGTACAGTGAGTGAGGACCCAGGTTCGAACCCCCAGCCTCTGTCTGCAGGAGGAAAACTTTAAGTGATGAAGCAGGTGTAGCTCTGTTTCTCTCCCTCTCTCTCCCCGTCGTCTCTCTTTTTTACACCAGTGCACTGCTTAGCTCTGTTTTATGGTGGTGCAGGGGACTGAACCTGGAACTAGGGAGCCTCAGGCATGAGAGTCTCTGCATAACCACTATGCTATCTACCTCTGCCTTTTCTCTCTCTCTCTCTCTCTCTCTCTCTCTCTATATATATATATATAAAATCACCCCCTTGATTTCTCACTGACTCTATTCATTAAATAAAGATAATTTTTAAAATTGTTATATAAAATACTGATTCAAACAAGAGCAACAAAAGGGAATAAATAAATAAATATTAAAAATTTTTTTTAAAAAATACTGATTCAGGGGGGGTCGGGCGGTGGCTCGGTGGGTTAAGCGCATGTGGCGCAAAGCGCAGGGACCGGCGTAAGGATCCCGGTTCGAGCCTCCGGCTCCCCACCTGCAGGGGAGTCGCTTCACAGGCGGTGAAGCAGGTCTGCAGGTGTCTATCTTTCTCTCCCCTTCTCTGTCTTCCCCTCCTCTCTCCATTTCTCTCTGTCCTATCTAACAACGAATTGCGTCAACAAGGGCAATAATAATGACCACAACGAAGCTACAACAAGGGCAACAAAAGGGGGAAAAAAAATGGCCTCCAGGAGCGGTGGATTCATGGTGCAGGCACCGAGCCCAGCAATAACCCTGGAGGAGGGAAAAAAAAAAAAAAAAAATACTGATTCAGGTGGTCCAGGAGGTAGCGCAGTGGATAAAACCTTCGACTCTCAAGTATGAGGTCCTGTATTCGATCCCTGGCAGCACATGTACCAGAGTGATGTCTGGTTATTTCTCTCTCTCCTCCTATCTTCTTCATGAATAAGTAAATAAAATCTTTAAAAAAAAAAAATACTGTGGTCTAGGAGGTGGCGTAGTGGTTAAAGCATTGGATTCTCAACCATGAGGTCCTGAGTTTGATCCCCGGCAGCACATGTATCAGAGTGATGTCTGGTTCTTTCTCTCCTCCTATTTTTTCATGAATAAATAGATTCTTTAAAAAAAACACTGATTCAGCAGGTTAAGTGTAGATGGAGCAAAGCTCAAGGACCGGTGTAAGGATCTCGGTTCGAGCCCCCAGCTCTCCACCTGTAGAGGAGTCGCTTTACTAGCAGTGAAGCAGGTCTGCAGGTGTCTATCTTTCTCTCCCCCATCTTCCCCTCCTCTCTCCATTTCTCTCTGTCTTATCCAACAACGACGACATCAATAACAACAATAACTACAATAAAAAAAACAAGGGCAACAAAAAGGAATAAATAAATAAATACTGATCATTTATTTTATTTATTTTTATAGAAGTTGAAAGGTATGGGGGAGATTGAAAGGTAAAGACACCGATAGCACTCCTCCACTGCTTGTGCTTAGACCTGGGTCCTTGTGCACTGTAAAATGTATACCCTACCAGGTGATATATATATATGTAAAATAGACTAAGATGTTTGGTTAAACTTTTTTTTAATTTATTTCTTTATTGGGGAATTAATGTTTTACATTCAACAGTAAATACAATAGTTTGTACATGCATAACATTCCCCAGTGGTTAAACTTTTAGTAGGTGATTCTTTTTTGGTTAAAACTGAGGTCTTCATGTGTAATTTCACTCCTTTGGACCGTTTTTTCATTCAGATAGAGAAACGGAGGAAGAGACACCATAGCACTAGGGCTGGGTGGTGGCATGACGCAGGCACCGCCATGCCAGTTGTTTGACACGGTACCAGCTTAGCAGGAAGTTCAGCATGGCTGAACTCTCCAGGCCAAACTGAAACCATCTTGCCTTTTGCCATGTATAGGGCTTGGGATTAAGCTCTGTGTGGTCTTAATAATCTTTACCTATGGCCAGGCTCAGAGCCTGACCAATAACAAAAAAAATGACAAAACCTGTACTGCACTCTGTAAGACTGATCATAACAGAACAAGCAATACCAATAATGCAGAATTTTTCAGGAGTCTCCAAGAGAAAGAAATGTTTCCTCTTTATCTACACCACTTTCTTTATAAATAAATAAAATATAGAGAAAGATTGGTGGTTCCCACAGTGGAGGGGCCACCTTACATAGCATAACTAATTAATGGAAAGTAATGGTACCCATCTAGATAGAATGGGCCTTTTTATCTACCACCCACCACTATGCTTCCACTTCCTTATGCAGGAATAGTACACAAGAACCTAGGTCACATAGTGAGCATACAAGAAAGATGGATTCCAGTTAGAAAGCTTAACTTTATAGAGAGGTTGCCAGATCAGCACCACCTTGGTGCTTTCTTAGTAGGGAACAAAACTCCTTGGTCAAAGAATGGAACAGATTTTATGAAAAATGGGCTGTTCAATTTGTTTAAGGCCCCTAGAAACAAAACAAGCTTGAACCACGGCTTCTGATGCATAGAGACAAGAGGATGGCATAAACATACAGGTAGAATATTAATCTTAATCAATAGGACATCTGCCTAGCACATAGGTACAGGAATAACAAAAGACACTGAAACTGATATGATCTCTAGGGAGAAAAGTGTCCCTGGAATGTGAATGTTCCACAAAGCAGGAGGTGCTTCCTACCTGTGCTGTTCTTACTTGGTGATTTTTATTTTAATAATCATAGCCTTGGTGATTTTTGTTTTAATAACCTATACCTTGGTGATTTTTGTTTTAATGATCTAAGCCTTATGAGACTGTAAAATAAAGTTCTGCCTGAGCACAGCAGAGGTGCCTCTCTCCTGCTCCTGAAGCAGTTGACGTATCTCTCATCTCATTCTTGCCGATGCCCCTCATCTTTCAGGATACCCTAATAACTTTCTGGGCTGGGCCCCCGGCAGCGGCATATCCAGCAGAGCACATATTATCATGTGTAAAGATATGAGTTCAAGCCCCCAGTCCCCATCTATGGGGGAAAGTTTCATAAGTAATAGAGCAGTACTACAGGTATCTCTCCTCTCTTGCTTCCCTCCCTGTCCCTATTTCTCTATGTCTCTCACCCTGTGTTTTAGAAGAAGAAGAAGGAGAAGGAGAAGGAGAAGGAAAGGGAAAAAGAAAGAAAAGAAAAAAAGGGCGGGGGTAGTTAGTATAATGGTTATGCAAAGAGACTCTCATGCATGAGACTCCAAAGTAACAGGTTCAATCTTCTGCCAGAGCTGAGCAGTGCTCTGGTAAAAGTAAATACATAAATAAAGAAATATTTTTTTAAAAAGAAAAGAAAAGAGAAAGAAGAGAGATACCATAGTACAGGGGGTTGAATCTGAGTTGCATACATGACAAAGCAGGCTTCCTTCCCAATCAACTATCTCTCTGGCATTACTTTAATACTTGTCTCACTGATCTCTTTGATTCTAACTATTGTTTGTGCTAAACATGTACCAAGGCCCTGTGTTAAATAGTCTAGATAAATGAAGACAAGGAAACTATGCAACTTACCCTCAAAGGATGGAGAAAATAGAAATATGGGGGAAGAGCTAATTGCTATAATACATAATAAAATTCTGAATATGCACATTACATAGATGAAAACTTAACCAAGATCTAAGAGATCAATGTTGACTATTCCAATTGTCCTAACCAACCATAAAGCTCTAATTTCCCCACTCTAAAAAAAACCTCCCATTTTTGTTTCATTTTTTTTCTAAATAACTCAAATCTCTAGTCACTTACCCTTGTTGCACAGGCTGTAACTGCAAGATCACTTGGGTTTTAGTGTCTTCAGGGTTCTCCCCTTCATTTCCTTCAGTGGGTACCACAACCACGTCCCCCACAGGGACACTTACTTCTGCATTAGCCATCTTTCACATGAAGTCAGATAGCTGGGACTGCTGTCAGAAATAAGAAGCACCGGTAACTTGGTCTAGTTTGAAAAGATAACCATGGGGCGGGGGTTGGGGGCTGGGGGAGGGGGGATGCAAGATAATGACTATCAATTCCAAGGGTACCCTGATGATGATGTTGGTAGTGAAATTAGTGATGCTAAGAGTATATACACAACAGAAATTGGTGATTACTATGATTTAAGAATATCTTTTTTTCCAGGAGCCAGATGGTGGCATACCTAGTTAAGCACATATAGTATGAAGGATGAGGACCCATGCAAGCAGGTCTGCAGGTGTCTGTCTATCTTTCTCTCTCCCTATCTCTCCCTCCTCTCTCAAGTTCTCTCTGTCCTATCCAATAAAATGGAAAAAATTTTGGTGTATTGCACCAAAGGAAAAGACTCTGGGGTGGGGGCTTCAGGTCCTAGAAGATGATGGTAGAGGAGGACCTAGTAGGGGTTGAATTGCTAAGTGGAAAACAGAGAAATGTTACACATGTACAAACTACTGTATTTTACTGTCGACGGTAAACCATTAATCCTCCATTAAAGAAATTAAAAAAAAAAAAAAAAAAAACAGCAGTGGATTCATAGTGCCGGCTCTGAAAAAAAAAAAAAAAACTCAGAAGAATTTTCTTCTAGAGAGTTGGCTAATAGCATTCTACCACTTCTTTAAATTTATTTTTTTTATTTTTTAACCAGAGCATTGCTCAGCTCTGGCTTATGGTGGTGTGGGGGACTGAACCTGAGACTTTGGAGCCTCAGGCATGAGTCTCTTTGCATAACCATTATGCTATCTATCCTCCACAGCATTCTACCACTTCTATCCTAGACAGTAGGTTTTTACAAAGTAGGAATCATATCTATTTTCTTTCTAACCAGTTATTTTTTTTTTAAAGAATTTATTTATTTATTCATGAGAAAGATAGGAGAGAAAGAACCAGCCATCACTCTGGTACATGTGCTGCTGGGGATCAAACTCAGGACCTCATGCTTGAGAGTCCAGCGCTTTATCCACTGTGCCACCCCCCGGACCACTATTTATTTATTCCAAATAACTTTATAGTCTTCTCTACAGCTATACTACATAAAAGAATCTTAAGCTCTAACCACATTTCCAGGCACTGTATTTTGAACATGCAATATTAACTTTCAGCATTCTAACTTTTTTGTTACACACCAAGACCAAAACTTTTTTATTTTTTATTGCCATCAGGGTTATTGCCAGCACCACAAACCCACCACCCTGGAAGCCATTTTTCCCTTTTTTTAATTATTGTTTATTTATTTATTTAGCCAGAGCATTGCTCAGCTCTGGCTTGTGGTGATGTGGGGGATTGAACCTGATACTTTGGAGCCTCAGGCATGAGAGTCTGTTTGCATAGTCATTACGCTATCTACTCTCCCCCTTTTTCTATTTTGTTTTGTTTTTTAATTTATTATTGGGCAGGGACAGAGAAAAACTGAAAGGGGAGGGGTAGATAGAAAGGAAGAGAGGTGCTTGGCCTGGGAGGTGGCGCAGTGATAAAGTTTTGGACTCTCAAGCATGAGGTCCCGAGTTCTATCCCCGGCAGCACATGTGCCAGAGTGATGTCTGGTCTCTCCTCCTATCTTTCTCATTAATAAATAAATAAAATCTTTTTTAAAAAATAAAGATAATTTTTCTAAAAAGGGAGAGACTTGCAGCCCTGCTTCACCACTCCTGAAGTTCTTCCCCTGCAGGTGGAGACCAGGGGCTTGAACGTGGGTCCCTGCGCACTGTAATGTGAGTGCTTAACTAGGTGTGCCACTGCCTGACCACTCTATTTTGTTTTGATAGGACAGAAAGAAACTGAATTGAGAGGGGAGGGAGAGAGAAAGATAAGACACCTGCAAACTTGCTTCACCATTTGTGCAGCATCCCTCCTGCAGGCAGAGAACAGGATCCAAACCTGGGTCTTCACACATGGTTAATACATGTACTTAACTGGGTGCACCATCTCCCAGCCCCAAAAAACTTTTGTTTTTCTACCAAGGTTATCACTAGAGCTTGGTACCTGTGTCACCACTCCATCACTCCTCTCCTTTTTATAAAAGGGGCAGAGATAGATAGAAAGGAAGACAAGGGAGAGTGAAGATGAGGGGAGATTGGAGGCTTGAACTCAGGTCACTCTACTGGGCACACCACCATTGGGCCCCCCAAGACCAAAGCTGCTTTCTGGCTTATCTCTCTTCAATGTCCAATTCAAAGACCACTCCACCACCAAGCTACTGAAACTATTCTCCTTGTTGCAGTCTCCTCTTTTTTTTCTTTTTTTCTTTTTTCTTTTTATCAGAGTACTGATCAGCTCTGGCTTATGGTGGTACAGGGCAATGAACCTGGGACTTTGGAGACATGAGAGTCTCCTTGCATAATCATTATGCTATCTACCCCTGCCTCCCAATTCTTGATTTGTAGCTCTCTAGTGTGTATCACATTGTACCCTGAACAGGCATCTATGTAACTATACTGTGCTCTCTATGAGAACTAGTGCTGGCTATTCAAAATATTTTGACTCCCACAACCCTGCTCACCATTGATACTGACAAATGTTGGTTTAATCAATTTTTGCTTAAATATGACCTAGTTGAAGTTCCTCATATCCAGGGATAGGTAGATGGCTACCTTTGGTGTAATGACATAGGAACTTTGGTGGTGGGTACAGTGAGTTACGTGCACATGTAAACCTAGGTATGAAATTATACTGCTAAAATCTTACAATACTGCAAACCAATAAAACAAATTGGGGCCGGGTGGTAGCACAGCGGGTTAAGCCCACATGGTGCAAAGCACAAGGACTGGTTTGAGCCCCTGGATCCCCATCTGCAAGGGGGTCACTTCACAAGCAGTGAAGCAGGTCTGCAGGTGTCTTTCTCTCACCCTGTCTTCCCTTCCTCTCTCGATTTCTCTCTGTCCTATTCAACAACAACAGCAATAACAACAACAATAATACTAACAACAACAACAATGAACAAGAGCAACAAAAGGGAAAATAAATGGCCTCCAGGAGCAGTAGATTCGTCTGAGCCCCAGCAATAACCCTGGAGGCAAAAAACAAATAAATAAATAATAAAATTAAACAAATTACTTAGTGTATCACACCAAAGTAAAGGATTCTGGTGTGTGGGGGGGTGTCAGATCCTAAAACATGATGGCAAAGGAGGACCTAGGTGTGTGGGGGGGTTAGAGTGTCATGTGGAAAACTGAGAAATGTTACACATGTACAAACTACTGTATTTTACTGTTGACTATAAACCACTAATTCCCCCAATAAAGAAAAAGTAAAATTCCTTTGCATGTGGGTGACCCAGGTTCAAGCCCAGCCCTCACTGCACTGAAGAAGCTTTGGTGCTGTGGTCTCTCCCACTCTCACTCTCTGCCTATCTAAAGTAATTCCTGGACAAGGGAGATTAGCACAATGGTCACACACACCAGACTTGTATGCCTGAGGACCTAAAGAGCCCAGCTTTGGTTCCTGGAATCAAAATTTTCCAGAGCTATGAAGCTGTCTATCTCTTTCTCATGAAAATCTATATATTTTTTTTCCAGTTTCTCATATCTGCAGCCCACAAGGTAGCACAGTGGATAAAAGCACTGAATAACCAAGCATGAGGTATGAGTTTGACCTCCAGCATGTGTGCTACTCTCGTTTTTTTCCTTTTTGTTGTCCTTGTTGTTTTTCATTGTTGTTGTAGTTATTACTGTTGTTGTTATTGATGTTGTCATTGTTAGATAGGACAGAGAGAAATAGAGAGAGGAGGGGAAAATTTGGAAAGGCAGACACTGCTACCATCCATCCCCCCCGCCCCATATGATTGTTTTAACATTTGTTTTATTTTAATGAGAGAGTGTGACAAAGAGAGAAAGAGACCAAGACAACTCAACTCTGGCTAATGGTGATTTGGGGATTGAAACTATGACTTTGGAGCCTCAGGCATGAAAATCCTTTTGCATAACTATTATGCTGTCTTCCCTACCCTTAATTTTTGTATTACTATTTATTATTGGATAGGGAAAGAAATTGAGATAAAGGGAGAGGTAGAGAGGGAAAGAGACAGAGAGACACCTGCAGCCCTACTTCACCACTCGTGAAGCTTCCCATCTGCGGGTGGGGACTGGGGACTCTAACCCAGGTCCTTGACACTATAATGTGCGCGCTCAACCAGGTGAACCAATTCCCAGCCCCCTTTAATTTTTTTTTAAACTAAAAAAATCTGATAAAGTTGTGGGTTAAGAGTAGAATTACCACTTTCTGCACCTCACAAAGAATTTTGGTGGGCTGGGGTGGTGGTGCACCCGGTTAAATGCAGGTTACAATGCACAATGATCTGTGTTCCAGACCTTTGTCACCACCTGCAGTGGGAAAGCTTTGTAAGCAGTGAAGCAGGGATGCAGGTGTCTGTCTCTTTACCTCTCTATCTCCCCCTACCCTCTCAATTTGTGGCTGTCTCTATCCAATAAATAACAATAAATAAAAATAACTTTAAAAAAAAAAGAAATACAGCAAAAGAAAAAAAAAAAATATATATATATAAAGAAGTTTGGCCCTGTGGTCTGGAAGGTGGCACAATGGATAAAGCATTGGATTCTCAAGCATGAGGTCCCAAGTTCAATCCCCAGCAGCAAATGTACCAGAGTGATGTCTGGTTCTTTCTCTCTCCTCCTATCTTTCTCATTAATAAATACATTCTTTAGAAAAAGAAAAAAAAAGACGGTTCGAACCCCGGCTCCCCACCTGCAGGGGAGTCGCTTCACAGGCGGTGAAGCAGGTCTGCAGGTGTCTATCTTTCTCTCCCCCTCTCTGTCTTCCCCTCCTCTCTCCGTTTCTCTCTGTCCTATACAACAACAATAATAACTACAACAATAAAACAACAAGGGCAACAAAAGGGAATAAATAAATTAAATTAAATATTTTAAAAAAATAAAAAAGAAAACACAAGTAGAACCTGAACTGGAATTGGCATATTGCACCAAAGCAAAAGACTCTGGGGTGGGTGGGTGGGGAGAATACAGATCCAAGAAGGATGACAGAGGACCTAGTGGGGGTTGTATTGTTATATGGAAAACTGGGAAATGTTATGCATGTACAAACTATTGTATTTACTGTTGAATGTAAAACATTAATTCCCGAATAAAGAAATTAACAAAAAAAATTTGGCCCGGGGTCAGGTGATGGCATCCCCAGTTAGACTTACATATTTGTAAGCCTAAGGACTCAGATTGGAGCACAGCTCCCTATCTGCAGGGGTCTACTTCATGAGCTGTGTAGCAAGTCTACAGGTGTCTTACCTTTCTCTCCCTCTCTATATCCCTGTCCTTTCTCTCTCTCTTTCTAATATATATTTATTTAAATGAGAGATACAGAGACTGGAGAGAGACCAGAGCACTGCTCAGCTCTGGCTTACAGTGGTGCTAGGGACTGAACCAGGGACCTTGGAGCCTCAAGTATGACAGTCTCTTTGCATGTCCATTATGCTGTCTCCCCAGCCCCATCCCCATCCTCTCTAAATTTATCTCTGTCCTATTTAATAATCAGGAGAAAGAAGAAAAAGGGGGAAAAAAGCCACCGGGAGTGGTGGATTTCTAGTGCCTGCACGGAGTGCCACCAAATACCCTGGAGAAAATTAAAAAAAAAAAAAAATTGGGAGCCGGGCGGTCGCGCGTAGCGGTTAAGCACATGCACATGGCGCAAAGTGCAGAGACTGCCATCAGGATCTCAGTTTGAGCCCCCGGCTCCCCACCTGCAGGGGAGTCGCTTCACAGGCGGTGAAGCAGGTCTGCAGGTGTCTATCTTTCTCTCCCCCTCTCTGTCTTCCCCTCCTCTCCATTTCACTCTGTCCTATCCAACAACAATGACAGCAATAACAACAATAATAACAACAACAATGATGATAAACAACAAGGGCAACAAAAGGGGAAAAAATTAAAGAAAAAAAAATTTTTTTTTGGCCCATACTCCCAGAGGGAGTATGTTAGGAAATGACCAAGGGTTCTGAATTCTAATTCCATCAGAACCCAAAGAGAGAAATGGGAGGGGGAGGGGGCCACCCAGAAGTAGTAGGTATGATGGTGTGACTTAGGAAGAAAATGCAGGATGGTAGGAGAAAAAAAAAAATGGGCGTGGTCCAAGAGGTTGCGCAGTGGCTAAGGCACTAGTCAAGCATGAGGTCCTGAGTTCGATACCCAGCAGCACATGTACCAGATTGATATCTGATTCTTTCTCTCTCTCCTCCTATCTTTCTAGTAAATACATAAAATCTTTTTTTAAAAAAATGTGCAAATATATATAGGTAGATAGTTATAGGAATAATAGTCAACCCATATCTGTGATCTTGGGAGAACTAATGCAGTTTCCAATGGAGGGAATGGGAACACAAAACTCTGGTGATGGGAAAAGTTTAGAATTATAGGGAGTTGGGTGGTAGCGCTGTGGGTTAAGCGTATGTGAAGTGCAAGGACCCATGTACGATCTCGACTGAGCCCCTGGCTCCCCACCTGCAGGGGAGTTGCTTCACAAACAGTGAAGCAGGACTGCAGGTGTCTTTCTCTCCCCCTTTCTGTCTCCCACTCCTCTCTCCACTTCTCTCTGTCCTATCTAACAATGATGATATCAGTAACAATAAATAAAGAAAATTTTAAGTAAAAAAATAGAATTAGATGGATACCTGCCTTATGTTTGACTAATGATTAATACTTTCCTCAATAGGAACTCATTTTACTCTGAGGGTACAGCACAGCCTCTGCCACTGATCCCCACAGTCTCCCTCCATCTGTCCCCAGAGTTCAGACATTTAGCCTGTGCTTCCAGCTCCCAGACTCTGTAACCAGCCACCTGACTCATCACCCCCCTCCCCCCCAAAAAAAGGAACTCATTTTATTCCACAATCCTCCCATACCTTAGAACCAAGTCAAGCAGAATGTTTACTGGAGAATGTCATCAGGGGCCAGGCAGTGGCACACCTGGTTAAGAGCAGGTGGAAAGCTTCACGAACGGTGAAAGCAGGGCTGCTGGTGTCTGTCTCTTTCCCTCTATCTTCCCCTCCCTCTCAATTTCTGTCTCTATTCAATAATGAAAATATATTTTTTAAAAAGAATATAATCAGGGCGGGGGTTCATAGCATCATGGTTATGCAAAGAGAATCTCACACCGGAGCCAGGTGGTGGCACAACTGATTGAGCTCATATTACTATGCACAAGAGCCCAGTCCTCACCTGCAGGGAAAAGTTGTGTAAGTGGTGAAGCAGTGCTGCATGTGTCTTTCTGTCACTCCCCATTTCTCCCCCTTCCCTCTAATAAATAAATTAAAAAATTTTTAAAAAGAGAGAGAGAGAGAGACGCTCATACCCAAGGTCCCAAATTCCCAGGCTCAATCCCCTACACCACCATAAACCAGAGCTGAGTAGTGCTCTGGTAAAAATAAATACAGTTCACATCATTTCAAAAAAAAAAAAAAAAACTTAATCACCCTCAATATATTTTTCAGTGGCAGTCAGAAACACAGGTTTGACTCAACATGGCAATTCTTTTTTTTCCCCATTTTTTTTTTAAGATTTTATTTATTCACGAGAAAGATAGGAGAAGGAAAGAACCAGACATCACTCTCGTACATGTGGTGCCAGAGACTGAACTTGGGACCTTATGCTTCACAGTTCAATGCTTTAACCACTGCACTACCTCCCAGACCACATTTTTCCCCCATCTTTTACCACAGCTCTGGCTTATGATAGTCCTAGTGATTGAGCCTGAAACTTCGGAGCCTCAGACAAGGAAATCTTTCAGCATAATCATTATGCTATCTCTTAATAGTCCAATTCTTATATTTTTAAAAATAAACTAGTCTGGGTTCAGTATCTCTTTATTACCTTAAATATCATATTCCTGGCAAATAACCAGAAACCAGTTCTACAAACCAAACTGGATAAATGCAAGGTCATCTCTTCTAGTGGCTCTTGTTTATAGCAACAAAAACTCCTGAGGCAAGATGAATGAGTTGATCCTTTGGGCATTTCATGAAAAGGACCTTAGAGTATTCACTGTGGAAACACCTAACACTCTGTAATTCTGAGGAAACATGTCAAAATTATGTGAAAAGCAATATATATATGCTATTTTCTTTTTTTGTTGTTGTTGCCCTTGCTGTTGTGGCCTTGTTGTGGTTATTATTGTTATTGTTGATGTTAATATCATTCGTTGTAGGATAGGACAGAGAGAAATGGAGAGAGATGGGGAAGACAGAGAGGGGGAGAGAAAGATAGACACCTGCAGACCTGCTTCGCCGCCTGTGAGGCGACTCCCCTGCAGGTCAGGAGCTGGGGGCTGGAACCGGGATCCTAAAGCCGATCCCTGCGCTTCGCACCACGTGCGCTTATCCCACTGCGCTACCACCTGACCCCCTATATATGCTATTTTCAAAGGCAAAAATGGACTCCTTGAAAATAAATGTAATGACTGCTCACAAAAGTTATAGGAGAGCTAAATATGTCTTACTCTATGGATATTAGGTGCAAAAACTAATGTTTAAGACATTTCAAGATATGTCACATGATTGCAAGGACATCAGAGTTGGTAGCTGAAAATGTATAATTACCAGATATCCTGAAATTTTCTAATCCCTAAATGTACTTATTTATTCCTCGCTATATTGTAATTTTTGTAAACTAATGTAGTCTATTAATTTTTTAAAATCTATTCTTTTGTTGCCCTTGTTGTTTTATTGTTGTAGTTATTATTGTTGTCATTGTTGGATAGGACAGAGAGAAATGGAGAGTAGAGGGGAAGACAGAGAGGGAAAGACAGACACCTGCAGACATTCTTCACAGCTTGTGAAGCGACTCCCCTGCAGGTGGGGAATCGAGGCTCAAACTGGGATCCTTATGCCAGTCCTTGTGCTTTGCGCCACCTGCGCTTACCCGGCTGTGCTACCACCCGACTCCTTAAATTTTTTAAATTTTTTTTATATTTACTTATTTTCCCTTTTGTTGCCCTTGTTGCTATTCATTGTTGTTGTTGTTATTGATGTCGTCATCGTTGTATAGTTCAGAAAGAAATGTAGAGAGGAGGGGAAGACAGAGGGGGAGAGAAAGATAGACACCTACAGATCTGCTTCACCACCTGTGAAGCGACTCTCCTACAGGTAGGGAGCCGGGGCTCAAACTGGGATCCTTATGCTGGTCCTTGCGTTTTGCACCACGTGCACTTAACCAGCTGCACTACCACCTGACTAACCCTAAATTTGTTAAAAAAATTGTTTCACAGGGGTCAGGGACATAGCATAGTGGTATTGCAAAAGATTCTCATGTCTGAGGCTCTAAGGTAGAAAGAGAAAGAAATTCTTAGTTTTGCGGTCTGGGAGGTGGTGCAGTGGACAAGCATTGTATTCTCAACCATGAGGTCCTGAGTTCGATCCCCAGCAGCACATGTATCAGAGTAACGTCTGGTTCTTTCTCTCCTCCTATCTCTCTCATGAATGAATGAATGAATAAATAAATAAATAAATAAAATTTCTTAGTTTAAAAAAATTACCATTACAGGTGGGGACAATAGCATAATGTTTATGCAAAAAGACTCTCATGCCTGATTCTCAGATGTCCTAGGTTTAATCCCCTGTACCACTGTAAACCAGAGCTGAGCAGTGCTCTGGTAAGTAAGTGCTCTGTTAACTGCAGGTGGCACAGAGCACAAGGACTGGCATAAAGATCCCAGTTCCAGCCCATGACTCCCTACCAGCAGGGAAGTTGCTTCACAAGCGGTGAAGCAGGTCTGCAGGTGTCTATCTTTCTCTCCCCCTCTCTGTCTTCCCCTCCTCTCTCCATTTCTGTCCTATACAACAGCATCATTAACAACAGCAATAATAACTACAACAATAAAACAACAAGGGCAGCAAAAGGGAATAAAGAAATTTTTTAAAAAGAGAAAAGAAATGAAAAAGAAAAAAGTATCATTACTGGGCCAGGTGGTGGGCCAACTGGTTGAGCTCACACATTACAATGTGTAAGGATCCAGATTCAAGCCCCCAGTCCCCACCTGCATGGGAAAAAGCTTCACAAGTGGTGAAGCAGTGCTACAGGTGTGTCTCTATCTCTCTCCCTATTCTCCCCTTCCTCTCAATTTCTGGTCATATCTATTCAATAAATAAAGATAATAAAGGGAGGCTGGGCAGTAGCGCAGCGGGTTAAGCACACATGGTGTGAAGCTCAAGGACCAGCGTAAGAATACTGATTCAAGCCCCCAGTTCCCCACCTGCAGGGGGGCCGCTTCGAAAGTGGTGAGGCAGGTCTGCAGGTCTTTCTCTCCCCCAGTCTTCCCCATCTCTCTCCATTTCTCTCTGTCCTATCCAACAACAACAGCTATAACAGTAACAATAACAGCCACAACAAGGACCAACAAAATGGGAAAAAATAGCCTCCAGAAGCAGTGGATTCGTAGTGCTGGCACTGAGCCCCAGTTATAGCCCTAGAGGCAAATAAATAAAGATAATAAATTTTTTTTTTTAATTATCACTAATTAAGGCCAAAGCCCCTTGATTTTTTCCCCTCCTTTACTCCTTCTCATGTGTTTAGCAGGTAACCTAAAGTGCTACCAGATATATAGAAACCCCTAAGATTACATTTAGGGTGGAGGAAATAGCATAACAGTTATGCAGACTCTCCCACCTGAGGCCCCGAGAGCCTAGTAATACCATAAGCCAGGACTGTGCACTGCTGTGGTAAAAAATAATAAATAAGGGCCCAGGCAGTCGTGCACCTGGTTAAGCACACACACTACAGTGGGAAAGGACACAGGTTTAAACCCTTGGTCCCTACCTGAAGGGGAAAGCTTCATAAGTAGTGAAGCATGGCTGCAGATGTTTCTGTCTCTCTCCCTCTCTATCTCCCCCTTCCTTCTTAATTTCTGTCTCTATCCAGTAGTAAATATTTTTAAATCTTTAAAAATAAATAAATAAGTATATATATGATCATTGTGAAGGAGACAGCCAAAGCAGAGTTTGGGATAAGTCACATATATCTTTGGTGAAGCAAGTGGAATAAAAAGTTTATTTGGGGAGTCAGGCGGTAGCACAGCGGATTAAGCACACGTGGTGCAAAGCTCAAGAACCAGCATAAGGATCCCGGTTCGAACCCCCTGGCTCCCCACCTGCAGGGGAGTCGCCTCACAGGCGGTGAAGCAGGTCCGCAGGTGTCTATCTTTCTCTCCCCCTCTCGTCTTCCCCTCCTCTCTCCATTTCTCTCTGTTCTATCCAACAACAACAATAACTACAACAACAATGAAATAAAAAGGGGAACAAAAAGAAAGGGAAAATTAAAAAAAAAAAAAATTTAAGTTTCTTTGATGGACCAGGTGGTGGTGTACCTGGTTGAGTGCACATTACAATGAACAAGGACCTGAGTCCCTGGTTCCCACCTGCAGAGGGAAAGTTGCACGAGTGAAGCAGTGTTGCAGGTGCCTCTCATCTCTCTCCTTATCTCCCCCTTCCTCTTGATTTCTGGTTGTCTCTATCCGATAAATAAATAAATAAAATAAACAATTTAAGTTTAAGGGATCAGCCTTCTAGATTCTAGACTTTTTAGAACATGACCAAATAAGGGCCCAAACTTACCTAATGAAGTTGAATATGTCAATTACTCAGTATTTGTTGAAACGAAAATGAATAAGTGGTTACAGTACGACTGACGAGAACGTCATCTTGTCAGTAGGCATAAAATAATATACAGAATGGATATAAGGCTGACAAATTAGGGAAAATAGTCCAAAAATTTACTAAGTCTGAATATTTCGGTAACCATTAGCAAAGGATGATGATTAGCAAAGGGGGTATTTAGGGATGCTGTGAGACCAGAATTATTTGATCATCCTTTCCCTAACCCTCCAATTAAGGAGGAAAATCACACTTGATAGGGTTCTTCTAAGCAGACATCAAAGATCTGGGTCAGCTAGGTAGTGGTTTTGAGATTTACCACATTTTGCTAACTCATGCCTCCTCCTGCCTGTACCTTGGAGTCAGATCGCTTGGTCAGATGTCTCTTCCTGGCCCCTCACGTGACATTCTGCCCTTCGAATGAGATACTGGGCCCATTCTCCTCTTTATAGAAAATAGGGGGGCCAGGTGGTGGCGCACCTGGTTGAACGCACATTTTAACATGCGCAAGGACCCAGGTTCGAGCCCCTGGTCCCCACCTGCAGGGGGAAAGCCTTGCGAGTGGTGAAGCAGGGCTGCAGGTGTCTCTCTCTATCATCTCCTTGCCTCTTGATTTTTGGCTGTCTCTATCCAGTAAATAAAGATTTAAAAATCTAGAAAACTGGAGCACTCGTGTGTCTTTTCCTCAAATATCCTCTCTCTGACCCTCAGAAAGGGTTTTCCCAACCCCTTCCTCTTTCTCAGGAGGTACGCAAACCTCTCGTTTCCCATGGATCGCGACCCTCCTTTCTCTGAGGGCTGAATGAGGCGGAGGCACCTTCCCACCACCTCATCCGGGAGAAGCCAGGGTCCGGCCGGGCCCCCAGGCGCTCGCACAGCCGAGACCTGCCCCTCGCTCCCGGTCGGCACCTGCCCCGGCCCGGGGCTCCGCGGCCAAGGCCGCTAACACGCCCCCGGGGCGTAGCCCGGCCCTGTCGCCCTCAGCAGACCCCGCTGTGCTCCGAGGCTCCCTCAGCTATCGCCTCCTCCGCGGACTCGGGCCCCGGGCCCGTCCTCAGAGCCTCACTGCCGAGGGCCTGGCGCTCCCGGGCCCCGCCTCTAGGGACACCCCAGGGTCCCCAGACCCCTCGCCCGGGTCCTGAGCGTCCGGGCCTCTCAGTCCAGAGCCGCTCAGGCCCTCCTGGCCCCTCGGCCGAGGACTTCCGGGCCCCTCGCTGCAGGGGCGCCGGGGGTCTCCGGAGTCGGGCCCGCAGGCCTCCGCGGCCCCCGGCCGGGTGGCGAGCCCGGGCCGCGCAGCCGGCCACGCTGGGGGCGGCCCGGCTGCTCGGGCGGACCCAGCGGCAGCGTCCCCCCACCCCCCCGCGGCGCCGCGACGTCCGCTCGCTCCCCGGCGGCGGCGGCGGCACGCACAGGGCGTGGGGAGGCGCCCGCGGAGGCAGCAGCCCCCCGCCCCCTGCGCGCCCGCCCGCCCTCGCCGGCCGCCGCGCGGCCCCCGCGCCCGCCCCCCCGCCCCCACCCCACCCCACCCCGCGCCCGCGCCCGCGCCCGCGCGCCCACCCCTCCCCCTCCTCACCGTCTCCGTCGGGCGGGCGGGCGGCGAGCGGCCAGGGCGAGCGGGCGACGGAGCATGCGCAGAAGTCGCCACGGCTTGTACCGCCACCGCCGCCGCTAGGCCTGGCTTCAACACTTCCGGCCGCCGCCACCGGCGAGCTGGCGCCTTAAAGGGGACGCGTCCCTATTGACGGTCCCGCGGAGGACGAGCCTAAGCCAGCGGGTCTAGAACCTTTACCTGAGCGCAGGTTTTCTTCCCTAGAAAGTCCGCGTTGACAGGGACGTTGGCGACCTTTGAGAGTTCTTCCGCTCCTCCAGGGATGAGGAGAATGAGACCTGAAAGCGCTCACCTCTGCCACAGTCAGGGCAAAGGCAGGTCCCCGACTCCTCTGGAGCCCCCTTTACCGCCCAGCGCTCTGCTATGTGAAACGTCCATCTTACCGGCCCTTCATAGTGGTCACCCAGCTATCAGTTTAATCAAACGATCTGGCTGGGGATGGAGACAGTGACTGGTCACGAGTCCTTGAGCGAGCTACTTCCTTTCTCTGACCCATGCATGTCTGCCAAGCCCTTGCTGGTGGTGAGGTTCTGGGTTCAAGTCTTAACTTTGTTGGGGGGGGGGGGGACTATGAAACAGCTCAGCCTGGATTTCGCCCAAGCCCTGAAGTGGTCGTGTTCTGTGCTGAGTCAGGTGGTATGGGGGTAAGTGCTCAGAAAAGTTCTTGGAGTGAGGAACACCCTTTTTTTTTATATTTATTTATTATTTATTCCCTTTTGTTGCCCTTGTTGTTTTACTGTTGTAGTTATTATTGTTGTTGATGCCATCGTTGTTGGATAAGACAGAGAAATGGAGAGAGGAAGGGAAGACAGAGAGGGGGAGAGAAAGATAGACACCTGCAGACCTGCTTCACCGCCTGTGAGACGACTCCCCTGCAGGTGGGGAGCCGGGGGCTCGAACCTGGATCCTTATGCTGGTCCTTGTGCTTTGCGCCACATGCGCTTAACCTGCTGCCCGACTCCCGGAACACCCTTTCTGAAGTGTGATTCTGAGGAAGGTGTTTTTGCTTCGTTTTTGCTTTTTAATTATTTTTTAATGTTTTAAGTTATATATCTTTAAAATGTTTTATTGCACCAAAGCAAAGGAGGAGGGGAGAAAATTTGGGGGGCCTGGTACGTAATGAAATTGTATGCATATGTAATGCATCTACTGTAAAGCATTAACCCCATCAATAAAAATAAATAAATTTAGAGTCTGGGTGGTGGCGCACCTGGTTGAGCGCACATGTTACAATTCACAAGGACCCAGGTTGGAGCCCACCTGCAGAGGGAAAGCTTTATGAGTGGTGAAGTAGTGCTGCAGGTGTCTCTCTCTCTATCACCCCCTTCCCTCTCAATTTCTGGCTGTCTCTATTCAATAAATAAAGATTTTAGTGGTCCAGGAGTTGGCACAGTGGCTAAGGCACTAGACTATCAAGCATGAGGTCCTGAGTTCGATCCCCGGCAGCACCTGTATGTCTGGTTCTTTCTCTGTCTCTTCTATCTTGCTATTAATTAATAAATAAATAAAATACTTTTAAAAGACTTTAAAAATTAAAAATAAATAAATAAATGTATTGAATAGAGACAAATTGAGAGGGTGCGGAAAATAAACAGGGAGAAAGAAAAAGAGACTCCTGTAGTACTGATTCACCACTCTTAAGAGTTCTCCCATCTGCAGGTGTGGACTGGAAGCTTTAACCCAGGCCCTTGCACATTGTAAGGTATGTTGTACCAGTTGTGCCACTGCCTAGCACTGGTGTTTTTGCCTCTTATGACCCATTTGGTGACCCTCCCTAAGTAGCTTATGTTCATTTCCTTTTACAGATAAAAGATGTGAAGAGGGAAAATTAATACTTCAGTGTCACATAACTAATAAACTATGTGGCTGGAATTAAAACTGAGACCTGGGCAGAGGTAGATAGCATAATGGTTATGCAAAGAGGCTCATGCCTGAGGCTCTGAAGTCCCAGGTTCAATCCCCTGCACCACCATAAGCCAGAGCTGAGCAGTGCTCTGGTTACAAAAGAAAAGAAACTGAGACCCTTCATAGTTCAAAATTAGGCCTAGGAAGATAGTTGCCATTGCTATTAAGAGGAAGTTGTCAAGGATGGAGTAGTGGAGCACTTGTTACCATGCAAAAGGACAGAGTTCAAGCCCCTGATCCCCACCTGCAGAGAGGAAGCTTCAAAAGCAGTGCTGCAGGTATTATCTCTCTGTGTTTCTCTTTCTTTCTTTCTCTCTCCCTCTCACCCTCCCTACTTATCTCCCTCTCTCCTTCCCTCTATTTCCCTTTTCTCCTCTTGGTTTCTCTCAGTCTGTATCCAATAAATTAACAAAATGTTTATGCAAGAAACTTCCATGCCTGAGGCTCCAAAGTCATAGATTCAGTCCCCCTACACCACCATAAGCTGCATGATGAAAAAGAAAAGAAAATGGTAGGGCCAGGTGGTCTCACACCTGGTTAAGCACACATGTTACAATTTGCAAAAGACCCACATCTAGGGGGAAAGCTTCACAAGTGGTGAAAGAGTGATGCAGCTGTCTCTCTGTCTCTCCCTATCTCCCCCTTCCTCTCAATTTCTCTCTCTATCCAATAAATAAATATAATATTAAAAATTTTGTGGTCCGGGAGGTGGTGCAGTGGCTAAGGCATTAGACTCTCAAGCATGAGGTCCTGAGTTCAATCCCCGGCAGCACATGTACCAGAGTGATATCTTGTTCTTTCTCTCTCTCCTGTCTTTCTCATTAATAAATAAATAAAATCTTTAAAAAAAAATTTAAGAAGAGGGGCCAGGTGATATTACACCTGGTTGAGCACACATATTACAGTACACAGGATCCGGTTCGAGCCCCCGGCCCCCACTTGCAGGGGGAAAGCTTCATGAGTGCTGAAGCAGGGCTGCAGATGCCTCTCTGCCTCTCTCACCCCATCTCCTCTCAATTTCTGGCCGTCTCTATCCAATAAATAAAGATAATTAAAAAAAAAAAAAAACTTGAAAAAAACAAAAAGAAAAAAGGTGGTCTGGGAGTTTGTGCAATGGATAAAACATTGGATTCTCAACCATGAGGTCCTGAGTTCAATCCCCCGCAGTACACATACCAAAGTAATGCCTGGTTCTTTCTCTCTCTCTGCCTGCTGTCTTTCTCATTAATAAATAAATTCTGGGGAGTGGGTGGTAGCACAGCAGGTTAAGCACACATGGCGCAAAGCATAAGGACCGGCCTAAGAATCCTGGTTCGAGTCCCTGGCTCCCTACCTGCAGGGGAGTCACTTCACTGGTGGTGAAGCAGGTCTGCAGGTGTCTATCTTTCTTTCCCCCTCTCTGTCTCCCCCTCCGCTCTCCATATCTCTCTGTCCTATCCAACAACAACAACATCAATAACTACAACAGCAATAAAAAACAAGGGCATCAGGCAGAAGTTGAAAAATAAGATCAGAAACGAAAACACAAATAGAACCTGAAATGTAATTGGCATATCGCACCAAAGTAAAAGACTCTGGGGTGGGTGGGTGGGAGAATACAGGTCCATGAAGGATGATAAATGACATAGTGGGGGTTGTATTGTTAAATGGGAAACTGGGGAATGTTATGCATGAACAAACTATTGTATTTACTGTCGAATGTAAAACATTAATTCCCCAATAAAGAAATAATTTTTAAAAAGGCAACAAAAGGAAAAATAAATAAATATTTTAAAATATATATAAATAAATTCTAAAAAAGAAAAAGATGTTTTTGGGAGGTGGGATGGGTGGGAGAGAATTGCTTTCCTCTCTTGTCAGTGTCTATAAGTCACATATCTGCTCTCTATCAGTCAGAAAGAAGTGACAGGAAGTTTCCTTTGTTCAAGAATAGGCAGGGGAGCCCAGAAGCAAACAGTGGAACCAAATCTGCAGTGTCAGACAACCCTAATTCCAGACTTGGCTTTTGTGTCCTGCGAAGCCACACCTCCCTTAAGCTTTGCTTTTTATTTTTTTTGCTTGTTTTTCCCAGGAAAAGTTTTATGATTGAAAAAAAAAAAAATTCTACAAGAGGGCAGACATGTGCCCCCAAAAAGCATAAGTTCTGTAGAAATTTGGTGTATTGCACTAAAGTAAAAATTCTGCAGTGGAGGGTGGAGGAGGGTTCAAGTCCTGGAGCGTGATGGCAGAGGACCTAGTAGGGGTTGTATTGTTATGTGGAAAACTGGGAAATGTTATGCATGTACAAACTACTGTTTTTACTGTGAACTGTAAAACATTAACCCCTCCTAGGACCTTATCCTCACCGTAAAGCAATGACAGTCAGGATAGCACAGTCTCCAAAGGGAGGCTGGGAATATCCTGCCCTGCCACTCGAGAAAGACTGGTCCTGAAATAAGTGCAGCCTGTAATGTTCCTCAGATGTGACCATGAGCTATAAGCTCAGACCAACAGGGACTTAGAGGTTACACAGGCTCTGGTGATTGATATATGTATATATGCCTTGGAATAGGTGGATGGAGGTAAATAGTTCATTTTAGCCACATATTTTTTTTACCCAAGAATAGGAGCTACTCCCTGCCCTAATTCAACTTTCTAGCTCTTTTTTCTCTACTCTGACACCATTCTCTCAGACATTCTTATCCAACCATGGGCTAGCTACCAAACTCGAAGCAAAACTACCATAATTGTGTGCCCCCAGGAACATGCCTAAAATGGTTTCCCTAACTTTTTTTCTACCCTAAAATCCCTAATCTCATCTCTAATCCTACTTTTTGGTTCCTGTTCATTAATCATATTGTCATGTCACCTTCCAGACACCAGGTTACAGATGCTACCATGACTCCACCCCAACTTCTCTGGGCAGACGACCTCACCAATGTGTTCTAGACCCTTGCATCTCCAGAGCTCTGGTCCACTAGAGAGAAACAGACAGGGGGTATGTATCAACTTGTCAACACCCATGCTCAGTGGAGAAGCAATTACAGTAGCCAGAACTCCTGCCTTCTGCTCCCCATAAACAACCTTGATCCATACTCCCAGTGAGGGAGAAGAGATAGGATGAAGATAAGAGGGCTCGAACCAGCATCCTTAGTGCCAGTCCTGTGCTTTTCACCATGTGTGCTTAATCCATTGCACCACTGCCCAGCCCCAGCCCCTTGTTTTTCTCTGTTTTTATCCAAATAAATAAATGAAATATAGTTTTTAAGTAAGATTAAATGTTACAGGTGCATACACACCCAGGTAGCTGGGATACAAGACACCCCTCTCATCTGAGCTGCTCATATGTGTGTCCGAGATGGTCTGCCTATGGCTCTGTCCATTTGCACCAAGTTGAGTTCTGGCCCTGGAAACCTATCAAGGGGAACATGAACTTCTCCCTGTTGGTCTGGGCTGAGCAAGCAGTGGTGAGGGCTGCTTGTCCACCTGCTTAGCCAATCTAGATCACCACAACCAGGGCTGATGTGGCCAAGCCAACTCTGGATGTGAGGTCATACTCTGGTGACAACAAGTAAATAAGTAAAAGTCTTAATGCACCAAAAACAATGGACTCTGGCAGGGTGCGGACTGAGGCTATGTGCCATGTGCGCTTAACCCACTGCGCCACCATCTGGCTCCCTTCTTCTTCTAGCGTTTGCCCTTCTTCCGTAGCCAGTCAACAGCATCAGGTTGAGCCTGATGTAAAGTTTCAAGACCTCCTTTGAATCTGGAGAGGTGGCAGTCATTGACTATGTGGGTCATAGTCTGTCTGTAGCCGCAGGGGCAGTTCGGGTCGTCTCTGGCTCCCCAGCGGTGGAACATAGCGGCGCACCAGCCATGGCCTGTTCGATAGCGATTGAGGAGGGCCCAGTCATAACGTGTTAGGTCAAAGCCGGGTTGACCCTTGCAGGGGTCTGTGATGAGGTGTTTGTTCTTTACCTCAGCTGACTGCCAACTTTGTTTCCAAGAGTCTGGAACAGAGAAGTTCAGTGTAGGCGTAGGAGACCAGATTGGGTGATGAGACGTCAAGCGTTGGACAGGGTGGGCGAAGATATCCGCGTATATTGGCAGGTCCGGTCGAGCGTAGACGTGGGAAATGAACTTAGATGATGCTGCATCCCAACGAATATCTGGCGGGGCGATGTTGCTAAGAACTGGCAGCCATGGAACCGGGGTGGAACGGATGGTTCCAGAAATTATCCTCATGGAGGAATATAATTTGGAATTGACCAAGTGGACATCTGGCTCCCTAGTCCAATGCATTATCCAAGCACCACCTCCCAAGCTCGATGACAATCTTTTTGCATAACTATTATATATCTCCCCAGTCAAAAAATATTCCTCCTTTCTTTTTTCTCTCTTTCTTTCTTTCTTCCTTCCTTTCTTTTTTCTTTTTACTAGAGCACTGTTCAGCTCTGGTTTATGGTGGTGCAGGGGATTGAACCTGAGACTTTGGAGCCTCAGGCATGAGAATCTCTTTGCATAATAATTATGCTATTTACACATGCCCAATATAGACTTTCTTTTTAGCATTTTGTTATTTATTAGCTAGAGACAGTTCAAAAGGCAGAGTGACAGAGACTTCAGCACCAAAACTTCCTTCAGTGAGGTAGGAACAGGGCTCAAACTTGGGCTAGGTTGTACACTTGACAGAGCAACTCACTATGCATTTGAACTATTTTGCCAACCAAAAATGTAGATTTTTTTAATAGTTTCTTTTTTTAATTTTTTTTTATTAATTTTTTTATTTTTGAGAGAGATGCAGAGAGACACACAGAGAAACACCAGAGTACTGCTCAGCTCTGGCTTATGGTGGTGTGGGGGATTGAACCTGGGACTTAAGAGCCTCAGGCATGGGAGTCGGGCTGTAGCGCAGCGGGCTATGATAACATCACCCCAGAACTCATTCTTAACCTGGGTCCCGCGGCAAAGAAGTGGCTCGCTTCATTCCTGTCCCACATCTTGGAATCTGAGTCTATGCCTAAAGTTTGGCGTCGTGCAAAGATAATAGCGGTTTTGAAACCAAAGAAAGACCCAACACTGGCCGCCAGCTATAGACCAATTTCTCTCCTCTCCGTGTGTTACAAACTCCTTGAGAGGCTGCTTCTGTCACGTATTTCTCCTCTTACAGAGAAATTCCTATCACCCGCCCAAGCTGGTTTCCACCCAGGAAGATCTACCTGCGAACAAGCCCTGGCCCTCTCAACTTACATTGAAAATGGATTCCAGAAGAATTTAAAGACGGGTGCTGTCTTTGTTGATCTCACAGCAGCCTATGACATGGTCTGGCACCGTGGTCTCCTGGACAAGATTTCAAGATGCCTGCCTCCATGGGTGGCCAACACTATATCGTTTCTTCTCCAAAACAGAAGATTCCGGGTGCATCTGGGTGACAAGTCTAGCAGATGGAGACTTGTCTCAAGTGGCCTCCCCCAGGGCTCTGTTCTGGCTCCTACGCTATTTAATATTTATATCAATGACCTCCCAGAAACTTCTTCAAGGAAGTTCATCTACGCCGATGACATCTGCTGTGCAACTCAGGCATCAAAGTTCGACATCCTCGAGGAAACACTCACGAAAGACATGTCTCTGATATCTGATTACTGTAAAAAATGGCGACTAATTCCTAGCACTGCTAAAACGGTATCATCTGTTTTCCATCTACACCATGCCTCGGCCTCACGTGAGCTTAATGTGCAGCTTGGCGATACGAGAATCCGGCATGAAGCCCAGCCAGTCTATCTTGGCGTTACTCTCGATCGCACTCTGTCATTTCACAAACATCTCATAAAAACTGCAGCAAAGGTTGGCGCGAGGAATAACATCATTGCAAGACTGGCCAGCTCCTCATGGGGCGTGAGCGCTTCCACACTACAATCATCATCTCTGGCATTATGCTATTCCACTGCAGAATACTGTGCCCCAGTATGGTTCCATAGCCCCCATGTCCACTTGGTCGATTCCAAATTATATTCCTCCATGGGGATAATTTCCCAGTTCCATGGCTGCCAGTTCTTAGCAACATCGCCCCGCCAGATATTCGTCGGGATGCGGCATCATCTAAGTTCATTTCCCATGTCTACGCTCGACCGGACCTGCCAATATACGCGGATATCTTCGCCCACCCTGTCCAACGCTTGAAGTCTCGTCACCCAATCTGGTCCCCTACGCCTACACTGAACTTCTCTGTTCCAGTCTCTTGGAAACAGAGCTGGCAGTCAGCTGAGGTAAAGAACAAACACCTCATCACAGACCCCTGCAAGCGTCAACCCGGCTTTGACCTAGCACGTTATGACTGGGCCCTCCTCAATCACTATCGAACAGGCCATGGCCGGTGCGCCGCTATGTTCCACCGCTGGGGAGCCAGAGATGACCCGAACTGCCCCTGTGGCTCCAGACAGACTATGACCCACATAGTCAACGACTGCCACCTCTCCAGATTCAAAGGAGGTCTTGAAACTTTACATCAGGCTCAACCTGATGCTGTTGACTGGCTACGGAAGAAGGGCAAACGCTAGAAGAAGAAGCAGCAAGTTAAGCGCAGGTGGCGCAAAGCACAAGGACCGGCATAAGGATCCCGGCCAAACCCCCAGCTCCCCACCTGCAGGGGTGTCGCTTCACAGGCGGTGAAACAGGTCTGCAGGTGTCTATCTTTCTCTCCTCCTCTCTGTCTTCCCCTCCTCTCTCCATTTCTGTCTGTCCTATCCAACAACGACTACAACAATAAAACAAGGGCAACAAAAGGGAATAAATAAATAAAATAAATATCAATAAATAAATAAATAAAAATTTAAAAAAGAGCCTCAGGCATGAGAGTCTGTTTGCATAACTATTATGCTATCACCCCCACCCAGATTTCTTTTTTTTTAACCAGAACACTGGTTAGTTCTGGTTTGTAGTGGTGCCTGGGATTGAACCTAGGATCTCAGAGCCTCAGGCTCCAGAGTCTCTTAGCATAACCATTATGCTAATTATGCTATCTATTCCCCACCCAAATGTAAACACTTTAATGGGGGGTTCCCCAGACAGAAATTATCTTGTAACATGAGTTTATTTTTAAATATTCACATGTCTAAAAATGAAAACAAATACTCACTTATAAAATTCTGTTTGTAAGATTATGAAACCCAGTGGCCTAGGAGGTGGCACAGTGGTAGAGCTTTGGACTCTCAAGCATGAGGTCCTGAGTTCGATCCCAGGTAGCACACATGCCAGAGTGATGTCTGGTTCTTTCTCTCTCCTCCTATCTTTCTCATTAATAATAAAATATTTTTTTTAAAAAAAAGATTATGAAACTGTTTAGAAATCATTTACACTCTACCTGCAGAGGAGTCACTTCATAAGTGGTGAAGCAGGTCTGCAGGTGTCTATCTTTCTCTCCCCCCTGTCTTCCCCTCCTCTCTCCATTTCTCTCTATCCTATCCAACAACAACGACATCAGTAATAACTACAACAATAAAACAACAAGGGCAACAAAAGGGAATAAATAAATATTTTTTAAAAAATCATTTATCGTGGTCCAGGAGTTGGTGCAGTGGGTAAGGCTTTGAACTCTCAAGCATGAGGTCCTGAGTTCAATCCGCGGCAGCACATATGCCAGAGTGATGTCTGGTTCTTTCTCTCCTCCTGTCTTTCTTGTGAATAAATAAACAAAATATTTTTTTAAAAAAAGAATGGCAAAAGTGTCTTTAAAAAAATTTTGAAGGGAGTTGGGTTGTAGCGCAGCGGGTTAAGCGCATGTGGCACAAAGCCCAAGGACCTGCGTAAGGATCCCAGTTCTTCGAGCCCCTGGCTCCCCACCTGCAGGGGAGTCCCTTCACAGGCAGTGAAGCAGGTCTGCAGGTGTCTATCTTCCTCTCCTCTATTTCTCTCTGTCCTATCCAATAACAACGACATCAATAAGAACGACAATAATAACTACAACAATAAAACAACAAGGGCAACAAAAGGGAATAAATAAATATTTTTAAAAATTTGGAAAAAAAATCATTTACAATTGGCAGTGATTTAAATCTCCTTATCTGGAAAGCACATTAATCACACATTGGCTGAAAAGTTTCATCAAGCAGGAACCTTCCTTAACCTACAGTTACCTGAACTGTGACTGTATAAGATGTTCACAATGTCAGGGAAAGGACAATTCAAAACTGAACATCAACCCTTACATGCTCTTTTCAAGAGCTTCTGATTTTTAGCTTAATTGAGAAGACAAAAAAAGAAGAGAGAGAACAGTGTTAAATAACTGCATCACTGGTATAGGGGGTGTAGTATAAGCTGTACTAGGCTGTGGACATTTTTTTTTTAATTTCCTTATTGGGGAATTAATGTTTTACAGTCAACAGTAAATACAGTAGTTTGTACTTGCATAACATTTCCCAGTTTTCCATATAACAATGCAACCCCCACTAGGTCCTCTGTCATCCTTCTTGGATCTGTATTCTTGCCACCCACCCACCCCAGAGTCTTTTTTTTTTTTTTTTTTTTACCCCAGAGTCTTTTACTTTGGTGCAATACACCAATTCCAGTTCAGGTTCTACTTGTGTTTTCTTTTCTGATCTTGTTTTTCAACTTCTGCCTGAGAGTGAGATCATCCCATACTCATCCTTCTGTTTCTGACTTATTTCACTTAACATGAATTTTTCAGGGTCCATCCAAGATCAGCTGAAAATGGTGAAGTCACCATTTTTTACAGCTGAGTAGTATTCCATTGTGTATATAGACCACAATTTGCTCAGCCACTCATCTGTTGTTGGACACCTGGGTTGCTTCCAGGTTTTGGCTATTACAAATTGTGCTGCCAAGAACGTATGTGTACACAGATCTTTTTGGATGGGTGTGTTGGGTTCCTGAGGATATATCCCCAGGAGAGGAATTGCAGGATCATAGGGTAGGTCCATTTCTAGCCTTCTGAGAGTTCTCTAGACTGTTCTCCACAGAGGTTGGACCAATTGACATTCCCACCAGCAGTGCAGGAGGGTTTATGGACAATCTTTTAAAGATTTATTTATTATCACATGAGGCAGAGAGAATGAGATAGATAAGTCAGAGGATCACTCAAGTGCATGCAGTCCCTGAGATTGAACTAGGGGTCTCAGGCATGAAAGTCCAGTGCGGTCAGCCAGGCAGTGGCACACCTAGTAGAGTGCATGTTACCATACAAGAGGACCTGGGTTTGCTCTACTAGTCCCTACCTGTGGAGGGAAGCTTCCTGAGCAGTAAAGCAGTGCTACAGTTATCTCTCATTTTTCTCTCCCCCCACCCCCATAATAAGGGAGGGAAGGAGGAAGGAAACACCTGGAATGAGAGGTTAGATAGCATAATGGTTACCCAAACAGACTGTCATGCCTGCTAAATTCCAGGTTCAATCCCTCACACCATTATAAGCCAAAACTGAGTAAAAAATAATAAAAGTAGTAATAATAGAAAACACCAGGAGTGTTGGAGTCATTGTATAGGCTCTGAACCCCAATGATTACCATGGTGGGTGGGTGGGGAGAATACAGGTCCATGAAGGATGATAGAGGACATACTGGGGGTTGTATTGTTAAATGGGAAACTGGGGAATGTTATGCATGTACAAACTATTGTATTTACTGTTGAATGTAAATCATTAATTCCCCAATAAACAATTTAAAAAAAAAAAAAAGGATGACAGAGGACCTAGTGGGGGTTGTATTGTTATATAGAAAACTGGGAAATGTTATGCATGTACAAACTATTGTATTTACTGTTGAATGTAAATCATTAATTCCCCAATAAAGAAATAAATTTTAAAAAAAAAGAAAAGGCAGAGGGTAGATAGCATAATGATTATGCAAAGAGACTCTCGTGCCTGAGGCTCCAAAGTCCCAGGTTCAATCCCGGAACCACCATAAGCCAGAGCTGAACAGTTCTCTGGTAAAAATTTAAAAAATAAAATTAAGGGAGTCGGGCGGTCGCGTAGTGGGTTAAGCGCATGTGGCGCAAAGCGCAGGGACCTGCGTAAGGATCCTGGTTCGAGATCCCGGCTCCCCAGCTGCAAGGGAGTCGCTTCACAAGCGGTGAAGCAGGTCTGCAGGTGTCTTTCTCTCCCCTCTCTGTCTTCCCCTCCTCTCTCCATTTCTCTCTGTCCTATCCAACAATGAACAACATTAACAATGGCAATAATAATAACCACAACGAGGCTACAACAACAAGGGCAACAAAAAGGGGGGAAAATGGCCTCCAGGAGCGGTGGATTCATGGTGCAGGCACCAAGCCCAGCAATAACCCTGGAGGGGAAAAAAAAATTAAAATTAAAAAAAAAAAGGTAAGAAAAGATAATCAGGCAGGGTTAGATAACATAATGGTTATGTTAAGAGACTATCAGGCCTGAGCCTCCAAAGTCCCAAGTTAATCCCCTGCAACACCATAAACCAGAGCTGAGCAGTGCTCTGGTAAAAAAGAAAGAAAGAAAAAAAATCAAAGAAAGTCCAGTGTTTTGCCATGTGTGCTATTTCATAGCTGCACTGTACCATCTGTGTCAGTTCTCTATACTATTTGGTGCCGAGTTTGTATGCTCAGTGATGGATGAATGAGTGAATGACCAGAACAATTCTGATGGACTGGAGGGAAAAAAAAGCCTAGGGAAAGAATGTCTCTAATTGGGAGTTGGGCGGTTGCGAAGCAGGTTAAGCGCATGTCGGGCAAAGTGCAAGGACCTGCGTAAGGATCCTGGTTCGAGCCCCAGGCATCCCACCTGCAGGGGAGTCACTTCGTAAGCGGTGAAGCAGGTCTGTAGGTGTCTGTCTTTCTCTCCCTCTCTCTGTCTTTCCCTCCTCTCTCCATTTCTCTGTCTTATCCAACACCGACAACATCAATAATAATTACTACAACAATAAAATAACAAGGGCAACAAAAGGGAATAAGTATAATAAAATAAAATTTAAAAAAATAATGTCTCATTTATTATTTATATTATTACATATGAAGGATAGTTTCATATGAAACAGAGAGAGAGAAAGAGATAGGGAATAGAAAGAGAGAGGTCACAGGGGACTCAGGTGGTGGCGCACCTGGTTAAGCTCACACATTATAGTGTGCAAGGACCCAGGTTCAAGCCCCTGGTCCCCACCTGCAGGAGCGAAGCTTATGAGTGGTGAAGCAATGTTGTAGGTGTCTCTTTCTTGATCTCTCCCTACCGTCAATTTCACTGTCTCTATCAAATAACAAATAAAATGAAAATATTTTTAAAAAAAGGAAAGAAAAAGAGAGAAGTCACACCACCTCTCTGTTTCATGCAGCACTGCAGAGCAAACCCAAAAGCTCAGATATGCAAGTCAGATGCTATTCCCCTGATCACAGTAAATAAATATGTTTACAAGTTATTTGTTTATATATTTTTATTTTTACTAGGTTAGTTTCTTTTTATAATTTTTTAACATATTTATTTATTTATTCCCTTTTGTTGCCCTTGTTTCTTTTTATTGTTGTAGTTACTATTGTTGTCATTGTTGGATAGGACAGAAAGAAATGGAGAGGAGGGGAAGACAGAGAAGGGGAGAGAAAGATAGACACCTGCAGACCTGCTTCACTGCCTGAGAAGCGACTCCTCTGCAGGTGGGGAGCCGGGGGCTCCAACCCGGATCCTTATGCTGGTTTTTGAGCTTTGTGCCACCCGCGTTTAACCCACTGCGCTACTGCCGGACTCCCTACAAGTTCATTTTCTACTATACTATTTCCTCAATTCCTGAAGAGCTATGTATAGAACAAAAGGAATGCTTGACCACCTGCAGTCACTCGTTTTCCCCTCAGGCTACAATCCCTGTTCTCTGAAAGGCATCTGGATGCCCACTAGAGCATTTGGGCCAACAGGGTCCCCAAGGCAAAAAGGCCTAAAGCTACATACTGTGACTACACTGCTGCTCCTCTCAGACTGTGGAGTGAAAGATAGGACATAATATGTACTTACTACTTTGCCAAAGGACTACTTCTGTGTGCTTTGGTAGTCTAGAATTAACTGTCATCATTTGTGTAATCTTGCAGAAATGCTTTTGATGTTCCTCATTCCATGCTCTGATGTAATGCAAACTTTTAATAAATATCTTGAGAGAAATCTGTTCAGGGTCACAGTAAATATGCTGGTGTGTCCATAATCCAGACCACTCTTACTATTTATTTATATATGTATTATTGGTTAGACAGAGATAAATTGAAAGAGGATGTGAAGGTGGAGATAGATAGAGAGAGAGAGAGAGACCTGCAGCCCTGCTTCACCACTTGTGAAGCTTTCCCTCTTCATGTAGGGGTTAGGGACTTGAAAGGCATGAAAGTCATCAAGACAACAATGAGATATCACTTCACTCCTGTGAGAATGTCACACATCAGAAAAGGTAGCAGCAGCAAATGCTGGAGAGGGTGTGGGGTCAAAGGAACCCTCCTGCACTGCTGGTGGGAATGTCAATTGGTCCAACCTCTGTGGAGAACAGTCTGGAGAACTCTCAGAAGGCTAGAAATGGACCTACCCTATGACCCTGCAATTCCCCTTCTGGGGATATATCCTAAGGAACCCAACACATCCATCCAAAAAAGATCTGTGTACACATATGTTCTTGGCAGCACAATTTGTAATAGCCAAAACCTGGAAGCAACCCAGGTGTCCAACAACAGATGAGTGGCTGAGCAAGTTGTGGTCTATATACACAATGGAATACTACTCAGCTGTAAAAAATGGTGACTTCACCGTTTTCAGCCGATCTTGGATGGACCTTGAAAAAATCATGTTGAGTGAAATAAGTCAGAAACAGAAGGATGAATATGGGATGATCTCACTCTCAGGCCGAAGTTGAAAAACAAGATTAGAAAAGAAAACACAAGTCGAACCTGAAATGGAATTGGAGTATTACACCAAAGTAAAAGACTCTGGGGTGGGTGGGTGGGTGGGGAGAATACAGGTCCATGAAAAATGATGAATGAAATAGTGGGGGTTGTATTGCTAAATGGGAATCTGGGGAATGTTATGCATGTAAAAAAAAAAAAAAAGAAGTAGAAACGCAAAGCAGAAATTGACTGAGTTTGGAGTATGGCACCAAAGTAAGAAAGCAGAAGTATACTAGAGTTTGCAGTGAGTACCTCCCTAATACTTCCTCTCCACTTTTCCAAGCTTTGGATCCATGATTGCTCAACAATTTGTTTGGCTTTGTATGTTAACTCTCTTTTCAGTCACCAGGTTCCAGGTGTCATCAGGATGCCGGCCAGACTTCCCTGGATTGAAGACACCACCAATGTGTCCTGGAGCTCAGCTTCCCCAGAGACCCATCCTACTAGGGAAAGAGAGAGGCAGACTGGGAGTATGGACCGACCAGTCAACGCCCATGTTCAGCGAGGAAGCAATTACAGAAGCCAGACCTTCTACCTTCTGCAACCCTCAATGACCCTGGGTCCATGCTCCCAGAGGGATAGAGAATGGAAAAGCTATCGGGGGAGGGGGTGGGATATGGAGATTGGGCGGTGGGAAAAAAAAAAAAAACTGAAAGGAGGGGGCCAGGTGGTGGCACACCCAGTTAAGCGCACATAGTACTAAGCGCAAGGACCAGTACAAGGACCTGGGTTCAAGCCCACTGCTTCCCACCTGCATCAGGGATGCTTCACAAGTGATGAAGCAGGTCTGCAGGTGTCTATCTTTCTCTTTCCCTCTGTATCTCCCTCTCCCCTCTCAATTTCTCTGTCCTATTCAATAAGATAGAAAAACTGGCCTCCAGGAGCAGTAGATTCATAATGTCAATACCTAGCCCCTGCAATAACCCTGGAGGTAAAAAAAAAAAAAAAAAAAAAAGCAAAACAAACAAAAAAAGAAAGGCATGAAAGTCACCATCTCCTCCTCCACTCCTCCCCCCTTCTCCTCCTTTTCTCCTCCCCCTCCCCATCCTCCCCCTTACCCCCTCCCTCCTTCTTTTTGCCTCCAGGATTATCACTAAGGCTCAGTGCCTGCACTATGAATCCACTTTTCTCATTTTGTTGTTGCTGTTGCCCTTGTTGTTATTGATACTGTTATTGATGTTGGATAGGACAGAGAAATCGAGAGTGGAGGGGAAGACAGAGAGGAGGAGAGAAAGATAGACACCTGCAGACCTGCTTCAATACGCATGAAACAACCCCCCTGCAGGTGGGGAGCTGGGAGAACAGGAATCCTTATACCAGTCTTTGTGCTTCCTGCCATGTGTACTTAACCCACTGCACTACCACCCGGCCCCCACTTTTTATTTTTTTAAACTTTCTTTTCTGAGATCCCTTATAAGGCCTATTTATTATTATTATTATTATTATTATTATTATTATTATTATTTATTTTGCCTCCAGGGTAATTGCTGGGATTCAGTACCTGCTCTATGAATCCACTGCTCCTGGAGGCCTTCCCCCCAATTTTTGTTCTCCTTGTTGTTGTTGTTATTATTGTTATTGTTGTTGAATAGGACAGAGAGAAATCTAGAGAGGAGAGACAGGTAGGTAGGGCTTCAGGTGTGTCCTCTTTCCTTCTCAATTTCTGTTTCTAGCCAATAATAAATAATTTTTTAATTTAATATTCATTTATTTATTCCCCTTTGTTGCCCTTGTTGTTTTATTGTTGTAGTTGATGTCATCGTTGTTGGATAGGTCAGAGAGAAATGGAGAGAAGAGGGGAATACAGGGAAAGGGAGAGAAAGATAGACACCTGCAGACCTGCTTCACCGCCTGTGAAGCGACTCTCCTGCAGGTGGGGAGCCTGGGGCTTGAACCGGGATCCTTATGCTGGTCCTTGCGCTTTGCGCCATGTGCACTTAACCCACTGTGCTACCACCCGACTCCCAATAAATAATTTTTTAAGTAGGAAAATAAAGAAAGATGACCCTGGAGGTGGTGAAATGGATGGAGTATTGGATTCTCAAGCATGAGGTCCAGGTCCCATAACCAACATTGCATGTGCCAGAGTAATGCTCTTGTTTTCTTTCTTTTTTTCTCTCTCTCTCTTTCTCTCCCTCCCCTATCCTCTGTCATTAATAAATAAATGTTTTATTTTAAAATATATATTCGTTATTAAATTTTTTAATAATTTTATTTTTTAATATATATTTATTCCCTTTTGTTGCCCTTGTTTTTTTTTTTTTATTGCTGTTGTTATTGATGTCGTTGTTGTTGGAAAGGACAGAGAGAAATGGAGAGAGGAGGGGAAGACAGAGAGGGGGAGAGAAAGATAAGACACCTACAGACCTGCTTCACCGCCTGTGAAGCGACTCCCCTGCAGGTGGGGAGCCCGGGCCTCGAACCGGGATCCTTACGCTGGTTCTTGCGCTTTGCGCCATGTGCACTTAACCCACTGTGCTACCACCCGACTCCCAATAATTTTATTTTTAAAACAGAAAAATTGGAAGTCGGGCAGTAGCACAGTGGGTTAAGCGTAAGTGGTGTGAAGCCCAAGGACCATCTGAAGGATCCAGGTTCAAGCCCCTGACTCCCCACCTGCAGCGGAGTCGCTTCACAGGCGGCGAAGCAGAACTGCAGGTGTCTGTCTTTCTCTCCCCCTCTCTGTCTTTCTCTCCTCTTTCCATTTCTCTCTGTTCTATCCAACAACATCAATAACAACAATAATAATTACAACAATAAAAAACAACAAGGGCGGGCGGGGGAGACAACATAATGGTTATGCAAACAGACTCTTATGCCTGAGGCTCCTGAAGTCCCAGGTTCAATCCCCCGCACCACCATAAGCCTGAGCTGAGCAGTGCTCTGGTGTTTCTCTCTCTCTCTCTCAAAAATAAAATTAATAAAAAAATAATAAAAAACAAGGGCAACAAAAGGGAAAATAAATAAATAAATAAATAAATATAAAAAATAAAATAAAATTCCGGTCAGAGCACCCAGGCCGTAGAGGGCGGTCGCGGCGGTCGTGGCAGGCATGGCGGCGCCAGGATGTTGGCCACCAGAGTATTTAGCCTGATTGGCAAAAGGGCATTTTCTACCTCTGTGTGTGTTTGAGCACACTGAAGTGTTGTGAAGAGTGAAGACTACGCTCTCCCAATTTATGTGGATCGCGGTGACTACCCCCTGCCCGATGTGGCCCATTGTCAAGAACCTCTCTGTCAGCCAGAAGGCCCTGAAAGAGAAGGAGAAGGCCCCCTGGAGCAGCCTCTCCATTGATGAGAAAGTTGAATCGTCTCGCATTAAGTTCAATGAGAGCTTTGCTGAACTGAACAGGAGCACCAACGAGTGGAAGACCGTGGTGGGTGGAGCCCTGTTCTTCATTGGTTTCACTGCTCTCCTTCTCATCTGGGAGAAGCGCTATGTGTATGGTCCCATTCCACACACCTTTGATGAGGACTGGGTGGCCGTGCAGACCAAGAGGATGCTGGACATGAGGGTCAGCCCCATCCAAGGCTTCTCTGCCAAGTGGGACTACGACAAGAAAGAGTGGAAGAAGTAAGGAGCTTCCGCTCCTGTGTTTGAGCCTCCCGTCATTCTGTTGCCTCTGTGTGCACTGCATATTTACCAGAAACCTCTACGTCACAGCAGCAGTGCTAATAAACAAGCAGTTTACTTGGGAAAAAAATTATAATAAAAAAACCAAAAACAGAGACATTATGAGTGCATTTGGATATGTTGAGTCTTTTTTTTAAAATTTATTTCTTTATTGGGGAATTAATGCTTTACATTCAACAGTAAATACAATAGTTTGAACATGCATAACATTCCCCAGATTCCCATTTAACAATACAACCCCCACTATTTCATTCATCATTTTTCATGGACCTGTATTCTCCCCACCCACCCACCCACCCCAGAGTCTTTTACTTTGGTGTAGGATATGTTGAGTCTTAAGGACACTCAATAAACGTGTCCAGGGGCTAGACCCTAGCTTATCTGGTAGAGCACACACCTTACCAGCTTCTTGGCCATGGGTTTGAGCCCCGTGGACCCTGAACAGCACCAGGGGAGTAGGACTCTGGTTCAATAAGAAATGCGGGGCATGGGAATAGGTGCACCAAATTAGTGTACACTTTACCATGTTCAAGGAAAGGGTTCAAGCCCCTGCCCCCTCCATCTCCATGGGGGAAACTTCAGGAAGCAATGCTGAAGGTGTCCCTATTTCTTTCTCTTTTTTAAAAATTATCTTTATCTATTTATTTATTTGGGTAGATAGAACAGCCAGAAATCAAGAGGCAAGGGAGTGATAGAGAAGGAGAGAAACAGAGCAACACTGCTTCACCACTTGCAAAGCTATTCCCTTGCGAGTGGGGACTGGAGACTTGAACCTGGGTCCTTGCTCATTCTCCATCACCTTCTCCCCTCTCAATTTCTCTCTGTCCTACCAAATGAAAAAGGAAAAAATAGTGGACTGGGTGGTGGTATAGTGGATAAAGCATTGAACTCTTAAGCATGAGGTCCTGAGTTCAATCCCCAGTGCACATGTACCAGAGTAAAGTCTGCTTCTTTCCCTCTCTCTCTCCCCTATCTTTCTAATAAAATAAAAAAATATTTAAAAAAAAAGGAAAAAGGGGGAGTCAGGCAGTAGCACAGTGGGTTAAGCGCACGTGGTACAAAGCACAAGGACTGGCTAAGGATCCTGGTGTGAGCCCCTGGCTCCCCACCTACAGGGGAGTACTTCACAAGCATGTCTGCAGGTGTCTATCTTTCTCTCCCCCTCTGTCTTCCCCTCCTCTCTCCATTTCTCTCTGTCCTATCCAATAACAATGACATCAATAACAACAAAAATAGTAACTACAACAATAAAACAACTAGGGCAAAAAAATGGAATAAACAAATAAAAATAAAATATATATACAATAAAAAGAATCCTGGTTCGAGCCCCCGGCTCCCCACCTTCAGGGGAGTAGCTTCACAAGCAGTGAAGCAGGTCTGCAGTTGTCTGTCTTTATCTTCCTCTCTCTGTCTTCCCATCTTCTCTCAGTTTCTCTCTGTCCTATCCAACATCAATGACAGCAATAACAACAACGATAAACAACATGGCAACAAAAGGGAAAATGTAGCCTCCAGGAGCAGTGGATTTATAGTGCAGGCACCAAGCCCTAGCGATAACACTGGAAGCAAAAAGAAAAAAGAAAAAGAAAAAATACCCACTAAGAGATTTATTTATTTATTTACTTATTTTAACCAGAGCACTGCTCAGCTTTGGCTTATGGTGGTGCGGGAGGGATTGAACCTGAGACTTTGGAGCCAAATGCTTGAGAGTCTCTTTGTATAATCATTTTGCTATCTGCCCCTGCCCGAAAACTTTAAATTTGTTGTGCAGCCACTAAGTACCAGCAATAATCCTGGTAACAATAAAAACATTAAAATAATAATTATATTTAAGGACTGCCTGCACTTTCAAGTCTGCCTCCCCAGCCCCAGCCCCAGAGCTTGTCCCACCCTCTGCATGCATATTCTCAGAAGCCAGAAGCCACTAACAGATAGAGAATGATTCAGGAAGGGAGTCAGAAAGAGAAACAGAGGAAGTTCTGCCAGTGGGTGCAAAAAAAAAAAAAAAAAAAAAGTTAGTGATGAATCTAGATACAGCCAAATGAATCATCTCTATTTCCCCAACTCTAACCCCAACCTCACCTACCTGCTCTGTGCACCTACTTGGTCAAAGGCAAAAAGCTGACTTTCAGGGTTTGGAGAAAGGACACAATGAAAAGAAGCAAATAACTGAACTGGGTTACTTAGCAAATACATGGCCCTGGGTTTGAGCCTTGACACCACATGGAAGCACCATGGACAGAAATTGTGGAATGTGGTGGGTGGCGAACCTGTGCCTCTCCTCTCTATCTCTCTCAAAAATTTAAGTGAAAAATTGGGCCTGGGGGGCCAGGTGGCGGCACCGCACCTGGTTGAGAAACTGGATTCAAGCCCCCCAGTCTCCACCTGCGGGGGGAAGCTTTGCAAATGTGAACAATGCTCTCTTCCATCTCAATTTCTGGATGTCTGTATCAAATAAATAAATATAATTTTTTTTTTTTTAAAAAGCTATGTAAGAAAAAGAAATTGGAACTTGAACGCAGCATAATGGTACTGTGCATGACCAAGCCCCGAGTTCATCCACCTAGCACTATAGTATAACTGAAAATTAGTACATCTGGATACTGGTTTTTTCCAACTTACTAATTTATTTGCAGGAATGAATATGATGATTACTCGTGGTTTTTTTTTTTAATTTATTTATTCATTTTCCCTTTTTGTTGCCCTTGTTTTATTGTTGTAATTATTGTTGTTGTCATTGATGTCTTCATTGTTGGATAGGACAGAGAGAAATGGAGAGAGGAGGGGAAGACAGAGGGGGAGAGAAAGATAGACACCTGCAGACCTGCTTCACCGCCTGTGAAGCGACTCCCCTGCAGGTGGGGAGCCTGGGCTCAAACCGGGATCCTTACACCGGTCCTTGCGCTTTGCGCCACGTGCGCTTAACCCGATGCGCTACCGCCCGGCTCCCGATTACTCGTGGTTTAAGGACATCTTAAATAAAGAAGCACACAGGTCCACCCAACCTGAAAAGTGACTCTAAATTGCTTGAGTGTGCAGTTCAGGTAGTTTTCAGATGTCTGCAGAACATTCCCCAAACCAATCTAACAACTTCTCAACTACTGTTTAGAGATGGAAGTTTAGTACCTCGTTATCCCTGTTCCAGAGTGGACACAAGCCAAACTGAAAAATACTGAAAGCTGAAGGAAGGATGTTCTGAAGACAGCTTTATGAACTTAGGTGTGATGATTGTGGAAGGAGTTACAACATGTGATGCAATTCCTTATGTGAAATTTATTAACTTTAAATAACCTTGTTGTTACACACATAATAAAAAAAAAAAACCCTGACACATTAAAAAAAAACTTTTTTTTTTTTTTTTTTTTTTAATTCCCAGAGCACTGCTCAGCTCTGGTGGTGTGGTGATTGAACCTGGGACCTTGGAGCCTCAGGCATGAGAGTCTGTTTGCATAACCATTACGCTATTTCCCCCACCGAAAACATTTTTTTCTTTAAAAAATACTTTATGGGAGTCGGGTGATAACGCACCAGGTTAAGCGCACATACGTGAAGCACAAGGACAGGAATAGGAATAAGGATCCGGTTCGAGCCCACGGCTCCCCACCTGCAGGGGGTTAGCTTCACAGGCGGTGAAGCAGGTCTGTAGGTGTCTATCTTTCTCTCCCCCTCTCAGTCTCCCCTCCTCTCCATTTCTCTCTGTCCTATTCAACAACGACAACAACAATAATAACAACAAGGAAACAAAAGGGAAAATAAATAAATATAAAAATAAGAAAAAAATACTTTATTTTTTATTTTATTTATTGGATAGAAACAGAGATATTGAGAAGGAAGGGGAGATAGAGTGGGAGAGAGAGACACTTGCAGCACTGCTCATAAAGCTTAACCTCTGCAAGTGGGGGTTGGGGGACTTGAACTTAGGTCCTTATGCACTGTAACATGTCTGCTCAAATACGTGTGCCACTGCCCAGCCTTAAAACAAAATTTTAAAGGGGTGAACAGAAGCAAAGGAGGTGGTGCAGTGAGTGAATCACTGGACTTTTAAGCATAAAGTCCTAAATTCAACCCCTGTGCATCACATATGCCAGAGTGATGCTCTGGTTATTTCTTATTTCCTTCCATTTCTTTTCTTTTCTTTTTTTTAAATCATTTATTTATTTCCTTTTGTTGCCCTTTTTTTTTTATTGTTGTAGTTATTGTTGTTGTCGTTGTTGGATAAGACAGAGAGAAATGGAGAGAGGAGGGGAAGACAGAGGGGGGAGAGAAAGATAAACACCTGTAGACCTGCTTCACTGCCTGTGAAGCGACCCCCTGCCCAGCCCTAAGATTTATTTATCAATGAGTTAGAAATGGAACGAAATGGGAGTCAGGCGGTAGCGAAGCTGGTTAAGCACATGTCGCGCAAAGAGCAAGGACCCGCGAAGGATCCCGGTTCAACCCCCGGCTCCCCACCTGCAGGGGAGTCGCCCGCCTCCCCACCTACAGGGTGGTGGCTTCACAAGCGGTGAAGCTGGTCTGCAGGTGTCTTTCTCTCCCCTTTTGTCTTTCCTCCTCTGTCCATTTCTCTCTGTCCTATCCAACAACAACGACATCAATAAAACTAGGGGAGTTGGACGACAGGTAGCTCAGCGGGTTAAGCGCACGTGTTACAAAGTGCAAGAACTGGTGTAAGGATACTGGTTCGAGCTCCTGGCTCCCCACCTCCAGGGGAGTTGCTTCACAGGCAGTGAAGCAGATCTGCAGGTGTCTTTCTCTCCCCCTCTCTGTCTTCCCCTCCTCTTTCCATTTCTCTCTGTCCTATCTAACAACGATGACATCAACAACAAAAAAATAACTACAACAATGAAATACAAGGGCAACAAAAGGGAAAATAAATAGAAAAAAAAAAATCGTGGTCCGGGAGGTGGCGCAGTGGCTAAGGAACTAGACTCTCAAGCATAAGGTCCTGAGTTCAATCCCCGGCAGCACATGTACCAGAGTGATAAATAAAATCTTTAAAATAAATAAATAAATAGAAAAAAAAACTACAACAATAAAATAAGGGCAACAAAAGGGGATAAATAAATATTTTTAAAAAGGGGCAACAAAAGGGAATATTTTTAAAAATAAAGGGCGAGGCTAGAGTCACGCTCCAGCATGCCGTTGCCTCTGCTGGCCTTATTGGCTGGCTGTTGCCCCGTGGCCCAGCCGGTCACCAGACCAGTGACAGCCACGTGGGCCTGCGACGTACTCGGTGCGAGTGTGGACAGCAGCTTGATCTCCTGGGTCTCGCCTAGGTGTGTAATCTGCACTGCTGGCGACAGGTTTCTCTCTCCCAGGAACGTTGTGACGTCTAAAAACACAGCGAGCTTGGGGTGGGTTGTGAAAGTGGACCCCTTCACAGCTACCCAGGCTATTTCTGTGAAGTTGGCATGCGCCATTACCACCTAAATGAAGAGGAATCATGGCTCCCGCCGGACTGTCAACCTGAATAAATACTGTGGACTCCAGTCCGAGCAGATAAGGGGCTACTACAAAGTACTGGGGAAAGAAAGGGAAGTTCCCCAAGCAGCCAGTTATTGTGAATGACATTCATCTCTCCAGTAGGAAGGACAAGGAAAAGATTAAAGGTGGGTGCCGGAAGGGTCATTATACGTTAAAGCAAATAAGTAAAATTCTTTATAAAATATTTACTTATTTTATTTTCACTCTTCTGCCCTTGCTCCATCCATTACCTTAATTATCATTGCCACAGCTGATGGTAAGACATAGAAATGGAGAAAATAAAGTTGAGAGCTACAACCAATAATTCTATTCTTAGTAATAGATCAGGGCGCCGGGACCAACGATCACCAGCTGCCCTAACAACAAAAATTATGCTTCCGAAATCTCTTGATGTCGATTCCGCACGTAGAGCAAACGAGCTGCCCTACGTGTGTCACTCACGACAGAAGCCCTTTTTGCTGTACAATTTTCAATGGAACTGGGACAACGTTAATGAATTCCTCTTTTGATAAGGGTGAAAAACAAAGCCTCTTAAATATGCGATCCAGCGTTCCTAAAGTTAAAGAATACTCCAAATTCTTATGAATTACATAAGATAATTCAGAAATACTTGTGATTTTGTCGTATTTTATTTAAAAGTAAATGCACGGACGGGAAGTGTGATCATATGCAAATACGCGCAGTGCTTGACGGGCGTTCTGAGGGTGGGGTGGGAGAAGCAATTGCTGGAGAAATGCAGGAAGTTCTTGTAATGGCTCTGATTCCTTCCTTCCCTCTTTTCTACTCTTTTTTTCCCCCTTTCCTTTCCATTTCTTTCTTTTTTGTCACCGCTAGGGCTTCATTGTGCCAGAACGATTTTTTTTTTCAGATAGAAACTGAAAGAGGTGGTGGGGGGGGGAAAGAAAGAGAAAGGAGGGAAGAGGGGGTGAAGAAAGAAACATACAATAGCAAGGACGCTTGCCCCCACCCCCACGCTATGTCCAGTGCCGTTGATAGCCAGTCTACATCCAGGTCTCTGGCTTGGTGAAGCTGACGCGCTACCAGGTGAGGTATCTCCCAGGCCCTGCGCTAATTAAAACAAGCAAGCAAACAAAAAAATATAATAATAATCTTACTCTATAATGTACTTTTAAAAAACTCTCTTATTTATTTTTTTACCAGAGCATTGCTCAGCTCAGGCTTATGGTGGTGCTGGGGTATTGAACCTGGGATTTCTGAGTCTCAGGTATGAGCGTCTCTGCTGAACCACTAGGCTATCTCCCCCACCCATATAGTGTACTTTTGTATCAATAAAATAATTAAAATGTCCTTGGTTTTTTTTTTTTTTTAAACCAGAGTACTTATCAACTCTGGCTTATGGTGGTGCGGGGGACTGACCATGGAGTCTCAAGCATGAAAGTCTCTGCATAACCATTATGCTATCTATCCCCGCAAAAAGTCCTTGCAAAATAAATATTTTGAAAATAAGTACATGTGGTATTATATATAAATAGCTGCTCTGGCTCTGCACCTGCCTTGTCAGTGCAATGAAGTCTCTTCTAGCTTTCAGCTGTTTAGCCTAGAAACCTGATGTCATGCAACTTGATGGGTAGGTTTTTAATCTGGAGAGAAGCATCACTGAGGACCAGCTACATAGCTCATTTGAATAGTGTGCCTGGCTCCAGCCTGTCACCCACCTCAATTAGGAAACATCAGTACTATGATATTCTGCCCTGAGGCTCACAGGGGCTAAGCCTTGGTGACAAGGACAACAAAAACAGTAGCATCAGGGCCACAGGACAGCTTCCTTGAGTAGTACACTCTGAAGGGACCTTTGGTGCTGTAGTGTCTTTATCTCTATCTTTCTGTCTGAAAGCAGTGAGACCCCAGTGATGACAGAAAAGAGAGAAAGTGCTTGTAAAAAGAAAAAGAAGTAGGGACCAGGTGGTGGCACACCTGGTTTAGAACACACATTACAGTACACAGAGCCGGTTCAAGTACCTGGTCCCCAACTGTAGTGGGGAGCAGTGAAACAGTGCTATAGGTCTATCTCCCCCTTTCCTTTTCAATATCTGTCTCTATCCAAAATAAACTAATAAATAAAAAACTAAAAAAGGAATAAAATGTTTTTAAAAAGTAGAAGTGGGGAGTCTGGCGGTAGCTTAGCGAGTTAAGCTCATGTGGCGCAAAGCGCAAGGACCACCGAAAGGCTTTCAGTTCTAGCCCCCGGCAACCCACCTGCAGGGGAGTCGCTTCACAGGCAGTGAAGCAGGTCTGCAGGTGTCTTTCTCTCCCCCCCTCTGTCTTCCCCTCCTCTCTCCATTTCTCTCTGTCCTGTCCAACAACAACGGCATCAACAACAATAACTACAACAATAAAACAAGGGCAAAAAAAAGGGAATTAAAAAAAAAAAAAGGGCAACAAAAAGGGAATAAAAAAAAAAAAGTAGTGGTCCGGGAGGTGGCGCAGTGGCTAAGGCACTGGACTCTCAAGCATGAGGTCCTGAGTTTGATCCCTGGCAGCACATGTACCAGAGTGATGGCTGGTTCTTTCTCTCCTCCTATCTTTCTCATGAATAAATATTCTTTTTTATTATTTTTTTATTTAAGAAAGGATTAATTAACAAAACCATAGGGTAGGAGAGGTACAACTCCACACAATTCCCACCACCCAATCTCCATATCCCACCCCCTCCCCTGATAGCTTTCCCATTCTCTAGCCCTCTGGGAGCATGGACCCAGGGTCATTGTGGGTTGCAGAAGGTAGAAGGTCTGGCTTCTGTAATTGCTTCCCTGCTGAACATGGGCGTTGACTGGTCGGTCCATACTCCTAGTCTGCCTCTCTCTTTCCCTAGTAAGGTGTGTCTCTGGGGAAGCTGAGCTCCAGGACACATTGGTGGGGTCTTCAATCCAGGGAAGCCTGGCCAGCATCCTGATGGCATCTGGAACCTGGTGACTGAAAAGAGAGTTAACATACGAAGCCAAACAAATTTTGAGCAATCATGGACTCTCAAGCATGAGGTCCTGAGTTCGATCCCCGGCAGCACATGTACCAGAGTGATGGCTGATTCTTTCTCTCCTCCTATCTTTCTCATGAATAAATAAATTCTTAAAAAAAAAAAAAAAGTAGAAGTGGTGGTCCGGGAGGTAGCGCAGTGCATAAAGCATTGGACTCTCAAGCATGAGGTCCCGAGTGCAATCTCCAGCAGCACATGTACCAGAGTGAGGTCTGGTTCTTTCTCTCCTCCTATCTTTCTCATTAATAAATAAATAAATTCTTTAAAAAAAAAAAAAGTGGAAGTGGAACTTGTGCTCAGGAAAAAAAAACAAAAAATCACCAAAGTTACAGTCCAGAGAGACAGCTTAATGGTTATGCAAGGCTTTCATAATTCAAGCTCCAAGGTCCAGGTTCAATCCCTGGCACCATCATAAACCAGAGCTGAGTAGTACTCTGGTTAAAAAAAAGTAAGTTAAAGAACAAAAAACTTGGGAGTCGGGAGGTAGCATGGCGGATAAAGCGCAGATGGCACAAAGCTCAAGGACCAGCATAAGGATCCCGGTTTGAGCCCCCGGCTCCCCACCTGCAAGGAGTTGCTTCACAGCCGGTGAAGCAGGCCTGCAGGTATCTTTCTTTCTCTTCCCCTGTCTTCCCCTCCTGTCTCTATTTCTCTCTTTCCTATCCAACAACGACATCAACAACAATAACCACAACAATAAAATAAGGTCAACAAAAGGGAATAAATAAAATAATTATTTTAAAAAAGAAAATAAATAAATAATAATAATCCTATAATTGGGTGGAATATTCAACATTTCTTTGGGAAATAAGCATTTTCTGGGAACAGACACAAGTACTCTTTTTAAAAATTTTTAAAAAATATTTATTCCCTTTTGTTGTCCTTGTTGTTTTATTGTTGTAGTTTTTATTGTTGTTGTTACCCATGTCGTTGTTGGATAGGACAGAGAGAAATGGAGAGAGGAGGGGAAGACAGAGAGGAGGAGAGAAAGATAGACACCTGCAGACCTGCTTCACCACCTGTGAAGTGACTCCCCTACAGGTGGGGAGCCGGGGACTTGCACCCAGATCCTTCCACCGGTCTTTGTGCTTTGCGCCATGTGCGCTTAACCTGCTGCGCCACCGCCGGACTCCCAAGTACTCTTTAAAAAAAAAAAAAAAAAAAAATATATATATATATATATATATATATATATATATATATATATATTCTCTTTTGTTGCCCTTGTTGCTTTTATTTATTTTTTAAATTTTTTTTTTTAAATTTAAATTTTATTTATTTATTCCCTTTTGTTGCCCTTGTTGTTTTATTGTTGTTGTTGTTGGATAGGACAGAGAGAAATGGAGAGAGGAGGGGAAGCCAGAGAGGAGGAGAGAAAGATAGACACCTGCAGACCTGCTTCACTGCCTGTGAAGCGACTCCCCTGCAGGTGGGGAGCCGGGGTTCGAACCGGGATCCTTAAACTGGTCCTTGTGCTTTGCGCCACCTGCGCTTAACCCGCTGCGCTACAGCCCGACTCCATTTCTCTCTGTCCTGTCTAACAATGAGGACATCAATAACAACAATAATAATAACTACAACAATAAACAAGGGCAACAAAAGGGAAAATAAATAAATAAATATAAAAAGAAAGAAATATAGGAGAGAAAGAGCCAGGCATCACTCTGGTACATGTGCCGCTTTTATTTTTGTAGTTATTGTTGTTGTTATTGCTGTTGTTGTTGTTAGATAGAACAGAAATGGAGAGAGGAGGGGAAGACAGAGGGGGGAGAGAAAGACAGACACCTGCAGACCTGCTTCACCACTTGTGAAGCGACTCCCCTGCAGGTGGGGAGCCAGGGGCTTGAACCGGGTTCCTTATGCTTTGCGCCACGTGCACTTAACCTGCTGCTCTACCGCCAGACTCCCAACACAAGTATTATTCATGCCCATAAATGATTAGACTTTTAAGTGTAATAATGAAGTGGGTTGGATTTTTACTATTTAAATAAGGATTGCTTCTGTCCCCTTTATTTAAGACCTCATGTTGAGAGTCCAATGCTTTATCCACTGCACCACCTCCCAAACCACTCCCCTTTTTTATTAAAAAGATTAATTTATATTAATATTTATTTATGAGAGAGAGGAAGTGAAGAGAGAGTACAAGAGGATCACTCTGGCACATGTGAAGCCTTGACTAGAACTCAGGAACTCTCAGTTGAAAATTCAGTACCTTATCCACCATGCCTCCTCAAGGACCATAACTCTGCCTTTTTATCCAGTTTCTGGGAATCTAGTTCAACGTTTTTTGTTTTTTTCTGCTACCCTTCATCTGTTGTAAACAGTATGGTGTAGGGTTATCAGCTTTATCCATCAGAGTTAAGTAAGGAAGAAAGCAGGTAATATATGTGCCTGTGTGAGTGCCATGTCATGCTCTTGTATGCTTCCAGTGTTTAAAAAATTGCACAAAAATTTAGGGCCTAGAAATCTGGGTCTCCAGACTTAAGGGACTGAAGAAAGGAGCTAACAGTTAATATACTATAACATAAACAGATGTTTAGTATAAGCTGCTGCAAAGCCCAGAGATGCCTATCATTCATTTGTCATCTTTTAAAAGCAAATTATGTCAGACCAGGGGTGGGAGGACACAGTGGCTAGAGTGGTTTTTACTTCAGTCTGAGCCATCACTGGTGCCTGAGTGATTCTCTAGTGTGTTCTTTCTCTCTCGTTAATATTTTTTTCTTTAAAGATTTTCTTTATTAATGAGAAAGTAGGAGAGAAAAGGGAGTTGGGTGGTAGTGCAGCGGGTTAAGCACACGTGGTGCTAAGCTAAAGGACCAGCTTAAAGACCATGGTTTGAGCCCCTGGCTCCCCACCTGCAGGGGAGTCGCTTCACAGGCGTTGAAGCAGGTCTGCAGGTGTCTTTCTCTCTCCATCTCTGTCTTCCCCTCCTCTCTCCATTTCTCTCTGTCCTGTCTAACAATGAGGACATCAATAACAACAATAATAATAACTACAACAATAAACAAGGGCAACAAAAGGGAAAATAAATAAATAAATATAAAAAGAAAGAAATATAGGAGAGAAAGAGCCAGGCATCACTCTGGTACATGTGCTGCCAGGGGTTTAACTCAGGATCTCATGTTTGAGAATCCAATGATATTTATCCATTGTGCCACCTCTGGGACCACTCTCTCATAAATCTTTTAGGGCCAACAAAATAGCTCACCTGAACAGTGTGCTGCTTGCCATGTGTACAACCCAGGTTATAGCCTGACCCCTACATAATGAAAGAAGTTTCAGTACGTAGTCTCTTTCTGTCTCTTATCTAAAATTAAAAAAATAAGGGAGTCAGATGATGGCGCACCTGGTTAAACACTTACATTACAGTGCACAAGGACCCAGGTTCAAGGCCCTGGTCCCCACCTGTAGGGGGAAAACTTCACAAGTGGTGAAGAAGGGCTGCAGGTGTCTCTCTGTTTCTCCCTCTCTATTTCCTCTCCCCCCTTCAGTTTCTGTCTCTATCCAGTAATAAATAAATAATACTTTTAAAAAATAAGTCTTTAAACATTTTTTAAAGAAAATTATTAACAGTGCATTATTTATAATAGCTAAGGCTTGGGAATAGTCAAAATGTCCATTGGTTTATGATTGAATAAAGATGTAGCACATGAGGGCCAGGTGGTGGCGCACCTGCTTGAGTACACACGTTACAATGTGCAAGGACCCAGGTTCAAGCCCCTTTTCCCCACCCGCAGGGGGAAGCTTTGCAAGTGGTGAAGCAGTGTTACAGATGTCTCTCTGTATCTCACCCTCTCCCCTCTCAATTTCTGGCTGTCTCTATCCAATAAATAAATAAATAAAGATAATACAAAAATAAAATAAATAAAGTTAAAAAATAAAGATGGGGGAAATTGGGCGGTAGTGCAGCGATTAAGCGCATGTGGTGCAAAGTGCAAGGACCCGCGGAAGGATCCTGGTTGAGCCCCAGGCTCCCCACCTGCAGGGGTTTCACTTCACAGGCAGTGAAGCAGGTCTGCAGGTGTCTATCTTTCCCCCCTATCTTCCCCTCCTCTCTCCATTTCTCTCTGTCCTATCCAACAACAATGACATCAATAATAACTACAACAATAAAACAAGGGCAACAAAAGGGAATAAATGGGCAGGGGTAGAGAGCAAAATGGTTATGCAAACAGACTCTCATGCCTGAGGCTCCAAAGTCCCAGATTCAATCCCCACCATCAGAAAGCAGAGCTGAGCAGTGCTCTGGTTAAAAAAAAAAAGGGGGGGGAATAAATAAATTTATTTTAAAATCTTAAAGTCTAAAAAAACAAAGATGTAGTACATGTACACAATGGAATATTAAGCTATAAAAAAGATGAAAACTTGCCAGTGATCCAGGAGGCAGAGGAGTGGTACAAGTTTGGACTTAGAGGTATGAAATTCTGAGTTCAATTCCTGGTACCACATGTGCTGGAGCGCTGTTCTGGTCACTCTCTTTTATTTGATGAAATGAATACAATAGGGCTGGGGAGATAGCACAGTGGTTATGCAAAAATATTTTCATGCCGGAAGTTCTGAAGTCTCAGGTTCAGTCCCTAGCACCACCATAAGCCAGAGCTGAGCAGTGCTCTGGATATATATATTTAATTGAATACAGTAAATCTTTGGGGGGGAAACAGGTGGTGAAGCAGTGTTGCAGGTATCTTTGTCTCTCTTCCTCTATATCCCTCTTCCCTCTCAATTTCTCTTTGTCTTATCAAATTAAAGTTTAAAAAAAAAACATAAAAAAGTCTGGGAAAGGGAGAAAAGAGGACAAGTAGGTGAGAAGATGGAATGCGTTTTTTGTTTTTTTTTTTGAAAAATAAAAACAAAAGTAGAATTGCACTTTTAAAAAAGGTGGAGCTGGCAAAGTAGCTCACCTGATAAGGTGCCTACTTTGTTTTATGTGCATCCCAGATTCAAATACAGTTCCACCACTGCCCTATGGGCAACTGCTGCTGTGGTGTCTTTCCCTCAGTCATTCTCTAACTGAAAAAGTCAACTCAAGCGGCTAAGTACCAAAGACCAAAGGGGGCGGGGTTACCAACAACAAAAACAAGTGTGCAGGCTAGAGGGTGACAGCATAATTGCTATGCAAAAAGTCTTTCATGCCTGAGACTCCAAAGTACCAGGCTGAATTTTCTGCATCACCATAAACCAGAGCTGTAGAATGCTTTGGTAAAACAACAGCAACAACAAAATGTTACAGGCTGGCAAAATAAATCCCTTGGATAGTGTGCTAATGAGAGAGAGAGAGAGAGAGAGAGAGAGAGATATGTAACAGCATTGGTGGAGAAGATAGTATGGTTATGCAAAGACCTTCATGCCTAAGGTTCTGAAGTCCTATGTTCAATCCCCCTGCACAACCATAATCTCTGGTTATAACAAAACAGTTCTCCCCAACCTTGACTGATAAAAAGCACGAGAAAGCAGGTTTCACAGGAATAGGCTAAGGCTTTAGAATGAGTTACGTTCCAACTGATGCTCTGGATTTATCTAGAACCTGATTAATGCTTCGCGGGTTTCAAGTAATTACGTGATTACAGGCAAAGAGCTTAGCAAAATTCCCGAGTAGGAAGTGTTATTATTAACTGCCAGTTCGCAGGCTAACCCGTTTTTCTAGTTCCCAGGTTCTGGAGCTCCCGATTCCCCTCTGTGGTCCAAGAGAATACCTACGGGGTGCTGCCCTTTCATGTGATAACCTGACAAAGGCACCAGCCCAAAATGGCGACCTCCAAGTCGTCCGAACGAATGCAGATAGCGATATATACGACAGACAGAGGCTGGAAGAAAACAGTTAAAACAGGACTCATTGTGCCGGAACAGAAGGTTCTGTAAGGCTCACACACGCCGGCAAGCAAGCAGCAAAAAGCCTCGGAACCCGATATACAAATATCTCTACGCCGCGGCGACCACGTGTCATAGGACAGTCTGCGCCTGCGCGAGCCAGGCGCGCGCCCGCCGACCGGAAGAGCCGCGCGTTTCCGGGTTGGAGGCGGGGAGTGGTGCCGGAAGTACTCGGGGAGGGCCGAGCAGTCGTACCGGCTGCTGAGACGATCGCTTCACTGGGGCAGTCTCCGCATATCATGGGGAGATAGACGCTGCTGCCTGTGAGTCGTGGGCCTTGGCAGTTGAGGAAGAAGAGCGGGAGGAGGGAGTCAGGACCCAGACCGACAGCCGGTCAGTGTTGGAAGAACCAGGTTGTGAAGGAGACGGGGCTGTGAGGATTCAGGCTCTTGGGACCCGGCTGAGGGGCTCGGGAGAAGCCGCGGCAGTGGAGACTCGGCTCCAGCCGGGCTGCGGGCTCGGGGACGGATGTGAGTTCTCCGGCTCCGGAGGGAAAGCGGCTGAGAGGGGCACAGGGTGTGAGGCAAAAGCGGAGCTGCGAGGACTTGCTCTGAGAGGCAGAAGCGGGACAGTGAGTGAAGACCCAGGCTCCTAAGAATTCAGAAGCCGGGCAGCGAAGACTTTAGGTTCCTGAGGGACAGGAGCAGGCAGAGCACAGACAGCAGGAGCGGGCAGTGAGACCGGGCTCCCGTGGGGACGGGATCGGGGGCTCGGAGACGCCGAGTCCTTGGGGGAGCCGGGGCTGTGGAAGAGCCGAGCTCCTAAATTTAAGCGAAGAGTGTAAGGGGCCGTGCCTGTGAGGACAGCTTCCAAGGGGAAGGCAGAGAGCTTGGAAGGGAGACGGTCCGTGTTTCCTGTCACTCTCTAGACCCAGAGGGGTAAAGGATGCTTTCGGGGAAAACGACTCGAGTCTCCTCGCTGCTTGGCTTTGGCAGGTTCTGCTTGTGTCAGGTACTGAATCTAGGAAGCCCACATGCAAGCACCTTCGTGTTCTACTTCGTTCTTGCGAAGCTCCGTTGTGAAGTTGAAGCATTTTAAACTCGGCTATGTACTGAGGGGCTTTAAACCCCACTCCACTTCATCCCGATTAAGCTCGAAGCATTTTAGACTCAAGTTATGCAGTTATATCTTTAAATCCCATTCCACTTGTTCCCAATTGAGCACAGATCTTTGCATCTCAAATAAAGAATACCAGAGGTGGAAGGGCCAGGAAGATAACTTTTTTTTTCCCCGAAATTCCTAGTTTACATGGAAGAAGGCTGAAGTCCAAAGTGGGTTTAGTATGCGACAGGGCAATAACTAGTCAGATCATGATTTTGATAAATCAGTAATACCCTACTGGGCCTAGCAAATAGATGTTTGGTTTATGTGCCTTAAGAACGTGATTTGTAATCTTTAACTTCAAACTCAGCAGGGAAAGTTTTTCAGATTCTGGTACTTTGGGTCTCATCGCTGTATGGATACAGTGGATGTCACTTGCCAGTTAGGAAGCCTGACAGGTGAAGTCTGTCACCCACCACCCTCCACTTAGTAAGCTTTTTACAAAGTTACAGATTAAGTACATTGTATTTTGTATTTTTAGGATAAGTTTACTGGAGATGGCTGGTTTTAGGAAGGAGGGTGGAGAGACTTTAACTACTTCCTATCTTCAAAAATCTTATATTGAAGTCTGCTCATACTAATCAAAGATAAGCACGTTCAATTATTATATTATTTGTCACCACTGCTGCAGTATCACCAGTCAGATAAGAAAATCAATTCATAGACAAGTGCTTTGCCTGAAATCACATTGTTAAGTGGCTCAATTCATTAAACCCAGCTATGTGTTTGACTAAAACCTTTTTTTTCCTACTTGACTAAGTGAATTTTAAGCAACTTCTCCTTAACATTTCTCTCACTCTTAAGGATTTTGACTTATTTATTACTTATTTCTTAGATAGAGAGCCAGATATCAAGAGGGGAAGGGATGATAGAGAGGGATAGACTATGACAGAGACACCTGCTGCCCTGCTTCATCACTCACAAAGCTTTTTCCCCTGCAAGTGAGGACCGGGGGACTTGAACCCAAGTTCTTGCACACTGTAACATGTGTGTTCTACCAGGTGCACCACCACCCTGCCCCACTTATTTATTTGAGCACTGATCAGCTCTGGCTTATGGTGGTGCAGGGACTTTGGAGCCTCAGGCATGAGAGTCTCTTTGCATAACCATTATATTATATCCCCATCCCCAGCTCCCCAGCTGCAGGGGGTTCACTTCACAAGCAGTGAGACAGATCTGCAGGTGTCTCCCTCTCTATCTCCCCCCTCTTGTCACAATTTCTCTTTGTCCTATGCAATAAAATAGAAAAAATGACCTCCAGGAGCAGAGGATTCTTAGTGCCAGTGCTGAGCTAGCACCAAGTCCCAGCAATAAACCTGGTGGCAAGAAAGGAAAGAAGGAAGGAAGGAAAGAAGGAAAAACTTTTTTTAAGAAATGCAAGACACCAGAACACTGCTCTGCTCTGGTTTGTGATGCTGGAGATTGAGCCTAGGACCTCAGAGCCTCAGGCATGAAAGTCTTTTGCATACTCATTATGCTGTCTCCCCAGCCCTGGAAACTTTTTTTTTTCAGAGAGATGAGTATTTATTGAAAGAAAGTAAAGAGAGAAGGAGAGGAAAGTAGAAGCATGTAGAAGTATGTAGGCCCAAGAGAGAGAAGTGAAGAGAGTGGTGAAAGAGTCCCTGGCAACATTTTAAATGACAGAAAAGTTCCTCATGGTCCAGTGGATAAAGCATTGGACTCTCAAGCATGAGGTTCTGAGTTCAACCCCTCTCAGCACATGTACCAGAGTGATGTCTGGTTCTTTCTCTATCTTTCTCATGAATAAAAAAATAAATTAAAAAAAAGAAAGAAAGAAAAAAGAAATTGAGATACTTAGACATTTGTATTCAATTTCAAGAAATAAGACAGCACCAGACCTGCATGCCTGTGACCCCAGAGGTCCATTGTTTGGTCCCCAGTAACACCATGTGCTAGAGCAGTGTTATGGTATCCTTGTGTATCTTCTCTGATGAAAACATATCCATAAAGCAACTTATTTATTTTGGATAGAGATAGAAATTGAGAGGGATGGGGTAGATAAGGAGAGAGAAAGATACCTGCAGCACTGCTTCACTTCTCATAAAACTTTCTCTCTACGGGAGTGGGCCAGGGTGGGGTGAAGGTTTGTACATTCTATCATGTGTGCTCTCCCAGAGTCTCTACTACGCAGCCCCTTCATAAGTCTTTTTTTATTATTATTAATAATAAAATATAAGAGTAGTGAAATAACTCGCTTGGATAGTGTGCTTCTTTGTCATGAATGCAACCCAGGTTCGAGCCTAGCCCCTAGCTTACTGAAGGAAGTTTTGGTACTGTAGTTTCCCTTTCTCTGTCTCTAAGAAAAACATAATTTAGAGAGATCCTTGGGAGAGGAGATAGCATAATGGTTATGTGTTGGGCAGTACACCAGCTCCCCCCTGCTCCATTGCTTAATGCTGTGGTCTATTTACATAATCACTGTTTTAGCTGAGACCCCCCCTCCCCCTGTCTGCAGGGCATTGGTTTAATCCCACTGGTTCTCACTCTCTTTTCCCTCCGCCTCCTCTGCTAGTCACACCCTGTTTTCTGCTGGTTAATCCCTACTGGTTTGCACTCTCTTTTCGCTTCACCCTCTCTTCATCACATCCTGTTTTCCACCCTACTATTTCCTTCTTGGCGAGTATAAATACAGATCTTTTCTGATTAAACACATTGGATTGCCTTCTGGCTCTGCAAGTCCCAGAGTCTTTCTCCTGCAACGCTAGCCTGACACGAGTTCCTGATCCCTCTCCCACGCAGCAGCCTAGGTTGGCTCCAGTTGAGTTCTCTCCAACCCAGAGAACACCTGCTCGGGAAGAAGCACCCTCAAGCTATCCCGGCACTAGGTTGTAGGTAAGAGTGTTCTCAAAGCACGTTTGTACAGAGATAAGAGAGTGTACCCATGTGTCAGTGATTGCACTGTAAAACATTATGTCCCCCACCCCAATAAAAATGAAGCACCCTCAGGCTATCCCAGCAGTTATGCAGAGACAATCTCAGATTCAGTCTTCTACACCACTGCTATAACCCACAGCTCAGCAGTGCTCTGGTTTAAAAAAAGAAAAAAAAAAAGAGGGAAGGAAAAGAAAAGAAAAAATAAGTCCATTGTATACTTTTCCCAGTTCTATAGATAAGCATTTTCTAGGGGCTGGGTGGTGGTGTGGCATATCTGGTTGACTTTACACATTACAGTGCTCAAGGACCCACCGGTGGATGGATGGATGGATGGATGGATAGATTGCATTACATTGTAACTGATTACTATGTTAACAGTCTTCTCCTACTTTGATTCTTTTAGTAACATTAATGGGTAAGGAAGAAGCCAATATTGGCCACATACAGTTAAAACAAACTGAAAAATGATCCTGATAGTCTGCTGTTCCCTTCAGCCTAGACTCTCTTGGTCCTTTATCCCAATGTGTAGTTAGCTGCTTTTTTGAGGGTAAAACAGAAGATGGTGATTTCTTATATTAGGAAGTTAGTGTTGGGGAGGGTTTCAGCAATAGGAGAAAACATGGAACAGATAAAGAAACACATTTAAGTTGCAAACCTTTAAGAGTTTTTGAGGGGGCCAGGTGGCAGCATAACAGGTTAAGTGCACGCGGTGCGAGACCCATGGACAGGTATAAGAATCCTGGTTCAGGCCATGTCTCCCCACCTGCAGGGGGTCACTTCACAATCGGTGAAGCAGGTCTGCAGGTGTCTATCTTTCTCCCTCTCTGTCTTCCCCTCCTCTTTTGATTTCTTTCTGTCTTCACAACGACAAAATGGAAAAAAAATGGTTACCAGGAGCAGTGAATTTGTAGAGCAGACACCGAGGCCCAGCGATAACCCTGGAGGCAAAAAGAGTTTTTGACAATTTGCTGTCATTTCTGCAGGTTCAAACTCTACAATTTTTTTTTTTGATAGGACAGAGAGAAATTGAGAGGGATGGGGAAGATAGAGAGGGCGAGAGAAAGACACTTGCCGACCTGCTTCACCACTTGTGAAGCAACCGCCCTACAGGTGGGGAGGCGTGGGCTTGAACCGAAATCCTTGTTTGGGTCCTTGCGTTTCGTACATACTATGTGTGCTTAACCTGGTGCACCACCACCTGCCCCCCCTTTCACTTTTGCGACTCTTGTGCTAATTTATGCCATTAGTGGATTATTCACTTTACAGTAAAATAATCTATAATGCTTGAAATCTTCATTAATTAGTTGTATATTTATTCATCATCTTTTTGATAGGACAGAGAGAAATTGGGAGAGGAAGGATAGATAGAAAGAGACACTAGAGGGGGCCTGGGCAGTAGTGCACCGGGTTAAGTGCACTTAGAGCTAAGCCCAAGGACCAGTGTAAGGATCCCATTTGGAGCCCCTCCCCCCACTCCCCACTCCCCACCTTCAGGGGGGTCGCTTGACAGGCGGTGAAGCAAGTCTGCAAGTGTCTTTCTCTCCCTCTCTCGATTTCTCTGTCCTATCCAACAACAGTAACAACAATAAAAGAGACACCTACAACCCTGCTTCACTCATGAAGCTTTCGCCCTGCAAGTGGAGACCAAGAACATGTACCCTAGTCTTTGCACATGGTAAACCAGTTGTTCCAACACCCCCTTATTAATTAATTTTATTAGTAATAAGTTTTTAAAAATTATCTTTATTTATTGGATAGAGATAACCAGAAGTTGAGAGAGAAGGGAGTGATAGAGAGGGAGACAGAGATACCTGCAGCCCGACTTCACCACTCAAAAAGCTTTCCCCCTGCCTGTGGGGGCCGGAAGCTATAACCTAGGTCCTTGCATATTGTAACAAGTGTGCTCAACCAGGTGCAGCACCACCCTACCCCTCTTTAATTTTTTAAAAAATATTTATTTATGGGAGTCGGGCTGTAGCGCAGCGGGTTAAGCGCAGGTGGCGCAAAGCACAAGGACCAGCATAAGGATCCCGGTTCGAACCCCGGCTCCCCACCTGCAGGGGAGTCGCTTCACAGGCGGTGAAGCAGGTCTGCAGGTGTCTATCTTTCTCTCCCCCTCTCTGTCTTCCCCTCCTCTCTCCGTTTCTCTCTGTCCTATCCAACAACGACGACAACAACAATAATAACTACAACAATAAAACAACAAGGGCAACAAAAGGGAATAAATAGATAAAAATAAAATATTAAATTAAAAAATATTTATTCCCTTTTGTTGCCCTTGTTTTATTGTTGTAGTTATTATTGTTGTTGTCGTCGTTGTTGGATAGGACAGAGAGAGATGGGGAAAACAGAGAGGGGGAGAGAAAGAGAGACACCTGCAGACCTGCTTCACCGCCTGTGAAGTGACTCTCCTGCAGGAGGGGAGCCGGGGCTTGAACCCGGATCCTTACGCGTGTCCTTGCGCTTTGCATCACGTGCGCTTAACGCGCTGGGCTACCGCCCAACTCCCCACCTCACATTAATTAATTTTAGATTTTATGTATGAACCATATGACCCAGGAGGTACCATAGTTGATAACGTGTTGGAATCCTGAATTTGATCCCTAGGATCACATATGCGGGAGTGATGTTCTAGTTCTCTCTTGTAAATAAATACATCTTGTTCAATTTATTTTTAATTTTTAAGAATTTCTTCATTGAATCTTTTTTATTTTAATTATATATGAAAGAGTGGGGGATTTTATTTGGAGTGTTCTGTAGGAATAAGGAGAGACATTTTGATGTGTTTCACTGAATCCACTTTTTTGGGTCTATGCTAAAGATGTGCCAGACAATGCAACTGAGGTGGTTCAGTGGCAAGGGTGGTGCTTGATACCAGTTGTTCAATTACAGGTAGCTTTTGAAAATGTCTGCCTCTCATTTCACCGGGCTTACAGCCATTGCTGATGTAATTAAAGATCTAGACACTCAGATAGCAGTAAGTAAGCTCCTTGAGGCTTCTGTGGGCAGAACATGGTGAATGTGCTTCTGATCTTGATGACATCAAAATTGATATTCAAAGTCAACTTGGCTACTTTAGGATGTAAACCCTGCACGTACTAGAGATTGCTAACATTGAGAAAAAGTTTTCTCTCAAAGGAAAGCTTACTTTTAACAACTGCTATTCTTAGGCAAAGCCCTGACTTCAGCATGTTGTGAAATGCCAAAATGAACTAATCTGTTTTCTGAAGTTCCATTGACTGACTTTAAGTATGTGATTGTGCCATGATGTAGTTTGAATGTAACATTACTAGGTGTTCAACAATAATACGCATGTAGTAATACTTAACCAAGGATTTTATTTTTATAAAAAATCCTTAAAAAATGTTTTATTCCGGGAGTTGGGCAGTAGCACAGCAGGTTAAGAACACGTGGCACAAAACACAAGGACCATAAGTATCCTGGTTTGAGCCCCCAACTCCTCACCTGCAGGGGGGTCACTTCACAAGCGTTGAAGCAGGTCTGCAGGTGTCTTTCTCTCCCCTTCTTTGTCTTCCCCTCCTCTCTCCATTTCTCTGTCCTATCCAATGACAACATCAATAACAACAACAATAAGAACTACAACAATAAAAAAATAACAAGGGCAACAAAAGGAAATAAATATTTAAAAAATGTTTTATTCCTCCTAGTTTTTTTTTTAGTGAACCACATTTTTT